>NC_142517.1:61652000-61980000 GCF_057876585.1 Rhinolophus sinicus | reverse complement strand
TGCCCCAATCCCTCTGTGTCCAACACACAAGTTACACTGGACCACTCACTCACAGGGTGCTCTGTACACCCCGTCCATCCCCAGGGCTCTGCTCAAGCTGGTCCCTCTGCCCCTCCCATCTGTGTCTTTTGAACACTCACCCATCCTTCAAAGCCCATCACAAAAGGCACGTCCTCTCTGAAATCTTCCCTAATCTTTCCAATAGGAACGTTCTCTCTTCTACTGTTCCGTTCCACAGCTCTGTGAAAGCTTCCTCAAGAGTATGTTCATTCTGCCTTACATCACAGCTCTCTGTGGGCTTGCCTGCGCTCTAACTGTACACTCTGAGGGCAGAGAGGCGTCTCCCTCACGTCTATGTCTGCTGTAACACATGGTACCTGCACAGCAGGACACTCCATGAATATTTACTGAATATTTATTTATTACTTCAGAGCTATATAAGGCCAGAAGACAGGCTCTATTACAAAGTTAAAATAAATCTACGTTAATTTTATATCATGGAAAGAACCTAGGTATTTTTGGTAATGTTTTTCCAACCTGAATTTCTTTGGCTTATTTCCCAATTCAGAACACATGGAAAGTGGCTACTTAAAACGATGCCCTCTCTTACCAAGTTCAAGGTTAGTCTATTAGTTTCACAAGGGCAGGGACCATGTGCACTTCATTTACTGTTGCATCCAGTGTAGGACTGCACCCAAGATTTTCTAGGCCTTTTAATAAAGACTTGATGATTCCAAGAGTGGACTACCTTCTACAATTTTATAGTTTTTCAAAGTAGTTCACATGTGAAATCTATTCACATACTTTCTCACTGTTTCTCTTGGATCCACTCATAATCCTTTCGTGTCTAAAGGGTTTGAGAAGTTGGACATGGTCATTTCTGGTTTTCCCTCTGTGCTGTCCTATAAATGTCCTGAAAGGCCAGGAGAGGAGACTGATGTATCATTAATTTCGGGAAACTAAGACTGCACGTACAACCGCTGGAGTACATCCTCCAACTGGGAGAAACACTTAAACCCTCACATAACTCCTAGAACTCGGGACTATCAAAAGTATTACCTGGCTTAGCTCTTTTATCTCTTAGGGTTCACAGATAGGTGGAGGTAGTAAAAAAAAAAAAAATACTGCATTGTGTCCATAAGTAGGTACAAAATAAAATTTAGAGTTCAAAGAGGCCACAAATACCATCTGGTCTAGCAGTTCTCAAACCAGGCTCCCTAGCATCCCCTCAAGGGCCTGGGGGTAGCAGCAAAGCCTCTTGCTTTCAATAAACTGTGCTGCTCTTAGTTATTTAGGTTTGAAGAAAGGGTGTTCCTGCTTTTAAATAAAAGTTTAAAAACACGAATGCAGGCTTTGGTGTAAAAGAGCAAAGCAGAGAGCTGTCTAGCTGAGCTGGGAGTGGAACCCGAAGGTTCTAGGACGAGCTTTCAGAGGGCGATCCTGAACATGGCTAAGAGACACTCAGGGAAACCACCATTTAACTGTTCTCCTCACGTCACAAAGGAGGACACTGAACTGGAGGTCAGGAGACCTGCCTGGTCATAAGGCAGGCCGTCAGGACAGAGCTGGGACTAAAGCTTGGGGTCCTGCCGCCTACTCAGTACTCATTCCTCTTCCTGCGCACAGACAGCCTCTCTCCCCCCCCCCCACCCCCCACACACGTGTGTATTACCTTCCTTGTACCTGGAATACTAAGTTGCAACCATAGGAGTCCAGATGACAGGGTGTATGGGCCCCCAGGGAGCCGATCCACAATGTACTTTCCCGTCCATTTCTTCCAGGAAACCCGAAGTCAGACCATATCACATCCTATTTTGAAAATAAAGTTACAGTCCATCAAGAACCAACCAAATCCTCTGTATGGCAGTGTTGCACAATTTTACTTGCTCGTCTTGTTTTTGGCTTTTGGAATACTCTCTTACAAAAAATGCTATAGATGGAGGAGGTTAGGTTTCCAGGGCAGTGTAAGACATCTTTTTAACCAATAACATGCCTGAATTACCTCACTAATACTAGTTATTCAACAAATACTTACTGACGATCCACAACATGCCAGGCACTGTTCTAGAATCTTATGACAAATCCAGGAACAAAACAGACAAAAATACTCACCCAAACGAAGCTTACATTTTAAAGGTTAGAGACAGACAATAAACAATCGACGTAATTATGCAGATATCTAGGGTGTTTCAGGCAGTGGGAACAGTGACTGCAATGGAAATAGTATTTCAATATCGCTGACGTTCAACTCAGGAAGACAGAAAGCCATATTCCTTCTACACAATGCAGGTATGTCTGGGCATAAATAATGTATGAACTTTGTGCACTTCGTATGACCACATAAAAGAAGCCTTCTCTTAGGTTAGGGGAATTATTTAAACTATAGATGGTGCCTTAGTTCAAACCTACTAAATCAGAGTCTGCAGGTGAGGGTGCCGCAGCATATCGTTTGAAATACATATCCATAAATGACTTTTGCTATCATCCCAAGTCATGAACTCCTTAAGTGTAAGGAACTTGAAAACAGAGAGAGCACAGCATTCTAGACTTTGCTCTCCTTACGCCTGGCTCTCTGGACAGATCATGACCAATTCAACTACTGACCCACAAATACCATCTGGTCCAGCAGTTCTCAAACCAGGCTCCCTGGCATCCCCTCAGGGGCCCAGGGGTAGCAGCAGAGCCTCTTGCTTTCAACAAACTGCTCTGCTCTAAGTTATTTAGGTTTGAAGAAAGGGTGTTCCTGCTTTTAAATAAAGTTTGAAAACTACAAACATAGTTTGACATAAACCCAAATCCGTGGAATTAAAAATATGTGTAAGCTAGAAAAGAATAAACTAGTGAATGAGACATGAAGGTTTTGTTCTTTTTTTAAAACCTCAAATTTTTTGTACCGAGTTTTAAAAAATGAGACAGAACAAAAAACACTCCTGTGTGCAAAACATGGTCCTAAACGCTGACATTTCTTTTATCCGTGTCTTCAATCTATATTTTCTATTTTTAGAAGCAAACCATTAACAGCTGTATTCAAAGAGAAAGGGGGTTTGGGGGAAACATTTAATAGATGGCTTGGAGGAAAACTAGAAAGAGGATTTTCATTTTTGTTTCACGTGATGAAAATTGCATAATGTGCACATAATGAATGTCTGTCATAGAAGGGGTAGTTTTTGCAAGGTCGGCACCATTGTAAATGCACATGACTCATGTGCAGCAGCTCTAGGGAGTGGCAAAAATCATGCGCCCTCTGGATACAGCCCATAAACTCAACGCTGTGAGCTTACCTCTGCATCTAACACCTAACATAATACTTGGCTCAGGGTAAGTGCTTAAAACATCATCTACCTGGGAAGGAAAAAGAGCCTGCTGGCTGATTATAGGTGAATGGCTCAGGTCAATCTACCTGAATACCTAGGAAGCATCTACCACATACCTAGTAAGATGCTGGGTGTTTGGAATACAAAAAAAATAATGCAACACAGGCCCATCCTTCAAATCTACTAAAGGGAGACAGTCCCATAAATGGACCCTTTCATCATAATGTGGCAAATGCTCTGACAGAAGTGAACAGAAGGTGCTCTAAGATCACAGAAGGGCTCCTGGTCCCAAGCGTGGGAAAGGCTTCCAATTAACCTGGCTCTTGTTGAACAATTCACTACACCTCAGTCTGGAACTTAACTAAAGGAAGCTTAAAGACATGCAGTATAAAAACAAAAAAGTAGGGATTTGCCTTAGCTACAAGGTATAATCAAACAACATGGTGAATGTTTAAATAAAAAAAATTATTATAGTAAAATACACATTGCCGTTAGTCCCCCTCAAATACTCCCCCTCGCTTCAAACACTTATCCCACTGTCCTTGCCACTTTCTGAAGCAGTTCTGGAAGTCCTCTTTTGTGAGTGTCTTTAGTTGCGCTGTCATGGCTGCCTCGATGTCCTGAATCTTTTTGACTTTGGGGAAGAGCCAGAAGTCACATGGTGCCAGATCTGGTGAATAAGGTGGATGAGGACACACCATAATGTTTTTATTTGACAGAAATTGCCGTATGCCAGAAGCGATGCGTGACATGGAGCGTTGTCACGATGGAGGATGATTTATGGCACACTTTAAAACAAACCTTCTATCAACCATACAGCTCTCACCTGACTGATTGCACCGAACAAGTTGAAACTTGTCACACAGTTACTAAGGTTCAATGTGCCACTTCCTGTATTGAAGATCCCTGCCTTTCCACTGGATGGCACTCGGCAGCAGCATTCACTATATTTTGTGACCACAACAGAAAGGCTTCATGTCACACATCGCTTCTGGTATATGGCAATTTCTGTCAAATAAAACCATTACGGTGTGTCCTCATCCACCTTATTCACTGGATCTGGCACTTTGGCTCTTCCCCAAAGTCAAAATGACCATGAAAGGTAAATGTTTTGAATGGATTCAGGACATCGAGGCAGCCACAACAGCACAATTAAAGACATTCACGAAGAGGACTTCCAGAACTGCTTCAGAAAGTGGCAAGAACAATGGGATAAATGTGTTCGAAGTAAGGGGGAGTGTTTTGAAGGGGATTAATGGCAATATGTCTTTTACTGTAATAAGTTATTTCTTAAATTTAAACATTCACCATAGTTTTTTATCACACCTCTTAAGAAGAGGCTGGTTTAAGTGATTCTTAATCTCCTTCTAGATGCACTCCTTTGGGAAGCTAATGAATGCCAGCACCCCTCGCCTCAGAGAAATGCACCCACACACAAGAATTTTATATACACTTTGAGGGAGTCAATGGACTGACCCCAGGTGAGAAACTGCTCTAGAGCACTGCTTCAGGAAGAAGCATAGAAAAAAGATTTTTCTACAGGGTAGGGGTGGGGATGGAGTTACTGTATGAGAAACTGACAAGAGGCTTCCCTGACCTCCTATCTAACACAATAATGACCAAAAAAGGGAAAATTATTTTGGAATGATTAGATCAAGGTGACCTAAATTACCTAAAATTTAGCAGCAAACTGGCTGGGAAAACCAAAGGATTGGCGTGGGGGTTGGGGTAGGTAGACTTGCAGGGAGAGAGAGTCAAAGTAAATGTGTCAGAAAATAGACAGCATTTGAGGTACCTATTTTGTTTCTTTTCTCATAGGCTCTTAAAGAGTTGGGTCTTTCTTGCCAGTTGAGTTCAGCTACTTACAGGTAACCAAATGTTTGAAATCAATGTGGGCCCAGGAGGAATCGGCCTTACGTCTTACTAAAAGCAAGTCAGTGAGACCAACCCAGGTGATCGATGGGGTGATCCATCGATCTCCCCTATTCTCTCATCTACCTCAAGAGTTGGAAAATCTTTAGAAATAGCTATATTAAGAAAATTCTATTCTAATACCACCCCTGAAAAGAGCAATCAAGTGTCTAGTTAACTGCTTACTACAAACACACCATCTGCTTTCTTGTAACTTCCATAAGAAAGTCCTAGATTTGTTTTCTACAGACACTGAGCAGTTTATTTTCTCTTCTTCCAAAAACTGCTGTCCTAAATTATCTGAAAAATTGTCAGGTCTTCTCCATTATCTTCCTTCCTTCCCTCCCTTCCTTCCAAAAAGTTCCCTCTTACTCCTGTACAGTCAATTCGGCTGCTTCCACCCTCAGCCCTTAGCAATCATTGATCTACTCTCTATTATCACAATCGTTTGAAATTGGATTCTTTTAGGTACACATAATAAATAACAATGAGGTTCAGTTTTGAAAATTGCTCAATTAAAAATGTCCCCAACATTTTAAACAAAATTAGAGACTCTAAAAAATCTGGTTGTAATAAAAAAAATTCAAGAAAATATATGCTTCAGTATTGTTGATCATGTGTAATATTCTAAAACTATTACAACATTTAAGTGATAAAATAATGTCAGAAACAGTATTGAACTACTAAAAGCACAACTGATATGCTTCTACCTTAAGGCTCAGCTTCTGCATTTAATATTAAAGTCCCATGGGGTCCCAATTTCATTCAAGTTGGCATCTCTAGTACCTACCTAACACAGTCAGCATAACAAATGATAAAAAATTGCTCAATTACTGATCTAGGTAACTCGATCTATTTTTATCCTTAGTATTGTCTACAGCTGTTCCAATTAACAAGTTAAATAATTGTTGCAGAATCAAACACCATTTTTAAAATGCTGTACAAATTCTCCATAATTTTACAGTTTTAACCAATAACTGGTAAGATGCTTATAATAGAGAACGGTGGCTTTTTTTGGCCTAATCATCAAAATAATTAATGCTTAAGTTGTTTAGTTCTAGAAGATGGTACACCACTTGGTAAAATATGTATTTATTCCTGTGTCACAGATAAGAAATCTAAGGTTCAAACGGGTTATATTGAACAGCTCATACTGAATCTAGGCTCTGAGAGCACCCCAACTCAAAAGTATTTGTTCTTTTACCTACAGCACGCTATTTGGGTAACTTGTGATCATGGTTAATTTGAGTCCATCACATTAAAAGTTGTCTTCTATTTTTCTCCATGCCTACCTAAATCATAAATACTATAGGAAAATTGATTACACATAATTCTGTAATGAACTTATATCTGAACAAGGAAAAATAAAAAAAACCTAATATGGGTCAAAACAACTAGAATGGAACTTGAAAACAATGTAATTAACTATAAATATTATGTAAAACATATAAAGGATAAGTACTTCAATTTAAATTTCAAACAACCCTTAAATGGACATTACAAATTAGTAAGCACTTGAAGGTCTTTTTACCTTAGGAAAATTATCTTAAGTAACATAAACAAAAAAGCAGGTAATTAATGCATTTCCTTTGTGATTTTGAAAATAAAAATATATTTTCAATTAACAGTTATGAAGCAAATGATATATTTTTCATTTTTTTAATAAAAGCAAAATTTAAGTAGACATTTAAAAAATATAATAAAGGAAAGCTACAAAGTACTGACACTTGTATTATAGCAACTGTGTAAACACCAGCATCCACACCTGAGTCAAAGTGAAAAAGAAAAATATAGGCTGAATGAAAAACTAGTCAGGAGTCCGAGACCTATCCGCCTATGTGAGAGGGAAGTACTGAGAGGGGGTGGTGGTGACCATCAGGAGGAAAGGAGTGGGGTTAACAGCCTGCAGTGATGGCGAAATACTTCTGTCCACAACGGATTGGGGGCAGGATATAGGGCTCTAGAGCCTTCACCTAACTGTGGGCAAGGCAGAGCCCTCCAAACAGCTTCCTGGGACTATTCCCATTCCTGTCCCAGGCCTAAGACACACACAGAAAGCAGAGCAGGGAGTTTGCAAAATCACCCCACAAAATAAACTGGCAGTTTGAGGTAGCAAACACTGAAAAGCTAAAAGAGGATATGGTAGTCTGCAAACTCTGCCGTCAGTTATGTGAAAACATGGCAGAGAACTTCCACATTCTTACTTCTGCAAGAGTTCCCACATTTCTGCAGGAGTTCTACAATCATATTCTGGATCCCAGCATCTGACTCAGGCAGTAAACCTGTACTAAACCCCCAGAGCAGGAAAAGATGGAAGCAGCAGCCTGGAATGCTTCTAGGATTCTAGGAGTGCTTCTTCATGTAATCAGCTTTATGCCTCCATCGGCCTCACTGACAGAACACGAACTTACATATAGGTAAGGAGAAAATGAAGTTTTATGCACATCCTATGCTTCTAATATACTCCAAACCAGCTCAGGCGCTGTTTAAACGCACAGGAGGAGGCGTACAGGAAATTTGGTGAGTAGAAAAACAGTGAGAAGGCTACTCATCGGTGTGAGCCAAACGTTACGCTTCTCTTGAGCAAATCTTTTGGATAAAATACTCAACACTCACAGTGACTACTTCTGAGAGGAAAAGACAGTGAAGGACAAAGATACCGACGGAATTCTAATTTGTGATCTTTTCTCAAAAACAATTACCATGATTAAAAGGAATGTATTGACTTACCTGGAAAATATCTGTCTTGTCTTCAAATAGACTGACAAAATATTTATAGTCAGCATAAGCCCAGAATTCGGAATGATCATAATCTCTGAACGGTCCAGAAATACCAGAGTGGTCACAGTTCCAGGCCAGAAACTCTTCAATTGTAGCTTCTACGTAACTACATGTAGTTTCAAACTGAGGAACTGCAATGTAAGAGAATCCAACGTTAAATGTGTATGGAATACAGTTTCCAAATATTGGTGTTTTTTTTAAATGAACACAATTTCAATCAAAAATGTTAACTATCATTTAACATTAATTAAAAGCTAATTTTGTACTTGCCATATAATTAAAACCATTTACAACACTCATAACACCCATGATTAAATACAAAAGTAACAAACACGGTTTTAACTTTAAAGGCACATTCATATTAAAGATAAAAATCTGCATATTTAAGAACTGATTAAATCTGATATATATATATATATATATTTTATTTTTTTTAGATTTTTTTATTGGGGAAAGGGAACAGGACTTCATTGGGGAACAGCGTGTACTTCCAGGACTTTTTTCCAAGTCAAGTTGTTGTCCTTTCAATCTTAGTCGTGGAGGGTGCTGTTCAGCTTCAACTTGTCCTTTCAGTCTTAGTTGTGGAGGGCGCAGCTCACCTCCAGGTCCAGTTGCCATTGCTAGTTGCAGGGGGCGCAGCCCACCATCCCTTGCGGGAGTCAAACCGGCAACCTTGTGGTTGAGAGGACGCACTTTAACCAATGGAGCCATCCAGGAGCTCAGTGGCAGCTCAGCTCAAGGTGCTGTGTTCAATCTTAGTTGCAGGGGGCGCTGCCCACCATCCCTTGCGGGAGTCGAGGAATTGAACCGGCAGCCTTGTGGTTGAGAGCCCACTGGCCCATGTGGGAATCGAATCGGCAGCCTTCCGAGTTAGGAGCATGGAGCTCTAACCACATGAGCCACCGGGTCGGCCGAAATTTGATAACTTTTGAGAAGCACTTAGAACAGTGCCTGGCACACAGTACCCATCAATATGTAGAAGCTCTTAGTATTGTCAACATCATCAACAATTTACCATAACATAGTTTTTTACATAGTTTTTCTTACAAACATAGTTTTTTAACAAACAAAAACCTATGTGGCAAGAAAGCTGCATGATGCTGATAAATAGAAGTCATATCTAAATCATCAGTAAGTTCCAATGTAAGCCTGAAGACATTGCACGGTCTTGCGAGTTTTCACTTCATAGAATTCAACCCCACTGATCCCACTGAATGCAAAAGCCATTACTTGAGCCACTTGCTCTTGGGGTGGACTGGCCGCACTTAAGGCCAGTTGTTAGGCATGTCTGCACTGCAGCCTCATCAGGGGACTTCATTTTCTGTCACAGCTAGTTCTGTACTTTAAAAAATGAAAATCTAAAAATGCAAAAATTACGCATAGAACTGTTACTGTCACAGGGGAAAATTGCAATGAATGGAATGAATGGAAGAGACAGACTTTTTCGTTTACATAGTGATTTCAAAACAGAATCTTTTCACTCCTTTCTGGTAGTAGCAGCACCAAAGGTACTGTTTTCATTTTGCTATCATGACAATGTCTGTCTGGGTAATACAGTTGTTTTCTTTATTTATTTTATGCAATGGAATTGTTCCTTTCTAACTTTATTATTATTGTTCTTTCATTTAACATTGAAGTAGCCTAAGCAGCTGTAAATCCCACTTACTGTCAAAGAATTACGAAGAATCTCAACTGAGTTTAGTTTGGAAATAGTGTATAACTGAGTTTGCTTTTAACTCTCATAAAAGGGAGTCTTAAAGTATTTTTTGTACAACAGGGGAACAAATACTTCTCCATTTTGTTAGACTTCTTCATTCTATAAGCAAGAAACACTGCAAGGAATATAGGTACTGAGTAGGACTTTTGATCATCAATCCACCCCCTAGCTACAAATATTTAGTTATTTCTAAAATTGCTTGCCTAATTACTGCCAGCTGAGTTATAGTGTTGCCACTGAGCACTTCTGTTGGTAAATTTGATCCACATGGTTTCTAAGAGTTACGTGATATCACCTACTTCCTAAAATAAGCTAAGAAGTACATTACATTCAAATACGCTAATTATTATTAATATTATTTCAAGCATTCTAAACCAAATTCTAACCAATGCCTAAAACAGAAATAAACTCAATAGAAAGGGAACTAAGTTATCATTGCTTATAAAATTACATGCCTGTGCTCCTAGAAAACCCACAAGAATAAACTAAAAAACTATGTATACTAATAAGTGGCTGGATAAAAAATAAACATACAAAAATAAGTGGTTTTCATTTATGCACCAATCACAACTAGTTAGGAAAATATAACAGGCTAAAAACATACCTCATGACAGCTATAAAAATTTTCAATGTCTTAAGAAATCTGTAGACCTACATGAAAACTCCAAATCTTTTTACTGAGAGATAAAATAAACTTAATAAGTGAAGATAACATGTTGTATAGAAAGACACAGTAGTATTACAAGGTAGATTTGTTACTGTAGGCAGAAAGAATAGGGCTGCGGGGTGGCGGGGAGAAGGAGGGAAGGAGTAAGTGTGGGAAATGAAGGAGGAGATGAGACCATTCTTAAGAAAAGGTGCAGCTACAGCAAATTGTAATAGATTATAATACTATTAGCATTGCGGGCAGGGAAAAATCTCCACCCCCTGTGTCACCGTGACAGTCCTGATAAGGGCCATGTAAAAACAACGGAATCCTACCTCCCTATGGGAGGGAGTGCTCAACTAGGACCGGCCTGGGAACACCTGCAATGCCACCCCTAAAGCTTGAATATTTCACGCCCTCCTTAGAATAAAATCCTAAGCTTCTTTGTCCATTGGAGCAGTTGCCCTCTTTCGGGCCTGCCCACACCCACTATTTTGGGAGTGTACTCTTTTTCTTTACTTTAATAAATCCACTGCTTGCTTGGCTTTGTTCTCGTGGCTTATTTGTACATCCTAGAATGCCTTCCTATGATGGTACAAGAACCCTTTTTCTCCGGTAACAGATTCTTCCCAAATTAATTTACAGCATTTAATAAATTTTCATTTAAAATCTCAACAGGATTTGTTTAATGTGAATACATTATTTAACTCTAAAATTCATTCAGAGGAATAAAATTCAATAATATCTAAGAAAATACTGAGAAAGAAGAGTAATTTAGAGAGGATGAATTGTTCTTTCAAATATTAAAATATATACCAGTTGCTAAAATAGTTTTTTAAAAGTGTTTTTTAAAAACTGATAGCTCAATTTGTGGTCCAAAAACATGCTAGAATATATGATATAGTAATATAATAAAGATGGTTTCAAAGTCAGTATGGGAAAAAAAGAATTATTCAGTAAATGGTACTGAAATAAAAGGTATTGATATTTCCAACTTAACTATTGGAAAAGTCAGTGAACACCATATACTGAAATAAATATGGACTAAATAAAGAGTAAAATGTAAAAATGAAATCATAAAGTTTTTAGAAGAAAATATTAGGATAATAATCTATTCCCAGGATACAGGAGACATTTTTAAACAAATAAAAATAAGGTTAAAAATGTTAATGAAACATTATTTAATTTGACTATATAAAAAGTAAAAATGTGAAGCAAAATTAAAAGCCAAACAATAGGGGCGGCTGGATTGCTCAGTTGGTTAGAGCGTGGGCTCTCAACAAGGTTGCCGGTTCAATTCCTGCATGGGATGGTGGGCTGCACCCCCTGCAACTAAAGATTGAAAACAACAACTGGACTTGGAGCTGAGCTGTGCCCTCCACAACTAGATTGAAGGACAACGACTTGGAGCTGATGGGCCCTGGAGAAACATGCTGTTCCCCAATATTCCCCAATAAAAAATAAAAAATAATTTTTTAAAAGTTAAAAAAAAACACACCAAACAATAAACTGAGAAACATATTAGTAACAAATACAGTATTCTTAATATATAAAGAATTTTTTTTTAAAATCCAGAAGCCCCCAATAAGGAATAGTCAAAGAACAATTACCAGAAAAAAAAAATACAAATGACTAATAAACATGAATACATGTTCAACATCACCAGCAATCAAAGGACTGTTAATTAAAATCATGAGATACCATTTTTCACCTATCAGCAAGATTATTTTTTAAAAAGCGCTTTCTGCAAAGCATTTGACCATAGTATGAAAGACCTTTCAATCTTTCCCTCCACAAATATCCAAATGTCCACTAGGTGCTCGACCTACGATGACACATGGCCCTCACAAAGGTGACCTTCTTGAGGGGAAGAGAGACTTTAAACAGTTAATACGTAACCAACCATGTGATTATAACTGTGCTAAGGGTTACTAAGAAATATAAGGTGCTCTAAGATAAATAGTCAAACTGCTTTGGGGCGTGGGAGAGGGAGGTGTGGTCAGGAAAGACTTCCATGAGAAAATGACATGTGAGCTAAGAGCTGAAGGAAGAAGAGGAATTAACTAGCACAAGCAGGGGTAAGGGGAACTGGGAGCAGAGAGAATGGCGAGACTACATATGCAAAGGCCCTGAAGTAAGAAGAGCAACCTCTGGAAATACAAAACTTAAGAAATGTATGCTTGGCCTGGGCTCAGGCAGGGGGATTACGTTGAGGCTCACAGAGCTTTCCACGCCACCATGAAAATGTTGGCTCCAGCCTAAGGGTAATGGGAAGCCACTGCAGGGTTTTAAGCTGAGAAATAAGATGCAATTTGCTTTTTAAAAACTGTCTCTGGTTTCAGCATGAAGAATGGCCTAGGAGGGGAGTGCAGGCCGTGCAGAGGGACAAGGAATTTGGCTACTGCCACTATGGAGGTGACAAAGCAGGGTAACCGAACGAGAGGATGGCCCTGGAGAGAGAGAAGCAGGTGAACACCAGATATTTGGGGTGTACGTTACTGAGTCACAGCCACCACTTAGGAGAGGCATTCAGAACGACTCACATGTTTCTTGTGTAAGAAGCTTCAAGGATATTGCTGCTACTGATGATAATAATCAGACCCGTTGACCCAGTCATTGTCCTTCTAAGACTCTATCCTAGAGAAATAATCGCAAGTTGGACAAGATTTATTTTCAAAGATGTTCACTACAGTACAGTCTTATTTATAAATTTAAAACTTCTAAGCAACTTAAAAAAAACAATAACTAATAATGCCAAGTGCTAGAAAAGATGCAAAGCAACTGGAATACTTCATTGATGGGAAAGCAAAATGGCACAGAGACTCTTGAAAACAGTTTTCTAGTTTCGTATAAACATACATTTATTTATACATAACCTAGAAATCCCACTTCTGGGTACTTACCCTAGGAATAAATGCTTATGTGTACTCAGAAACCTATACAAGAATGTTTATAGCAGCTCTACTCATAGGAGAGAGGGGGGGGGGGGGAGAGAGAGAGAGAGAGGAAGAGAGAGAGCGAGAGAGTGAGAGGCACCATAAATATACATTGGCAGGTGAACAGATAAACAAACCATGATGGATAATATTTCATAATATGATGGAATGTTATTCAACAGCAAAAAGGAACTACTGATAAGTGCAACAATATGGATGAATCTCAAAATCATTATGCTGAGTGAATGAAGTCAGACACAAAAGAGTACATAGTGCATAATTCCATTTATTTGAAATGCTAGAAAAAGCAAAACTAATTTATAATGACAAAGCAGCAGATTAGTCGCCTGGGGATTGGCAAGTGGGCGCTCTTTGGAATGATGGGAAAGTTCTATGTCACGATCACGGTAGTGATTGCATGGGTATATACATTCATCAAAACTCAAAGTTGAAATGTTTACATCTTAAGACTTAGTCAGCTCATTTTTAGGTATAGAGCAATAGTTATCAAACTGCTTATAGAGACCTATTATTAGTGAACCATTAAATCAATCTAGTGTGTCTACTCAGAGGGATATTTAACCTAAAACTAATAAAGCTTGTTTCAGGCCCCTCTCACTTACAAACCTTTTTCCAAGGCTTAGTTACTAATTTTTCATTTATAATTCTGTATTATTTTTCTAGAGAGGGCCCTCAAACTATAAACATTAGGCCCCCAAAAGCAGGATCTGTATTTGGATGACCAGAATTTTTTTTTTTTTAATGAAATGGAATAGAAAATATAAGAATGTTTTGTAAAACTTGTTTCAGTTTATATAATGGATCATAAAATTTTATTTTTTTTTACCAGGGTTTGTGTTTAAGAAAATAAAAACAAAATGAAATTTGGAAAACAAAACAAAACAAAATAAAAAACTTCTAAGCAACTAAATAATCAAAATCGAGGATTTTAAAAATCAATTATGATACTATCATCCAATGGACTATTAGGTAGCTATTTAAAAGTCACATTTACTGTCAAGAAAAGCTGCTCCGAATATGTTAAGTTAAAAAAAAGAAGCAGGTTGTGAAAATTAATAAAGCTTTATTTTTAAAATACAAAAAGACTTGCATGGACATACATACACTTTGGTAATAGGAGCAAGTGTCTTTATCTCTTGGTAATAGGACCAAGTTTTTAAAGTTTCTTTGGATCTTCCCATTTTTTCAATGTTCTCTACAATGAGGAAGTCATACCTTTTTAATGATTGCTAATTTTAAATAACATTTGTTGAGCATTTACTATGTGCTAGGCATTGTTCTAAATGTTTTATGCATATAGACGCATTTAATCTTGAAAACATTTCTAAGATACAGAAAAGTTAAGTGATTTGCCCAAAGTCACGTGGTAAGGCAAAATTTGACCCAGTCAGTTCTCTTGTACCACACTGTCCTATTTTGTTTGTGGAAGTATTGCATTTGTACTCAAGTAATAACTTTAAATAGAACAAATTAAGACAACCCACAGAATGGGAGAAAATATTTGCAAGTCATCTGTCTGATAAGGGTCTAGTATCCAGAATATATAAAGAAACCTTTTACAATTCAACAATAAACCAAACAAACCAAAAAAAACCAAAAGCAAAAAACATCTCAGTTAGAAAATGGGCAAAGGATCTGAATAGGCATTTTTCCAAAGAAGGTATCTAAACCAGTATGTCAAAACCATACTGAGATAATACTTTACACCCACACTAGGATGGCTAGAATAAGAGAAGGAATAAGAGTTGGCAAAGATAGAGAAATTGGAACCCTCAGACATTGGTGTGGCAATGTAAAATGGTTCAGCTACTTTGGAAAGCAGTTTGGCAGTTCCTCAAAAGGTTTAAACAGAGTTACTGTATGACTCGGCAATTCCACTTCTAGGTATAAACCCAAGAGAAATGAAAACATATGTCCATACAGAAACATGTACATAAATGTTCATAGCAGCATTATTCATAATAGCCCAAAAGTGGAAACACCCATAAGTCCATCAAATGATGAATGAATAAACAAAATGTGATACATACATACAATGGAATATTATTCAGCAATAGAAATAAATGAAGTACAGACACATGCCACAACATGGATGAATCTTGAAAACACGCTATGTGAAAGAAGCTAGACACAAAAAGCCACATATTGTATAATTCCATTTATATGCTATTCCAGAATAGGCAAATCAATAACAACGGAAAACAGATAGATTAGTGGTTGCCAGATGCTGGGGGAAAGGTAGAATAGAGTGACTGCTTAAGGGGTACTGGGCTTCTTTATGGGGTGATGAAAATATTCTGGAATTAGAATTAGATTAGATGGTTACACAACATTGTGAATATGGTAAAACCACTGACTGTAAACTTAAAATGGTGATTTTTAAATTATGTGAATTTCATCTGAATTTTTAAAAAGGGACAAATTATCTTTAGTTAAAAACTCAGCGGAGTTGCTCACAACTGCAGAGACTTTCTACTTTCTTTTTCTTTTATGCTTAAGTATTAACTTGGAAATGTCAAATGACTGTGCCTCATCTATAAAACAAGATAATACTAGTACATTCTAAGAGGGTTTTTAGAAGATTAAGAGAGTTAATATGTATAAAGCACTCAGAACAGTGCCTGACACAATAGCTCTCAATAACTGTTAGCTATTAGTAATATTATTGTGTATTTGGAGTCTAACCAGAATACGAAAAAAAGTTACAATTTCTACTTTTCCCCAAATTATTGTCTAACAGACACTTCAACGAGTGGAAGATTTATTTCACTACAATCAAAAAGGAAAAAGCACACGCTGATTTTTATGTGGCTGCTGCTGGTCTAGCATTGAATTTTAAAATACAATAACCATTTTGGTCTGTGATTAGAATGAGATGCCAAAGAGTTTCAGGTATATTAGTCCTGATTTACCTGTCATTGGAGTATAAGGGGGTTCTAGACACCGAAAACCAAATCATTCTAAGAGATCTACTAGAAGGTGAACATGAAAGAAAGAAGCTTGGAGAAGCCCCTTCTCGGTTATTAATAGATATTCACAGAGCCACTTACAGCAATACTTGAAACCCTGAATTGCCAGACTACCAAACTTTACCCATATTTAAACAGGTTAAACATACATTCTGAAGCCAGACAATGGTTATGGGCTCCTTTAGATTAGAGACAGCACTATTTCTTTCCTTTAAATTAACTATTTTTAGAGTTAACAGTAATTGTTTTATCTGACTATAAGGCAAAAAATCAAAATGTTACAAGTCTTCAGGGAAGAAGAGGGAGCTGGCAAAATCTAATTGCTTAAGGGAATGGAAAAACAGCTTTCCCTATGCTTCACAGTTATGCAATGCAATGGAGGTCAGGCTGTTGATAAAGCAGATAAAATTACAACCAAGACTGAGCACTATAAATAGTGCTTAAAGCCACTAATAAAAGGACACATTCTACATGAGTCAAAGCAACTATTAGGTTAGTATTGGTCTTTTTCAATCACATGGGTACAGAAATAATAGCACATTAACAAATATTTATTAAGTGTCTACCACATTCAATGAATCAGGATATGTGAACAAATACATTTTTATTTGAGGTTATAAACTACAGACTGTTTATTCTGAAAAGAAAATGTTAATAGAAACTGTCCTACTAAAACTTCCAATAAAATATTCCCTATGTGCAAAGGATTCTCTAGAGATAAAGAAACCACTGCTGGGAATGTGGAAATGTTATTGAAGAGACATGATTATTACGATTACCTGTGGTCCTACCTGTATCTGTGCTTTTCATTCCCATCCTGAATCGTATCTGCTTGCCATGAAGGACCTCAGAAAGGTGTTTAGCAGTCCAGTGTCGTGCTGGCCAATCAAAAACCATGTTACAGAAGATTGCAGGTTGTTGTAAGGACATGACAATTTCTTTTGCTTTCTCTGGCGTAAAAGGTTTGACATATTCACCTACAGAGAGAAATAAATAGAGCAATAGGTAGACAACTATAAAGTTATTTCATATAATATTAAAAAACAGCAATATTGTTTCTATTATGTCAAATCTTTCTGTGTAATTACACTGCATTTTATGCTTCACTTATTACTATTTATATAAATATTTGGCCTCAAAGAACTGTAATTGTTGAATGATTTTTCTCATATTAAATTTTAAATGTTGGAAAATATTTACAATTTTCAATGTCAAAAGTGTTTTTAAAGAAGGCTTGCCAACTATTTAACTTTAAAAGACGCAATTTGTTTGACAAAATTATTTCCCAAATAGAGGAGTATATAAGAAATGCTGATGGAAGCTACTCTAGAACAGTTGGAGTTGCTTGAGTCAGCAACAATTCTACTTGCTATATCACATGTTCATGCCAAAAAGACCACTGAATTAATAAAAACACATCAGTCAATGGGAAAAGGGGAATTACTTTTATTGCAAGATTTTAAAAGATAGAAAATGTGCTAGGATGAGTATCAGTGTTAATCCTTGGCTTCAATTGCACCTACTCGTATAAACAGTGAGGGGGATATGCACAAACTGAGTACCTCACTAAATTTCACAAAAGCATAGAATAGTGATTCTAGATAGGATAGGAAAGATTTGTATTTGTTAAATAAAAGAAAAGTAAGTTTCTCCTTAAAGATATCTTAAGATGAAAGTTTTGGGGGAAAGTTAAAGAGTGCTTCATACTCTGATCCCCAAAACATATAAGGGGAGTACCAAAAAAATGTATACAAGTGGATACTTTGGTCAACGTTGCTCAAGCAGTTATTAGCCGTTATCAGAAGAAACCACTTTGAGCACCTCTATGTAATTGCAGAAGTCAAGCGTGACTTGTATTCATCTTTGGTTATCAATATATATTGAGTACTACAATTTTAATACAATTTTCCTTTCTTAAAATGTATATACATTTATTTTGGTACCCTCTGTATTTATGATTCTCTAGAACAATTAGCTAAACCCTCTATTTCAGTTACCTTATATGTGATTATACTTAATTCAAAGAATTAAGAAGAGCTCATAAATAACCCAAATTCTCTCATCATCTAACTTTCTTCTAAACTTTCTGATAAAAGGAAGAAGGAAAGGAAAAGATTCATCGAGGAACTTGAGTAATTCGTACTTGCCTGAATGTAAGGCTTGTTTTTAAAGAAAATGAAATTTTAAGTCAATCTGGCCTCCTTTCTCAGACCAGGGCAAGAACTCGGGATCCTTTCCCAAACCCTTGGTGAAAGGGAGCAGGCTCTCAGCCCTCTGCAGTTGACATTTGAGACTGGTCTGTCACCTTCTATATAGACAGGGCTTCCAAGTGAGATCAGTGTGGATGCTTAGAGGGAAAGGCCAGGTAAAAGAGCGGGGGACTATGTGAGAGAGGGAAGGAGAAGGCACCATAGGTCTGGATGTAAAAGAAGCCCCAAGTCTTATTTTTAACTGACCTTTAAGTACTAAAGAGCCCAGTTAAGGAAAAGAGGATGTGACCAAGAAGAAAATTTTCTGTCTTTCCTTGGGATTTTTTTTTTACTTTTGATATACATGATAAATTCACATTAAAGACTGAACCCATACTAGCCTATAAATGTAAATACAAGGTTAAGGAAGACTGCAATGCCCCAAATCTTCCTGGACTTTGGAGTGCCTGGATTGCATATGTATGAAAATGGACCAGTTGCATTTTTTATTATATATTTTTAAAGCTTTGCTAGACCATGAAAAGCTATAATACATTCCTGATAATCCTTTGTTGTTTGTGACATATAAATTAGAATTATCCTTTGGGGAACAACTAGGAACATGAAGAAGTCGCCAAGAACCACCCATTAACCTGCTAACTCATGTTATAGGAATTTGCTTTTAACAAAATAATTAATCATAAGCTATATGCATAATCACATATATTATAAATGTATACACATACACATAAAATATATACTACCACAATGTAAAACTCAAAATATAAACAACCTAATGTCTAAAAGTAGAAAAATATGTATTCAATATTTTCCCCATGGTACATTATACCCATTAACAATTAAAATGAGGGCTACATAGAAACGTGTGGAGATGCAGAGAGCTACTGCAATAGCCAAGTGAGACGCGTGATAATAAGGCCCTGAACAGCAATAAGTAGCAGTGAGGAAGGCAGAAGATTGTAGAGATGGAGAAATACTAAGAGAATAATACCAAAGACTGTTACGATCAAAGAGATATGGGGTGGGAGGCAGACGCAGCTGTAAGGAAGACTGAGGTTTCCTTACTTTGTGACTTACCGTAAGAGAAAAGTCAGAAGCAACAGCTGGATATGCTGGGAAGATGAAGCGTTTGGTTTCGAAAATCATCATCCTAACAGTACCATATATATTGTATAATGCATTACTATTTCCCACATATTTTTATATACATTGAAATAAAAGTGCTCATGTGACGCTCTAAGAAGCCTGTAAAACAGAGGCAGAGAAGGTATTTTATTACCATTATCCAAAGGAAGAAATGGAAGCTCAGATGTCAAAGGTCAACACCCCAGTGATGAACTGGACCTATAAGTCAGGTTCCCTGATTCCAAGTCCAGTGCTCTTTCTACCGCACAATCCTACTTCCGGAGAGCTAAAACTGAAGGCCTTACACTAGCACTGAGCACTCAGGAGAGAGTACAACCTGAAAAGATAAATAGGTTCGGGAAAGTTTTAGATCAATTCATAGATAATGAATCCATGTGTGCCACTGAGAGGGAAGAATGCTTTGGTTTGCATGTGCGAGCCTATGTGTGTGTGTGTGTGTGTGTGTGTGTGTGTGTGTGTGTGTGTGTGCATGTGCGTGTGTGTATGTGTGCGTGTGTTGGGAGAAGTACTAATATCTGCAGTAGAGACTGCTAGTTGCCTACCTTACCCAATACCCATTTTCTTCTTCCTTACTAACAGAACTTTGGGCACTGGAAGTGGCTGAAAAATTACATTTCCTAGACTCCTTTGCAGACAGGAGTGGCTAGAGATATGTATCTAGAAGTTGCTGAGTCAGCCTTTTTGCCCTTATTCTCCTCTCCTATCTTCTGCCTGGAAAACATAGTGGTTAGCCATGCTGAGAGATAAAAGAAAGACCCAGGAAACTGCAACCTCAGCTTGCAAAGATGTCCATCTTTGTGTCACTGAGCCAAAACCAGCAAAATTCTACCTCCTGGATCCTTTCACAAAAAACTAACTCTTAGAGTTAAGACTCTGGTATTAGTTCATAACTGGTATAACGTTCTGAGGCTATCATTTTCAAGGACAACCATACTCTCCCTGTTAGAAACAAGACAACAGGCCTAAGATAGAGCTGCTTATGTAAGCCCCACATCACCAAACCAAGACCTACAGTTTCGGCCTCTCTCAGAAGTGGAAACTTAAACCAGTCCGTCAGGAAGCGTCTGTTGAGTACTAGTGCGGTAATCTGCCCAGGAAAACTCTGCCACCCCCTAAAGGAAAATGACCGTGCCACAACTAACCCACTTTCTGCTATAGTATAACTTCCTTGTTCCCATTCCCTTCTGCCTTTCATTTTGTACAGCTCCTCGGAGCTCCTTTCTATCTGTTAGATGGAATGCTGTCCAATTCAGGAAACTTTGGATAAAGCCAGTAAGATCTTGCACAGTTGAATTTTTTTTAAGCATAAATTTTAATAACTATTACATTTAAATTACTAGTTTTCAATCTTATTCAAAAGCATTCAGAAGGTGACATAGAGTAAGCCACAAGTGATAACACAGAAACTCTCCATAGTGACACAGCATGAATGAAAAACTGGGTTCTGGCATGGGGAGCTAATTTATTTCTAAATATAGAAACATGCCTATGATGGCTTTATCAGTCTGACAACTATGCTATAAACATACAAGAAATTTAAAAACCTTTGGAATGGTAGATATTAGGGTGAAAAATAATGAATAACATTGGGGCCATGTCAGAAAAACACGGATGGGATTATTCAAGTATTATTTAACTAAATGACTGCAGTGTTTGTGCTAAAGACTGAATGGTAAAACTTATACCGAAGATAATATTTTATTTTATAGTCACTATTTCAAAATGTCAATACAAACTGGAAAATTCTACTGGAAGTTAGCTTAATAAATAAAATGATGAAGTTATAAACCCTTTGAATTTCAAGATCTCGAAGGTGGTGCCACTGAAGAAACCACAAAAGAAATGCTGAGATGTCATGATGTGAACCGGCCAATACCAATGCTTGGTGTGGTAGTGAACACCCAAGCAGATTCACTTGGGGAAAGGAGACAGCTACATGCTGGACAGCTACCATCCTCTCCTTATCTCCTTACACATCACTCTCGCCCAGCTTACCCAGAAAATTGTCTCATCCTCCTCACTTCAATCCATTTATGAGCCAGAAAATGGCTCCTAAATATTTATAAGTTCAAAGTAATACTGGTTCTAAACCTAAAGCAAGAAAAAGTAAATCCATATTGTAAATGAAGTCAATACTAGAAAGAATGATGTCTCAAAAGCTAAAGCTCTTTAAAATGTTCCAAAGTATCTTCAAAATTTCTACCACATGTTTCCATCTTTTCAGCTTCCAATAAGTAAATTTTCCACAATCCAAAATAAACCGGTTATTTCATCTCACTTGTCATAACCAACAGTGGAACCTGGAACAGATATGGGCACACCTACATTCATAGCAGCACTATTCATAATAGCAAAAGGTAGAAGCAACCCAAATGCACATTAATTGACAAACGGATAAATAAAATGTTTATCCATACAGAGGAATATTGTTCAGTCTTAAAAAGGAAGGAAATTCTGCCACATGCTACAACATGGATGAACCTTGAGGATATTATGCTAAGCGAAAAAAACAGTCACAAAAAAGCAAATACCGTATTATTCCATTTATACAAGGTATCTAAAATAGTCAAATTCATAGAAACAGAAAGTAGAATGGCAGCTACCAGAGCTGATGGGAGAGGGGAAAAGGGAGTTGTTTACTGATTTATAAGGTGCAAAGGTCCTGGAGATTTGTTTCACAACAGTATGAATATACTTAACACTAGTGAACTGTACTCTTAACATGATAAACTTTATGTTATTTGGTTTTTACCACAGTTAAAAAATATTCAACAGTATTGTTTCACTAACGGTCTTCATTATCAAATATAAAGTGTTTTAACCTACATACGAATTACACATGTGCTCTAGAATGGAAATTTTTTTACTTTTTGAGGTCACAGAGGCTTCTGTTTTTCTTTAAACTCCCCTGCTCCCCCCTACCCTTTTAAAAAATGAGAACAAGAATGGCATGGAGAGTATGGCATCTCAACTGAAGAGGAGTAAATCCAGTTAAGTAGGAGTGTCAGCTGTATATGAAACTCAAGTCTGTACAATCCCGGAATGAGACAGTTCTCTGGGAAGGACTGGAAGGACAGTTACAAAGAATTCATCCTTTTCTTCATCAAGGCAGAAACCTGGATATAACTAACGCTATGAGAGCCCAATAGAAATATAATAACCACCGTCTGAAAGACAGAATCAGATTCAAAGAACTGCAATTTTTAAGTTCACCGAAATGCTTCAATCAATGTACGATCCTAGAAGTAACATCTCACACTCAGAATTTAAGTTGATTCTTAAGAGTAAGTAGTTTCATGTTTGTTTGAGGTGATTTTTAGAGTAGTTTTAGTTTTACAACAAAATTAAGAGGAAGATTTCCTATGTACCCCCTCCACTCATACATGTACGCACCCCCCATTATCAACATTACTCACCAGAAAGGTACTTTTTTTTTAACCAAGGATGAACCTAAATTGACACATCATAATCACCCAAAGTCCATAGTTCATCTTAGGATTCACTCTTGGTTTTCTGCAGTCTATGGATTTGGACAAAAGTATAATGATACATCCATCATTATAACATCATATAAAATATTTTTGCTGCCCTCCAAATTCTGTGCTCTGCCTACTCATCTCATGTCTGTTTTTAATAATTTCCAACCTGTAGCTTCAAACAAAAAATATCACATCCTTGAAAGCAAACCTGTTACTTTCATATATTTAGAGCTTTTAGCACAGTGCTTGGGATAAACTAATGCTAAATAAATGTTTCCTGAATTCACACCTTACTATTAGCAATGTATAAAGATTTCTTAAAACTAACCATTTGTTGCCTCCACTTTTGCATAATAAACTACTAAGCACAATCAGAAACAGTCTCAAAACAAAGGGATCAGGTCCACAATTTCATGCTCACCTCTGCAGGTTCCCTTTCCTGGTCCCAACCACACTATCATTGATTCCTGATCACCCTCGCCCCTACAGCAGTCATTCCAAAGCTTCTTCACTCCCCAATCCCAAATCCCTCTCTCCACTTCCTCACTCTAGGTGGTGACTTGCTCGATTTTTCTGAGAAAACTGAAACCTATGATTTCACTCTTTTCACTTCAACATTTCTGGCTCACGTTGCTCTTCTTTGGTCTCAAATAACACAATCTTCCTCCTTTTCACCTGCATACTCTGCCACACTTCCACTCGAATGGAACGAGTCTGTCTCCTCACTCCCCTCCCCTGCCTGCCCCTACATGCCTCCCGCCTTGGGCCTCGGCCTTGGTCTTTTCTCCCCTCACTTTCACTCCTGGCCTCGCTTCACCAGAAATTGCCTCTTTCATTCATTTCCATAGTCAAATTACAGTCTTGAGCCACATAACAATGTTTTGGTCAAAGAAGGATGGTGGTCCCATAAGATTATAATGGAGCTGAACAATTCCTATCGCCTAGTGATGTCACAGTCGTCTTAACATTGTAGCGCAATGCATTCATTACTCAGATGTTTTGGGATGCTGGTGGAAACACACCTACTGCGCTGACAATTGTATTAAAAGTATAGCACATACAACTCGGTACAGTACATAATACTTGATAATGATAACAACTGACTGTTACTGGTTTATATATTTACTATCCTATACTTTTTATCGTTTAGAGTGTACCCTTCCTACTTATAAAAAAAAAGTTTGTTGTAAAACAGTATGCCATGTTACACCAGCAGCCGCCTCATCCATCTCGTTTACCGCCTCTCTTGATCGTATCGTTTTCTCTTGTGCGTGATTTAATCTCATGTTGATTTGTACAGTAACATGCTATGCAGCCTTGTAGTCTAGGAGTAATGGGCGCCATGTAGCCCAGGTGTGAGTAGGCTATACTTTGTGTGAGTGCACCCTGTGTGTGCAAAATGACAAAACTGCCTAACGATACATTTCTCAGAACATATCCCATCGTTAAGTGGTGCATGACTTTATACCAAAATCTTCAAATTACTCTAAGACGCACAGACACAATCCAATTTTTATCAGTTCTTTCTCCTCTCAGCCCCCAAAGCACTTAATGTGTGTAATATTTACATCCCATCTAATTAATGGCTTCCTGCCTTGTGGATACGTCTTATACTACAACTCTTTTTATCCGTGTCTTTTCTCCCCAAACCGTATTTAGAAGCTATTTTGGGGCAGGACTGTCGTCTATCTCACTGTATGAAAGCATCTCCTGTTTATAGTGTACATACAAATTTTTGGATAATGGTGTGGTAATGAATTTGCTCAAAAATAACTTTTCTATGACTCCCATAATATTCATCATTATACTGACCACACTGACCATTTCACAGGTATTTGATTAGTGTATGTTTTTGTACCTTTTATTCATATAAATCTTTTCTAATTTAAAAGAAAGCTTTTATCTTCCAGTAGGATTTTGCTCATTTCACTTACTTCGTAATGGTAATAAGTAGTGACCCCAAACTGGTGTTTCTGGAAAGGATGAGATTAAAATAGGGCTGTAGCTCCACAGATAGGATTCAGAGAATCCTTTAATACAAAAATTTGAAGTCACTTGCAAAAATATGTGTGCATGCTGCATCTTTCAGGGAAGCAAATCCATACTTACATCAGATTTCCCTCCTTAGGACTTCAAGATTAAGAATTACCAGTTTCCTCAAAAAGTTAAATATAGAATTATCATATGACCCAGAAATTCTCCACTTAGATATATAACCAAGAGAATGAAAACATATGATGCTCATACAAAAACTTGTCTATGAATGTTCACAGTAGCACTAGTCATAATTGCCCCAAAGTGGAAACAACCCAAATGCCCATCAACTGATGAATGGATGAACAAAATGCAGTATATCCATACTATGTATGGACCATAAAGGAATGAAGCATTGAGATACGTGCTACAACACAGATGACACCTGAAAACATTGTGCTGTGAAAGAAGTCTGACACAAAAGGCCATATATTCTATGATTCCATTTATATGAAATGTCCAGAACAGGCAAATCCGTGGAACAGAGAGTACATTAGTGATTGCCAGGAGCTGGAAAGAGGGGCAAATGGGGAGTGACCGCTAATGGGCAACAGGTTTCTTTTTGGTGTGATGCAAATGTTCTGGAATTATAGTGGTGATTGCTGCACAGCTTTGTGAACATAATAAAAACTACTGAGTGGTACACTTTAAAAGGGTGAATTTATGGTGTGTGCATACCATTAAAAAACAAAACAAAACACTTTCTCTTCCCCTGCTGCACGTTCGACATCTTTTGCAGCTTCCTTCCAAACGTAAGATACATTAAACCTCAACAGTGCTCTCCCAACCAGCTCCTTTTCTTCATGTTGTTTCTCAGGCTGGATCAATTTCAGATATCTCTAATTTCTTTCCTTTCAGTTTCAACAGCAGTCAGTCACCAATGCCAGCTGGCACTTTCTATTAATAATAAAAATGCTTACCATCCCTGAATACACAATTCTTGCCAGATACCATGTTAGATGATCTACAATTATCTTTAATTTTCACAATAGTCATGCATTTTACAGAGAAGAAAACTGAGACTAAGGCGGATTATGTACCTCGTCCTTCAAGCCTTTCTCCCTCTAAGCTATCCTCCACCCTTCAGCCACAGTGATCGTCCTAAAACTAAATTTGATCATGCTACTCCCCCACCTAAAGCTCTTCAAAGGCTTCCCAATGTCACAGAGTCCAGACTCCTTCACTTGGTATAAGATGCCATTCGGGATCCTTCTTCTTCCACCACTCCGCACAACTTCGTTCAGTTCCTGGGCCATGCCAAGCTTTTTCTTCTCTTGCCTATGGACTTGGCACAGGGTTCCCACAACAAATATGTATTAAGTGCCCACTATGCCTGGCATTGCACTTGCTGCTTGGGCACAAGCCTTAAACAAAATAGATATATGTCCTGACCTCAAGGTACTTAAGATTCTAACAGAAGAAACTATAAACAAGTAATTACAGGTTGTGGTAAGTGAACTGAAGGAAGCAGTGTGATGTCTTATAGAACATTAAGATTAGGGGTTAGGAGAAAACTATAATGACTATTTTAAATAGGATGGTCTGGTAAGGTCTCAGGTGGGAACATACTCTGAAACCTGAAGATTAAGGAACCAGCTATGTGAAAACAGGTAAGAGGAAAGGGTGTGTGACAAGAGATGATCCTGGAGATGACAGCAGAGCTCAGACCAACAATTTTTGTAGGCCATGGTCAGAACTTTGGATTTTAGTCTAAGTTTTAAGGGCAGTGGAATTCAGTAAAGAATTTTAAGGAAGGAAGTGTCACTTTTTGCTGCTGAATGGAAAAGGGATTGGAGGAGTACAAAATAGGAAACAGGGACACACGGCCTGAAGATATACCGTGTTTCCCTGAAAATGAAACCTAGCCGGACAATCAGCTCTAATGCGTCTTTTGGAGCAAAAATTAATATAAGACCTGGTATTATACATATTGTTATATTGTATTATATTATACCCGGTCTTATATTATAGTAAAATAAGACCAGATATTATATTATATAAGACCTGGTCTTACATTATAGTAAAATAAGACAAAGTCTTATATTAGTTTTTGCTCCAAAAGACACATTAGAGCTGACTGTCTGGCTAGGTCTTATTTTTGGGGAAACACAGTAGTAGTCGTTTAAGTGAGACGTGGATAATTTGGACAAGGGTCTGATAGTGAAAGAGGAAAAAACAGATTAAATGCAGAATTGACCAGCCTTACAAAGTCATCAGCTGAAAATGAGACGGAAATGAAGAGAGGACATAGTTTGGGGAATTGTCACTGGAAAAGAAAGTAGGCGTACCACAGAAATGGAAGACCAGAAGGCTCTCAGGCCCATTCAAGACATTGACCATTTTTATTTTACCGTGTCATCAATTTGTCCAGGACTTTTTCCAGCAAAGTTCAGCTATACAGGTGCAGGTGCAGAAGGCAAAAAATTGGGTTCATCCAGAGACGGGGTTTTGCCAGAAGAATAAAAGGCAATGAGGGATAAGAGATAGTGTATTTTCAAGGGAGAGATCATAATGATATAAACTATTACATGCGCTCTCAACTGTCTTGGGGGTACAGATGGACAGAAAATGGAAGGATCAATGAATTGGAGGTACAGATGAAGTTCACGAATTGTCTCCTCGGGGTACATAAGTGAGTTATAAAGGTAGGAGTTCAGAGAGTTAAAAGTTATCATTTGTTTTTTTCTGCTTGGAATGGTCATCTCCTCCTCTAGACAAACACGATTATTTGATCTCCAGCCATATCCAACCTGTGCTTTCCTGCTCCCCGTCTTCCCAGGACTCACCATTACTACCACCTGAGATGGTCACTATCTCATGCAACACAAACGCCCACCTCAAACTATTCTCTCCTTGAAGCATTTATGTTCTCCCCACGGGGATCTCTCTCCTGGTGACAGCCCTCACTCAGTGTGTACTACTGATAGTATCCATGTTACCACGTATATTAGTCATTGTTTTTCCTTTTTAGGCCTCTTTACTCAATTGGGAAAAAACGCTGTTATAAACAGTCAAAGTCTCTTGATCCCCTATAGGTCCCCAGAACAGTTCCCGGAACGGAGCAATCATTCACTAAATGCTAACAAGGATCTCAGGCTCATGGGCCTCCAAACCTCACTCCTTTTCTAACGCAGGGTTCCACCGAATCCAACAAAAGCTTATAATCCCTGTTCCAAAGGTCCCAGATAGCTCCATTTACTTCAAGGGTGGGCTCCAACTTCACAAATTAGTTATAACCCATTGCAGCATTCAAAAACACCGTCATGCGTTTAACAGCACCGGTAGGATGCAGGGATATGGGGCCTGTACAAAGGATCTGGATGCTACAACTTGAGAAAAGCCACAAGAAAACAAATACACGTAATTTTCCTCATAGCTTAATGCAGGGCCAGACAGACTTGGGATAAACGGTAGACCAAACGGTCACATGAGAGATGCCAAGAGTAAGTTGGCACAGGGTCGTAATCATTCATTGGTCTGACTCAGCCTGGCACCTACCTTCCTCCTCTCCAGCTCCAGCTGCAGGGCCCGTATCAGTGGTCGCTCCCGGGCCTGCCGCCATGGCTAGCAGGACGCCAGCACCGCTCGAATCCCAGAAGAGGAGTGGGGCGCGAGTGGGGTCCGAAGAGGATCAAAATCCCCAGTCTGAGGCTGCCACACAAGAAGCAGTCGCACAGGTTGCCGCGCGGCTCTCCAGGAAGAGCCGCTCGCATGAAAGTCATGTGACCGGCGCTGGGCAGGGCCACGCAGGTTTGTTTTGATTCCCGGGTTGTTGAAATGTAAGCACGTGGTCTCGGTTGGGGCGGTTTTTGCCTTCCCCAGAATCTACTTTGCCTTCTTTGAATGTAGTCTTTTCTTAGCTTCATTTCTGCTGCTTCTCGTTTGCCAGCCAGTCAGGTCCTTCCTCTCCACCTTGGCGCTTTCCTGATCCAACTGTATTGGAGTTTTAGGGAATGTTTGGTTTTTTTTGTGGAGCTAGGAGCAGTGGAATGAGTCTCTATGTTCGTTTACTCTGCAGCAGATCTTACTGCCTTGGATCCCAAGAGAGCTCACGCTTCTCTTCCCACTTCTTTTGCAGCAACATGACTCCATCTGGTTTTCGTGGCTGCCAGGGTATATGAACCTCAGGCAAATGTCCTTTAATTGTGTTCCTCATGACTCATTTACCCGCCCAGACATGTCAAATCACTTAGGTTTTCAAGGACACTAACCAACAGCTGTCAGATTTCTGGATTTGTGTATAAAAATAAACAACCGGCTGCTTGATCAAGAGATCAACAACTCTCACCCTTCTCGTTTACTCTTCCTCAGGTCAAAACCGTATTAACTGGAGCTGGATCTAGGTCTTTTGGGGGCAGATATCTTCCAGTCTGAACATATCTTTACTGGTCGCCTATTAATGACAGGCAAAAGAGTAGAAACATATCTATAACTTTTATATATATGAATGTAATTGGCTGGTTTATAATCTCATCCGGTATGTAAGATAAAAAGCTGGTCAAACTAGGCAATATTTACTGTACATAAAAAAAAAAAAAAGCCAAACACCCAAGATTTTCAAGCGGCAATCCTCTGGGTCCCTACTAAGCCTCGATTTTATACTATCTTCCCCCATAATTTCTGAAGTTATAAACCCAACAAAAAAAAGGAAACCAAATATAGAAGCAAACATTAGCTTAAGTGACCGGAGGCCACCAAGTTGTTTATTAGGCACATGATGTAAAACTTGGACACTTCCTCCATCAACACAGGTTCCTTGCCCAACAGCCTCTCCGGGAGTTTCCTTTTCCCTGGGCTCAGCCGCGCTGCTCCCAGCCTTTCCAATTCCTCCCCATCCTCCCTTGGGACGCCGGAGCTATTCCGTCTCCTGCCTCCCGGGGTGTTGGGGGCGGCCCCAATCCTGCTCCCCAGCCTCCTCCTAGCCCCGCGGCACCTGCCGCCCCTCCCCGTCAGGGGCCTTCTCGTTCCGCGCAGGCGTACTAGGCGCGGCCGCGAGGCCGAGGGCGACCGGCGCAGTCTCGGCCTCCACCTCCTCCGGACTCATCCGCGCGGGGCTGGTCGGCGGCCACTCGGATCGCGCTGGGCAGGGGCCCCGCGGCCAGCGCGTAGCCATGGGCTCCGGCTGGAGCAGCGAGGAGGAGCGGCAGCCGCTGCTGGGGCCCGGGCTGGGGCCTGCGCCGGCGACTCCTTGGCGAACCCGGGAGGCGGCGGCGGGGGCGGCGGGGCCGGCGGCGGCTGCACTGCCCGCGGCCGCCCCGGGTCCCGGGCGGGTGTACGGGCGCCGCTGGCTGGTACTTCTGCTCTTCTCGCTGCTGGGGTTCGCGCAGGGCCTGGTCTGGAACACCTGGGGCCCCATCCAGAACTCGGCGCGCCAGGCCTATGGCTTCTCCAGCTGGGACATCGCGCTGCTCGTGCTGTGGGGGCCCATCGGCTTCCTGCCCTGCTTCGCGTTCATGTGGCTCATGGACAAGAGAGGTGAGCGGTTCCGGGGAACACCGGCCGGCACTGTCACGCCTGGGGGAGCTTGCCACCTCACCTGCGCCTTGGGGGCTGTGTGAGATGACAGAGTGTTGCCGGCATCCCATTCCTGACTAGGAACCCTCGGTACCCAAATCGACAAATACGGGAATGCTTTTTTACAGCTATTATGTTTTGATCAGGGCCCAAAGCAACAGCCGGGATTAAGCCTTCTCTGAATGTTCATGTTGATGCATATCGTGGACATCAGAGCACTCCCGTGCACGGGCTGTGTGTGTTTCTTACACCTCCCAAACGATGACTGACGCTTTGACTTCAAAAGGATTTGGGAATGTTCAGGGTGATAGGTCAGAAAATAGACAAATGATGCCCAGATATAAGGAAGTAATGAGTTGGCTTTGAATAATAGATGACTCCAGCCCATAAAGAGCTGTTGGGAAACTTGGATCTGTCTCTTTGGTTTCTGGGAAATGGTGCTCGGCAGCTTTAAAGTGTGTGAATGTGACTAGGTGGATGTGTTAGTTGAAATTTATAACTGGTAAAGCTTGCAGATGAATGAAGACTCTTCATACAGGAAGACTCTGAACAGACATCTCACTTTACAACTTGCCAGTGTGATTCTGTGAGGGCACGAAAAAGGTCATAGGATTGAATGGTAAGGTATTGGATTCTACCACACAAGTGTGGGTAAATGATGCGTGATCGATGTGATGTAGCTGCTGAAAAATGAAGGACAATTTTAGGCAGAGAAGCATAGTGTCAAAAAGAAGAGAAATAATTGGATAGGCTCTACTTCAGTGTTCAGTTCTGAGCATTAATTTTAAGAAGGCCATTGACAAATTTGAGTACTTTAAAAGTTGTGTGACAAGAATGATAAAGAATGTAAAAGTCAAAATGTGTAAGATAAAGGGAACTGGGTGTGTCAAGCTTCAAAAAGAAACTTGAGGCAGAAAATAAAATATGTGGAGATCAAGTAAAAGAGGAATTAGACTTCATGTGTGTAGTTCTAGAAGGAAGAACTAACGCGAATGAAGTCACAAAGGGATGTAACTCAAAGCTGTACAAGGAAGAACCTTCTAACAATGAAAGGCACCCAGCCCTGGGACGTGTGTCATGATTGGCGTGGAACTTCCAGGTAGAGCAAATACTTAGGCAGAGGATGTGTGCTAGATGCTGGGAAAGAGTTTCTTGTGCTGAGGAGGTTTTCTTTGTTTGGGTTTTTTTGTTTGCTCTTAAGTTAGATTATAGACTTCATTTGGATTTCACCAGTTTTACCACTAATGTCTTTTATTCCCTGTCCCAAGGATTCAGTTGAGCGTCCCAAATTGCATTTAGTTGTTATTTCTCCTTAACCTCCTCCAATCTGTGGCAATTCCTCAGTCATTTCTTACAAGTTTGGCTAAATTTAGGGAGAAATGCTATTTTGTTGTTTCTTTTTATTTATCTTTTTATTAGAAACATTTTTCAATATTATACACTAAATTTAGCAAATCTTGTTTTTATGGTAGAAAATTGTTAGTTTTTACCCTTGTTATAATTAGGGACTGCCTATTTGCTTTGTAGAATAAGTTACTTTAGGAGTTCTTTCAGAGTTCCTGTGACTACATGGTGAATTCAATTTTGTATTTTCCATTAATTGAAGCAGCAAAAAATAAATTTAAAAATTCCTTTCAGTAGGGGAAAGCTAATACACTGTCATATGCTGGCTGTCCTGCTACAGAAGTTCTATCTGCATACATGGAGAGTGAGTTCCCATTATCCCTGGGTACTGAAGTATCTTTCTCCCTAGAAGGTAGGTAGTTATTTGGCCTTCCTCCTGTGGTGGGTCCTGGCCAGCTTAGAGTAGAAGACTGCTTATTTCCTGAGATTGGTTTTATACTCTCTCACCCCTTTCCATTTTCCAGCAAGGAGACAAAAAGGATTAATAGTGAGCTAATAGGAGAGCCAAAAGTGAGTGTTCCCTCGAAGTCAAGTGAAGAAAGATTCAAGAAGGAGATAGCACCTAAATGTATGATAAGCACTGGGGAGAGATAGTCCTCACAGAGCATACATTCTAGTGACAAGATCCAGGCACAAAACAACAATAAAATTAAACATTTAGTGTGTCAGATGGTAATAGTGCTTTGGAGAAAAAGAAAGGAAGGCAAGGGAGAAAGGGGGTGTGATTCACTGACACTATATAAGTGTCAGGGATGCCTTACTGATAACATGTGTTTGAGCAGAGTTCTAGACAAGACTGTTTTGGGAAAAGACAAGGGTCCTAAACTTGTTTGGCATATCCAAGAAAGAGCAGTGAGGCCTGTGTGGCTGGACTTCAGTCACGAGAGAAACAACAGCAGGAGGTGAGGTCAGAGGTGGTGGGAGGCTGAATCATGCAGGGCCTCCTAGGCCACTGTGGGGACATTAGCCATTGAGGAGCGAGGAGGGCTGTCTCCACTGGAAGGCTTTGAGCAGAAGAGTGAGAAGATGACTCTGCTGTTGTCTTGAGAACAAGAGCCAGAGCAGGGAGAACAGTAAGGATTTAGTGGAATAACCCAAATGGGCTGATGGTGACTTCCAACTGGGGTGATAATAGTGGAGGATTTGATAAGTGATTAGGTTTCTGATATATGTGGAAAGTAGATTCACCATCTACTAGAAAGTCAATGTTTCTCAGCTTTTTAGCATTAGTAAATGGGAGAATCAAGCTGCAACTTACTGAGATACAGAAGACTATAGAAGGAGCAATTGGGGGGGCAGATGGTGTGAAAATGAGGGGTTCGAAATGCCTATTAGATACCCAAGTGGACAGGTTAAATCGTCAGTTGGATTTATAAATTGGAGTTCAGGGGAAAGGCCTGAGCACTTAATTTGGAATTTATCAACCTATAATGGTATTCAGTCTTAGGGCCGAAGGAGATCACCTGTGGAGATGGGCGTTGTTTCAGGAGAGGGCTGACCATGGGGGCATTCCAACATTTAGAGATTGTGCAGGTAAGGAAGAACCAGCCTGTGATGGCTGACAGTAGAACCTTGGATTTAGCAACGCGGAACTCTTTGGTATCCTTTAAACAAATAGCCTCACTGGAGTGGTGGTGGTGAGTACAAAATAAATTGCAAGATGATTGGAGACAGTGTTTATATTTCTTTCAAGCAGTTATGCTGTAAAGGGCAGCAGAGAAATGGGGCAGTAGCCAGAGGGAATGTAGCTACTGAGAAGGTATTTTTAAAGATAAGAGACGTTAAAGCATATCTCTGTAATGGAGTATCGTAATGGATCTAGTAGAAAGTGGGAATTTAACAATACTGGTGGGAGAGGGAAGAACTACTGTAGCCATACCCTTGAGTAAGCAAGAGGAGATGCAACCCTCCAGAGCACAGGTAGACAGGTTGGCCTTAGATAGAAGTGGTGACAGCTAATTGTCCAGCAGTAACAGAAGAGAAGAGTGTATAGACACAGATGCAGATGGTGGGTGGTAGGAGCTTATGGAAGTTATCTTTGCTTATAGGTCTCAGAAAATAGGAAGCAAAATTATCACCTGACAAGTGAGGATAGGAAAGCAGATATTGGAGGATTGAAGAGAGATGATAAATTGTGAAACTGTTTCCTAGGAAAGTGGAGCACACATGGACTAGGAAATTATAGTCATGCACCATTTAACCATGGGAATATGTTCTGAGAAATGCGTCATTAGGCGATTTTATTGTGCGAATATCATAGAGTGCACTTACACAAACCTAGACTGTATAGCCTGCTACACACCTAGTAGCCTATTGGAGTAGCCTATTTTCCTAGGCTACAAGTCTGTACGGCACGTCACTGTACAAAATAACATGAGATGAAATCAAGCATAAGAGAAAATGATGCAATCAAGAGATGTGGTAAATGCGAGATGTATGAGGCTGCTGCTGCCCATATAACATAGATACTGTTTTACAGCAACCTTTTTTTTTATAAGTAGAACGAATACACTCTAAAATAACAATAAATAGTATAGTAAATGCATAAACTAGTAATAGTTGTTTATTATCATTATCAAGTATGTACTGTACATTATTGTATGTGCTACACTCATATGACTGGCAGCATAGTAGGTTTGTTTACACGGGCATGACCACAAACATGTGAGTAATACTTTGTACTACGATGTTACAACAGCTATGACATCACTAGGAAATAGGAATTTTTCAGCTCCATTATAATCTTATGGGACCACCATACATTGTATATGTCCGTCATTGTCCAAAACATCAATACGTATAGTAGGATTGTTGGGCACTAAGGGCCTTCTTTAAGTTACTGGGCATTAATTTCAGGAGAGACCAATCAGCATGGTTGTGTGTTTTCCTCCAGCCTGTTCTGTCAGGCAAGCACAAGCATGGATAGAGTTGGCAGAGATTTAACCACAGTTGCATTTTACCAGGTGAGTAGGACTAAGAAAGTGCAGAGCAAGAGTAGACAGTTATGTATAGAGTGATATAACAATAGAACATAGAATATCGACTGGGTAAAGGATAAAAGGAAACGTATTGTGTAGATGACACAACATAGTAAGATCCAAAATTGTCATCCCCAATTGGTTGAAGATTTAGAGTACTAGAGGGAATGAGTGGGAAAGAAAGGTCATGGTTGAATAATGGAATGCTCAAAATTGAGATTATGTCATAGATGCAATTATTGTCAAGTTAAGGTCAGACTGTAACCAAGAGAGTGAACAACTAAGGTAGAGTAAAGGACATGATCATGGAATAAGAAGTCAGGGGACCATGGGGCCAGGATATTGAAAGGACCATCTAGTGGATATTGAAGTCACCAGATTTATGAAAGAAATAGTATCCTAAAGAAGAAGAAGAAGCCAGCATATTTTCAGGTAGTGAGGGTGAATGACCTGGAGGCAGGTATGTGGTGGTCTATAGACAACTGCAGCAATGAGTGGTGAGTATTACAGTCAGATAAAATTAAATCAAAGGCTGTTCTGGCCATGATGGAGTAACAGGGACTGGATTTATCCTTCCAGCTTAAAAAACTGAGAACAAAAATCAAAGTTTATGAAACAGTGGTTTTCAGACATTGGACAACAGGCAGAGCAGGTCAGTGATCCCTATGATTATTTCAGCTTACTGCCTGGAGAGACTTTCTAAGCAGCACTGAAAAGATGGGGAGCCCAAACAGAACCCCGCAGTTTTCTTAAGTTAAGGAGACAGTGAGAATTCAAAGAGGACAACATAGCTAGAATTTTTAGGGTAGCATACAGAGAGGAAAAAGCTTCACAGAGAGAAAGTTCTAGATCTACCGTGTTTCCTCAAAAATAAGACCCGGACAATCCACTCTAATGCGTCTTTTGGAGCAAAAATTATAAGACCTAGTCTTATTTTTCTATAATATGAGACCAGGTATAATATAATATAATATAATATAATATAATATAATATAATATAATATATATAATATAGTATAATACCGGGTCTTATATTAATATTTGCTCCAAAAGACACATTAGAGCTGATTGTCCGGCTAGGTCTTATTTTCGGGGAAACATGGTATTGGGAGTTCCTCTTGAGTCTTCATTAGTGGATTACATTAGTGGATACATGTGAGGAAACTACCCAAGTCTAGAGAAATGACCACCAAAAAAGGAGCAGGCAAAACAGTTCTCAAAGATTATACAAGGCTGGGAATAGTTCACTTTCCCAACAGCCAGAATGGAAAAACCTCACATTACATAGGCGGTTGGGTTGACTACCCAGAAGGGCCTCAGTAGTAAAGACAGATGATCCCTAGATTAAAGCTGCTGTGGTTCCACCTAGTAAAGCTTAAAAGTACTCCTTGAAAAGATCAAAGGTGACTTAACTGTGTCCTAGATCATTGTTCAAACGTATTTAAAGAAATGGAAAAAAAAATCCATCACCCAACAAGGTAAAATTCAGAGTGCCTGACATCCAAATCAGAAATTACTACGCATGCAAAGAAACAAGAAAATTCAACGCTTAAAGAGGAGAAAAAGGTATCAATAGAAACAGACCCAGAAAGGGCACAGATGATCGAATTAGTAAACAGGGACATCAAAACAGCTAGTAGTAGAAATATAGTACCGTGTTTCCCTGAAAATAAGACCTAACTGGAAAATAAGCCCTAGCATGATTTTTCAGGATGCTTGTAATGTGAAATAAGCCCTACCATATTTCCCCAAAAATAAGACCAAGTCTTATATTAATTTTTGCTCCAAAAGATGCATGAGGGCTTATTTTATATTACGAGTATCCTGAAAAATCATGCTAGTGCTTATTTTCAGTTAGGTCTTATTTCCTGGGAAACACGGTATATGTATTCAAGAAGATAGAAAAAGCATGAGCATGTTAAAGACAGGAAAAACGAGCATGTTAAAGACGGGAAAAACAGACCAACATTAAAACTTATAGAGATTTTTTGGTCTGAGAAAAAATATATACTGGACAGGATTTAACGGCAGATTAGACATTTCAGAAGAAAGCGTAAGTAAACTTGAAGACATAGCAGTAAATACTATCTAAAATGGAACACAGAATAAAAAGCTAAAACTCCCACAAGCATCAGTGAGCTGTAGAACAGTTTTAAGTGGACTAATAATATGTATGTAATTAGAGTCCCAGAGAAGAAGAGAGAGGTAATGGGAGAGGGCATGGAGTGAGATGAGGTAGAGGGAAAAATGAAATAATGGCAGAAAATTTACCACATTTCATATCTATAAACCCATAAATTTAAGAAATATAAGAATCTCAGGAGAAGAAACTTGAAGAAAACTACACACATCATAATCATATTGCTTAAAACCAGAGAAAATCTTAAAAGCATCAAGAGAAAAGAGACTGGAGAGCTTTAGGAAGGAGAGAGTAAACTAATCTAGAAGTGGCTGGGGAAGCAGTGTCCTCAGGAGAGAGGCTTCAGTGGGAGTTAAAAGGTGAAAAGAATGTTTAGAGAAGACCTTGAGAATATAGGAATTCTGCTCTTCTACTGGTTCTGAGTACTCCAGACAGATTTCAGGAGTTGGGGAGGTGGCAAAGATAAGGTCAGATTATGGGATGTATGAACCATGATGGGATAAGGATGACCTGTGAATCTGGAATCTCTCATGACCCATGTAAACAGGGAAAACAAGTGCAATGTGATTAGTCCTGATGAGGTCTCCAAGGCAAATTGTGGTGGCAAGGATGTGACTTGGAGATAGGAAGACTAGGGATCTTGCCAGGAACAAGCAGTTTGTCTTCAGTCCAACAGATGGAAGTATGCAGCCTGGGAAAGGGCAGTCTTACCAGATAAACTTCGGGGCTATAACTCATTTCCGATGTATCTGCTGTGTGTGTGTGCACGTGCACATGTGTTTAACTTTTGCATCCAAGTAACTTTGCATCCTGATTTTCTAGGCACCTATTGCACAGACTCCATTCCTATAACCAAATAGGTTCCCAGCAAGCGGAGTTATCTCATCCATTGGAAGGAAGTTTCCTGCAGTGTCTAGATGCCATATTTGAATAGAATTTATTTTTATTTTCAATTATGTTTGCTTTCCCCAAATTGTTCTAGTACCTTTCATCAAATGGTTTTTGCACTCACATCCTAATAATCACTTGGGATCTATATATACAAGGTATGATCGAAAAATACGGTGAATGTTTAAATTTTTAAAAATTTATTACAGTAAAAGACACATGGCCATTAATCCCCCTCAGAAGACTCCCCCTCGCTTTGAACACACTTATCCCATTGTTCTTGTCACTTTCTGAAGCAGTTCTGGAAGTCCTCTTTCGTGAGTCTACTTCATCTTCCGTGTCATACATCCCTTCTGGTACAGCAATTTCTGTCAAATAAAAACATTATGGTGTGTCCTCAGCCATCTTATTCACAGGATCTGGCACCATGTGACTTCTAGCTCTTCCCCAACGTGAAAATGACCATGAAAGGAAAACATTTCGAATTGATTCAGGACTTCGAGGCAGCCATGACAGCAGAACTAAAGACATTCACGAAAGAGAATTTACAGAACTGCTTCAGAAAGTGGCAAGAGCGATGGGATAAGTGTATTTGAAATGGGATGGGGGAATTTAGTTTTTGTTTTATTTTATTTAAACATTCACTGTATTTTTTAAATCATACTTCATATATAAAGGTCCCAGATGTCTCATAAGCCTGTTTTCCTGGGGTCCTCATACCTCTCCTTCCCAAAGTCATTTGTTACCTTTTTGATTACATGCAATTGTAGAGTGCTGCCTTGTCAAGATTTGAATGAGACAAAGAAAGCATTCTATTAAAACTGAGCATCAGCTGGGGTGGGTTAAGTAATACTTGGCAACAATTAAAAATAAGCAAGAAAGCCAGAAACTACCTGAGAGGTTGCTTTAATAATCAGCTTTTCACTTCTTTATCCTTAAATGTTTATATTAGCCATTATATTGTCATTTGTTTGATAAAAAGCATAGTTGAGTAGAAAAGTGTGCTAGCCTGTAGTAATAGGTAACCCGGGTATTTGGACCATATGGCAATAAACAATGCTGCACTGCTCACTTGGTGGCTGCTTATCTTAATTACAAACCAAATATTTAGGAAAAAAATAGACATCACATAGAGTATAAGCCTTACAGTCCCAAATCTGTAAAATTTTATTCAGTATTTCAAGGGCATCCAGTATAACCTTATAAGAGCCACATTTTGCAAGTTTAAGGTATTTATGACCATGAGTGTACTTTTTATTAATTACACTCTATTTCCTGTGGCTGTAATATGGTTTTCAAATCTGTGTTCTTTTAGTAGAAGCAGTAAATGAGTAGGATGTATGCATTACTTGTTACCGAGAAGCACAATTTTCTGTGCTATTCCTTTTGCCAAATTGTATTAATCATGTTTGGATCATATAAGAATATTACAAAGTTAACTCAGTTCATATCACAAATCATCCTCAAAGTAGCATGTGTGTGCCTGACCCAGATCTCAAGATTGTTTTCCTTAGTAGGTTTAATCTGCATAGTTACAGTTTTGTTGATTTTCAGTTTCCTTCAAGCAGAGAAGCCCTTTGAAAACCAAACATTTAACCATCTCCCCTTTGCCAAAACAAGACAGGTCTGAAAAAGAAAAAAAATGCATTGTAAAGTTTACGTCTGTTCACTGTGAAATGGTTTCAAAGAGATGTTGAGTTTGGGAGAAATTAGAAGAAATGTTGCTACCTTTGCCACCCACTCAGTATGAGCCACCTCTGTGATGTGGCTGCCACAGGCAGTAAGGTAGTATTAGTTTAGTAGTAACAGAAGTACAGCATGCCAATAGTATTAGGTTGGTGCAAAAGTAATCGCGGTTTTTGCAATTATTTTTAACCCTTTAAACTGCAATTACTTTTGCACCAACCTAATAGGAAGCTATAGCCCCGTTATATTACTCTGCCATAACCTGACTATTGTGTCTATTTTTGGTTACCTTATTTTTATATTCTCTTTTATCTTGTGACCGGCCATTGGTACACATTTTGAAAATAATTGGTCACACTGGGATACAAAAGGAAAAGCTGTCGGATCCACAATATCTTGTAAAATCCTAAACCGCGTTTTTTTTAAATGGCATCATTCTATAAGTTGAAAGCCATCTGATAAGTCAAATATAAAAAGACCATTGTATTAATAATCAAAGGGTTTTAAAGGACTACCACCTATGACCCTATAACAAGGATTCGCTTATCCTAGTTATAACATAATATACATAATTGGCCAGCTGTCATTTTTTGAGAAAACTTATTAAAGTAATAATCTATCACCTTAAAAAACATTTTAGAGGCAGATTAGAGTTTTTGTAACTTGCATTTGAAAATTAAAAATTTTGTATTGGAGATATAAAACTAAAATACCTAGTTTTTTAAAATTATTTTTGGTCTTACATGTGAACAAAACATTCTAGCCATTTACTGTGAAAAACTGGAGCTAATGGAACTTCTTTCTCTATCCTTGATGTGATCATTCAAGTTTTCTATTAAAGTTAGAATAATTTCATTTTGACCATGTAGAGGACTTTTCCCCCCATGTTAGGCATTATAGCCCAAAGCCATAATATTAGAACATAGTATCAGTATGATTGAGTAATAAAAAACAACAACCTTTGTTCTTAACATTGGACTTACTTGAAGAGAAAATAGAAAATAATGCAGATGTTTATGTTTCCTTTTAGGTCTTCGGATAACTGTGCTTCTGACATCTTTCCTTATGGTTTTGGGAGCTGGTCTAAGATGCATACCTGTATCAGACTTAATGCTCAAAAGAAGGTAAATCCTATAAATAACTTAAAAATGTTCCTACATTTTTCCTTTTGTTATGAGTATATTATATATGGTTGGTTATAAACTTTTAGTGAACACTTCCATTTTTAAGATGATCAGTAGAAGGTTGTATTTATAGTAGTATTTATTTTATTCACTATTTGATGATTCAATATAGATATTTATTAGTTGTCATAGGGAAGATACTATACTAGTTCCACAAATAAAAAGAGAACAAGTTCATCTTCATGGTATCCAGCAGCATAATAAGGAAGAGTAATGTATTTAATGCCATAGAAGAGGTATAAAACTGCCCTGAGAAACTGAGAGACATTTTGGCGGAGGGTATCAAAAAGAAGAGTACTTAAGGGAGGTGATAATTAAACTAGGCATTGAAGGATGAGTAGAATTTTAATAACTATAGTTAGGGAAAGGATATTCTGGGGTAGAGGAACAGCAGGAGCAAAGGCATGGAGGCAGGTAAGCATAGGCCTCTTCTGGGATGGGTACTGTGTCTCCCCAAAAATAAGACCTAGCCAGACTATCAGCTCTAATGCGTCTTTTGGAGCAAAAATTAATATAAGACCCAGTATTATATTATACCCAGTATTATATTATATTATTATACCCAGTCTTATATTACATAAGATCCAGTCTTATAGTAAAATAAGACCGGGTCTTATATTAATTTTTGCTCCAAAAGACACATTAGAGCTGATTGTCCGGCTAGGTCTTATTTTCGGGGAAATACGGTAGGTAGTTTCATTTCTGCAACTGGGGTCCTTGGATTTATTCTCAGGGGGTGCAAGGTCCATGAAGATTTTAAAATTTTGTTTTTCTTTTGGTTATAATATTAAAAATTATTTTGCCAGTAATAATCTGTAATTAAAAGACATTTTTATTCACCAGAACGTTTTTTGACCATAATTTCTTAAATTAGTGTTTCTCAAACTGGGATCCTTGGATGTGACCTTGAAAGCCATTGAGAAGTATTTTTCCCTTAAAAAGAACCCATAAATTATGCAAGTTTGGGAGACAGGTCTATAGAATAAATTATAAGAATGGGATATAAAGAGATGAGTGTAGAGCAGGGACTCCAGATTATGAAAGATCTTGATGCTATCCTATAGAATTGTATTTTCCTCACTAGACAGTTGGGAGCCACTTAGGTTCTGAATCAGAGTAGCAATAGAATCAGACCTATGTTAGGTAAACTACTGATTTGAGGTATGTAAGATTAATTACAGATACTGCCAGCAGGAGACTAGGAAAGATGCAATGAGAGCCAAAGCTGGAGTCAATCTTTTATTTGTTTATTCATTTATTAGTTCATTCATTCAACACAATATACAGAGCTCCCACTGTGTGTTCTGGGCATGGGGAATACATCAGAGAACACAGTAGACAAATCCCTGCCTCATGGAGTTTACTTTCCAGTTGTGGAGACTCACAATAAACTAGGTAAATAAGAAAAATATATATTATGTGCTATGGAAAAAAAAAAAGAAAGAATGATTTAAAATGTCAGGGGAAGGATGGTAAAATTTCAAAAAGAATGGCTGAAAAAACCTGGAAAGATCACGTTTTCAGATAAAAACCTGAAGGAATGATGCATATCTAGGAGACAAGAGAGAATAGCAAGGGTAAAGAGTGGGAAGGAAAGAGCACAGCTGGCAGGGAGGCTGGTATGGCTGGAGCTGAGTGAAAGACTTTATGGGAATGGTGGTAGGAAATGAGACCAGAACTAGTATGCATGGTAGTGGGAGTATGAGGCGAGGTCCTTTAAGACTGTCATCTTTTTCTGAACTACGAAACCGCTGGAACCTAGCTCAGTTTTGAGCTGAGGAGAACCATAGTCACAGTCTGCTTTATTGAGAATAGACTGAAGCTAGAGGTCAAGGGCAGGAGTAAGGAGACCTGTTAGGAAACCAGTGCAGTAAACTAAGTGAGAGATGATGGTGACTTGGGCCATAGTAATGGCAGTGGTGGTGGTGAGAAATGGTCAAATTCTGATTATATTTTGAAGGATTTGCTGATGGATTGGATAAGGGGAGTAAGAAAGAGTGGAGCGCTGCAAAGTGGAAAACATACCATAACTTAATAAAGGCCATATATGACAAGCCTGCAGCTAACATCATACTCAAAAAGAGCTAAAAGTGTTCTGTGTTTTCCTTAAGATCAGAAACAAGACAAGACTTTCACCACTTTTATTCAACATAGTTTTGGAAGTCCTAGCCACAGTGATCAGACAAGAAAAAGAAATAAAAGGCATCCAAATTGGAAAGGAAGAAGTAAAATTATCATTATTTACAGATGACATCATAATATATAAAGAGAACCCCAAAAATTCTACCTAAAAACTATTCGAACTGATAAATGAATTCACTAAAGTAAGAGGATACAAAATTAATGTTCAGAATTGGTTGTATTTTTGTACACCAATAATGAACTGTCAGAAAGGGAAATGAAGAAAACAATCCCATTTACAATTGCACCAAAAACAAAACAAAACATAAACAAACCTAGGAATAAATGTAACCAAGTAGGTAAAAGACCTGTACTTAGAAAACTGTAAGACACTGAAGAAAGAAATTGAAGAAGATACAAATAAATGGAAGCACATACTGTGCTCATGGATAGGAAGAATTAACATCATTAAAATGGCCATACTACCTAAAGCAATCTATAGATTCAGTGCAATCCCTATCAAAATACTAAAGGCATTTTTCACAGAACTATAATAAATAATCATAAAATTTATATGGAACAAAAAAAAAACCCAAATAGCTACAGCGATCTTGAGAAAGAAGAACAAAATCGGAGGTATCACACTACCTGGTATCAGACTATACTACAAGGCCATAGTAATCAGAACAGTATGGTATTGGCATAAAAACAGACACAGATCAGTGAAACAGAATAGAGAGCCCAGAAACAAACCCACTCCTATATAGTCATTTAATCTATGACAAAGGAGGCAGGAACATACAGTGGGATAAAGCCAGTCTATTTAATAAATGGTGTTGGGAAAACTTGACAGATACATGCAAAAAAACTAAAGAAAGACACTGAATCACCTTCTTATACCACAAAATGGATTAAAGAGGTAAATGTACTCGTAAGATCTGAAACCATAAATTTCTAGAAGAAAACAGAAAGTAATCTCTCAGACGTGCTCTTAGTGATATTTTTTCTGATCTGTCTCCTTGGGCAAAGCAAACAAAAGAAAAAAACACACAAATGGGACTACATCAAACTAAAAAGTTTTTGCACAGCAAAGGAAACTACCAACAAAATGAAGAGACAATACTGAATGGGAAAAGATAGTCCCCAGTGATACATCTGATATGGAGTTAATATACAAAATTTATAAAGAACTCATACAACTGAACACCAAAACAAACAAACAAATAAACAATCCATTTTAAAAAATGGTCAGACGACCTGAATAGACATTTCTCCAGAGGACATACAGATGGCCAGTAGACATATGGAAAGATGCTTAATGTCACTACTCATCAGAGAGATGCAAATAAAATCCACAGTAGGATACCACCTCACTCCTGTCAGAATGGCTATCATCAATAAATCAGCAAAGACCAAGTGTTGACGAGGATGCAGAGAAAAGGGAATCCTTGTATACTGTTGGTGGGATTGCAAATTGGCACAGCCACTTTGGAAAATGGTTTGGAAGTTCCTCAAAAAATTGAAGCTAGAACTACATTATGACCCGGCAATTCTACTTCTGGGTATTTATCCAAAGAAATCCAAAACACTAATTTGAAAAGATATATGCACCCCTATGTTCCTTGCAGCACTGTTTACAATAGCCAAGATATGGAAGCAATGTAAATGCCCATCAATAGACGATTGGATAAAGAAGATATGATACATACATACAATGGAATATTACTTGGCTGTACAAAAGAATGAAATCTTACCATTTGCAACAACATGAATGAACCTAGAGGGCATTATGCTAAGTGAAATAAGTCAGACTGAGAAAGACAAATACCATATGATCTCACTTATATGTGGAATCTAAAGAACAAAATAAACACACAAACGAAACAGACTCATGGGCAGACAATAAACTGATGGTTGCCGGAGGAGAGGGGGATTGGGGAGCTGGATGAAAAGGGTGAAGGGATGAAGAAATACAAATTGATAGTTACAAAATAGTCCCAAGGATGTAAAGTACAGTATAGGGAATATAGTCAATAATGTTGCAACTACTGTGTGTAGTGCCAGATGGGTACTAGACTAATAGGGTGGGGGGAGGGTCACTGCGTAAGTTATATAAATGTCTAACCACTATGCTGTACACCTGAAACTAATATAATAGTGAATGTCAACTGTAACTGAAGAAAATTTTTAATAAATAAAAATACCTTCTTCATTAAAAAAACAGGAGAGGGAGGGGGAGAGAGAGAGAGAGAGAGAGAGAGGAATTAGAAATGACTACTTGCTCTGGGAAGTTGTGGGAATGGAAAGGACAGCACAGATGTGTAGAGTAATGAGATGAAGAGATTGACGGCAAGATGATTGAAGTTTTACTCCAGAGACTCTGAAATTATTGAATCCATTCACAGAGACAGGGGACACAGAAGTAGGAAGGAGTGTTTCAAGGACAAGATGTTGACTTTTGTCTGAAACAGAATTTTTCAGTTTCAAAATAAATGCTGTTCATTTTCAAATTTTCAAAATGTGTTATCTTTCCAGAAAATACAGAGCACAAGTGTTTTATATTTTAAAAGGAAGACAGCAAAATCATTTGGGTTTCTCTGGAAAGCTAGTCTTCATTTCCTATCCTTCTGAGTGAGGTTTAAATGAGGCATTTCATTATTGTGTTATAGATGGTGTTAATTTTTCAAACATCCAGTTTTTTTTTTAAGTATCTACAGCTTTTAAGTACAACTTTCAGTAAGCTTAAATTCAACAATGCATTCTTTAAAAATGGCTATTAATATTGTTAGCTTTTCTTCTGTTTTGGGCCATCATACTATTACTTCTCTCTAATCTTATATCTTTCCATATATATACTTTCCAGATACATACTTTCATATACTTTCCAGATAAAATTCCAAGAATAACAAAGAGTTGACTCTGCGTTAGTGGAGAAGATGGTATGAAAAAGAAACAGAGTTCATAAAGAAATGTAAACAAAGATAGGAAAGTGAAGAAAGAAATAAAAGTTCAGAGAGATTGACTCCTTCCTAAAAAGAGGATATAAATTGAATTTCAATCCTTGTGTGTTCATCTATAAAGAATGTAGGAATATTATCTCCTTGAGATGAGACTTTATTTTATGTCTATGCAGTATTTAAGTAGTATTATTGACAGTGCATATGCAGCTGTTAAAATGAAAATGCTACAATTGGAATATGTATTTTTGACTAGTAGGTTCAATATGTCACCCGTTTAAAGCTTCAGTCTCCACCTGACACTCAGTGGAAAGGATTAAAGACCTTTAATATGCATTTGCCCAGCATTGAAACAAGCATTTCGCCATTTGTATTTTTGTGCTCCTGTTTTACTTGGAGTTTTTTGAGTTTCTGGGCTCAGTCCTCTGGAAAGGTGTCTTTGTACCCTCGGCTTCCTGTATTTTAGCTTCTGTAAGTCTTAAGACACAAGAATAGCAGCTTCCTGACAAGCGCTTTCCTCAATCCAAACAACTCTTACCACCTTCCTAATGGTGTTCTAGCTCTGCATAATATTATTTCTTTTATGTGCATAGTACCAATGAAAATTCAGGAAAAATTACTTTGCCACTTTTGTCTTATTAATATCATAGATAAATAAGGAACTTAGAGTAATGAACTATAAAGCATTTCTTCTTCTATGATAGAGAAGAAATCACACCAAAAAAAAGTGTAGAGGCAATGCTCTATAGTGTGAAATGTTTTATTGTATGCCCAGTGAACAATTTAAAAATTTCTGAAAGATGAATTTATAGTAAATTATATCTGCTGTCAATCATAAGAGTATCTAGTTACTTCCATAACGCGTGCCCTGTTATCTTTCAATTTAGTGTAACTTTTATTAGTACAAACAATAGATAACATTTACTAATGTGTGTTAAATAAATAGTATGGATCTAGTAAATACAGATTTTCTAGAAATGTACTTCCTTATGAAATGCTTTGCAGCTGGCAAAATTACATTTAAAATGATTATATACCAGAAAAGATAAATTGTGTAGTTTATGGTTTTGTAACAACCGCTTATCTATCTGAAAAAGAAAAATGAAGATGAACCTTAACTCTCTACCTTATCACTTAAGTAAATTTTAGTTGAATCCAAGATTTAAATGTAAAAACATGAACCATAAAAGTATTGGAAAATAAGACTGTTCTTTAAAAACCTTAGAATGGAGGCTTTCCAACTACAACACAAATCCCAGAAGCCATAAGTGAAAGGCTAACTACATTTGACTACACAAAAATTTAGAATATCTGCATGGTTGAAAATACTATAAACCAAAGGGCAAGTTAATAACTAGCAAATGTTTGCAACAAGAAGAAACATAGCAACGCAGTAGGAAAATGCATGACATGAGCAAGTAATGGAAGAAATTAAAATACAAATGACATAAACTTAAGAAAATACTTAACTTTCCATCATAATTAAAGAAATGAAAATTAAAACAGCGATTAGATGTGTGTTTATTAGCAAAGATGAAAACATATGACAATGTGCTATGTTGCTGAGGTATAGAGAAAAACAGTCAACTCTGATGTGTGAGTAGTTCAGGGCATCCTATTTGGAGGGCATTTTGGCAGTTTCACCAGCTTCAAAATGCTCCTGTCCTTTAATCCAATGTTTGCACTACTAGAAAATTAGCTCACATATAAAGCTCTACCAGTTTGCAAGGACAACCATGTTTGTTCAACTTTGCTGCTAATAGCATATGGCTGGATGCAACCAAATGTCTTCAACAGGACTGGTTATGGTGAAGTACTATTTGGTGGAATAGTATGCAGCTGTGAAAAGGAAGGAAAAGTTTTGTAAGTGCTGATATGGAGTAATCTCTGATATATTGCTGAGTTTTATAAAAAGGCAAAATTTACATATTATATACCATATTATCTTTAATATCTTCCTGCATAGAAAAAACTGGTGTGGATATATATGCCATTATTTGGCAAGGACTGTTTCTGAAAGAAACCATTACCTTTGGTTGTTTCTCGGAACCAGTAGACTAGGTGGAAAGGAGATTTACTTTTTATTTTATACTCTTTCCTACTCTTGGGAATATTTTTACTGTATGTATATATTACCTTTTGACTGAGAACACTAGTTAAGTGAAATAATGAGAGCTTCAATAATGAGATTAAGAGAAGGAAAGGCAAGAAAGGGTTAAACGTAAATTTCCCCAGTACAGAAATATAAATCTTTTAATGTAAAAATGAACAATTGGTAGATTTAAGAATTCAAGACTCTTCTCTGTAAAACACATAAGATTCATATCCCCCTAGGTCAGTATTTCTTTAAAAGTATGACCCACAGACTACCTGCTTATGACAACTACAGCACCTTGGGCCCCACTCTAGTCCTATTTATTTAGTCTCTGGAATGAATCCCCAGAATCAACGATTTTAACAAGCTCCTCAAAGGAGAAGATCCACAGCCCTGTCCAATTATTGCATCTGACACAAAATCCAGAATCTCTGGAGTCTGTCAGGCCTTTGTGGCTCGGAAGTGACTCCTTTCATTGTTCTCGTGGCTTTTGGCTTTGTCGTCTGGAAGGCTCTTTTTTGTCCGTTATCCTCAGTGGCCACACCCATGACTATCAGAGGACATGCGCTTTCTTCATGGGGTCTGCAGAGCTTTTGCATTTCACGTTCTGCCTGGTGCTGAGTTGGGGACCTGAGGCTTGCTTTAGGGATCGCAATCTTAAACCTTTCTAGAACTGTTTTGTAGTGTCTGCCCTCTAGAAAGGCACATAGCTGTGCCAACACCTTGATTGTGGCCCAGAGAGACCCACATTGGACTTCTGATTTATAGAACTGTAAGATAATAAATTTGTATGATTTTAAAGCTACTAACTTTGTGGTAATTTATTATGAAAGCAATGGAAAACTAGTACAGCAAGTTACTTATGGGTATATATTCTTTAGTGATACTCAGTGTCAGGAAGGCAGGTCCTGTCAACCACTACTAATGGGAATGTAAATTACTGCAAACCCTTCTGAAAAACAATTTGGGAGTAGGTTTCATAAGGCCTAAAATGTTCATACCTTTGATTTATTGACCTTAAAGAAATAATTTGGAAAGTGGCAAATATTTACATACAAAGATTGTCACAACAGCATTATTAATATTAGCAAATAAGTAGCAAACATTAGGAAAATGTTTAAATAAGTTTTTGTACATCTGTATAATAGACTTCATGGAGCCAATAACAATTATAATTATAAACTATAAAGAATCTTTAATGAAATGAGAGAATGCCTATGATAAACTATAAAGTTAAAATAATTTAGTGCATAAAACTGTATATTCAATATGATATCTGTGGTTACCTATGCTTAAGTATTGATTGAGAGATACATTGGAAAAAAAACTAAAAGAAAAAAAGACTAAAAAATCAAAATATTAGTCATGGTTGAGTTATTTAATTGAATTATTGACTGTATGGATTTTTTTCTTTGCACTTCTTTTCTACTATGAGTATATATACTTTAAAGCTAAGAGTACAAATAAAAGTTTTAAGACAAGAAAAACATTATGAGACAAAGTGGGGGGTGATAGACATCTCTCAGATCTGTCCATTTTTCCCGTGTCTTGCTGAGAGATTATTGCATTTGGCCTTAGTAAATACCCTGCAAGATAGATAGAGTATTTTTGAAGAAATTGAAACAGAAAAAGAATAAGTGATTCACCAAAGATTATATGGTTAATATATTTAGCTAAGACTGGAAGCTGAGTCTTCTGACATCTAATCCAAAATTCTTTCACTGTGTTTTTTATGTACTTTCTATAACCGGTACTTGATAAATTATTATAAGCTTCTTTAGGGCCAAAGCTGTAATGCTCATCTTTATATCCCCTTTAGTGTCTAGTTGCAGGTACCTTGACTATAGTAGATATTTAATAGATATTGTTAATTGAATCATAATTGGCCAAAATTTTTAAAGATACAAAAATGAAATAGATTTTCATAAAAGAAAACTGAAATTACTATAACAGTCTTTAGAAGGCTCATTTCCTTTCCACCATCGTCCGTGTTTCTCCCTTCCTAACTTCCCTTTCCCTGTAATAAATTCATACCATCTCTGACCCTTTTTATTGCCCTATCTTTTCTTGGGTTACATAAAGGAAAACTATTTCTAGCACTTAACGCCATTTTTAATATCCAGGAAATGCTGTAACACATGAATTTAATCTGATGCAAGATAATTAGGAATTGGGAATGGGGAGAAAGTTTGTGAACCATTAGCATATTCTAAATTATTTCATATTAAAAATATATAGAATTTAAGTTAAGACTGCTAAACTTACACTGAGGAAGTATCTGCTAAGTTTCTAAAAAGCCGACTATCTAATGTTATCACCAATGCTAGTCATAATAAACTGAAGGTTTATAAACTAGGTCTATACACAGAATAAAAATATGCTAGCTACAACATGCCTTTGGATCTGAGAACCTTGGGTTATCTTAACAATCAATGATTTTTATCACTACTACTAACAGAGAATGTTCAGAATGAGACCAGGTGGAAGAGTAGAGAGATTTGTGGACTGGTGAAATCAGTTCTAATTTTACTTTCTAGTCCTGGCTTAGCCATTAGCTAGGTTTATAACTGTGGAGCTCCCCCCAACAATTTTTGTTATAAAGGGGAAGTTATAAAATTATAAGTGTGATTTTTAAATGTGTTGTTAGCCTTTCTGGAACTCACTTTTTATATCTATAAAATGAGGAGAGTGGGTTGTCTAGGTGAGGTTTGACATCTTTTCCAGCTATAAAACTTCTAATGCTAAAACATATTATTCTACGTAGAAAATAATTTAAGAACAATAGGTGTTTGTTCCAGGATGTCAGGCAGCAAAAGGTTAGGATATCAGAATATCATTAAATACAAACTGAAATGTCAAGTACAGTAGAAAACGTGAACTATAGGTCTTTAGTTTGAACTTTAGCTATTGGCATTTGTTCGAAAAGCTGTAGTATATTGAACAATATGACAAAAAATGCAACTGTGTGCAAAGCCATACCATGTGCCCTGAGGCCTCAGCCTCTCTATGGGAAGGGGCTCTCACTGGGGCTGGAGGGGCACAGGGCAAGGGCAGGGCTTGGGGAGTCCTCAGTAGGTGCCCCCTGGCCTACCGCAAGCCCCAGCAGTCTGATGCTAGGGGGCAGCAGCCGGCCTTCCTAGTCTTGGCCATCTAGTTCTGCTGATGCTGGAGAACCTGGACTTTTAATCTTTCTCGCTAGGGAAATGACCCTCTCTTTGATCCATTTTCCCACCTGCCTGTGGGGATGGCACAAACCAGGCCTCCAAAGTACGCAGAAGCTAGGTAAGGAGAAAGAAAGAGAAAAGGAAGAAGACCAGAAGGAGGAAGAAGGGGTGGGATGGAGAGGAAGTTAAGGAGTCAGTGAGAGGAGACTGGGATAGAGAGCGTGACAGTTGCCCCTTGGCAGATCTGTCACAGCTTGACCTACAGAGGTCAGACTTGGCAATCCCCTAACTGCGAATATACACTGTCTTCATCAAGCATGAAGTTTCAAGAGAGGAAGCAAGAGTTAGACCCCTGAAATTAGTCAGTTTCCAGAGAGCTCCCTTTCTGCTACAGAGCTGATTGCCCAGGAGACAAAAACTGCTTCTTTACACTCCTAATACCTGCCTACCCTTCCCAAGTCCATTATTAAAGACAGGACTAAAGTGCTGCCTCGCTTTTATCACCCTCAGTGTCTTTTTTAAAAAGCTTTATTTCCAGAATATTTGTTAATCACCTTGTTTTTTGTATTGCTGAATTTAAACTCTTTAAAATCCATTTCAGCCCTGATGTGATGTATGTGTTTAGGTAACTGAAGTTTTAAAGCGCAGGCTAGTTGTGTATTTCAGTGACCCCACTTCCCTCCTTTGAATTAGTCCATGCCTTCCTAGAGAGCCTCCACTCTGCCCTAGCACTTCGTGAATCACTCTGGGGAATTCAGAAGCCCTGGTCCTTCCCCACAAGGAACTTAGCTGTTACATGCAAAACAATACTGCAGCGTGGTACGATGACACAGAACAATAGACATTAAATTACATGAGTTACTTCACTTTACTGAAAATTGTGAATCACTCCTCTTTTGTTTTTCTGTGTTAGTTTTAACAGTCAGCTCAGATCAATAACTATTAATTTCTGAAAGCCAGCTTCTTTCACGAGTGCTTAGAAAGCATTAGGACAATCACGAGTTGCATTTATCTTCCCATAAGTGAAGGCAGAGAGACTTCTTCAGTTCAGACTATTGATTTAAGCTGGGTGTTTTTTCTTTTCACATTGCCAAGCTTATCTACCTAATTTTTGTTCTGGCATCTGTTTCTAACGACTAGAATGAATAGTCTAAATTGAATTTCCATTTCCTCAGGAGACTGACTTCCATCTTCAACATTCGGAAACTGTTCCTACTCAGATCATGAATGAGCTCCTTGTTGCAGACTCCATTTCAGTGAAATGATCTTTTTGTTTGATTTGATGCTATCAACCACTCATTCTTATGTTCTTGATACCTTTCTCTCCTTAGTGGCTTTGGTGGCAATCTTACCTCTTTTATTTTTTTTCTGCCTCTATAATAGCTCTTCTCAATCATCTTTCCAGACTCCTCTTCCTCTATTTAAAAAATATTGGTATTCTCCAGTGTTTGTTCCCCACCTCCAACATATATCTCTTAGCTCCGACCTCTTTCCTTAGCTTCTAACTGATATTAATCCACTTAGTGAACAGTTTATACAGTTATGAGTACACCCCCCCAATAACCATCTATCCGCATGTATTGTATGGCTAGAAACAGTTCTCCAAACCTGCTCTCCTCTGTGGCCCCACTGTTTCTGTCAATACTGTCAAAGCGTCCTGGTCCTGGTCCCCGCCTGCAAGTGTCCCACTCTGGCTTTCCTTCAGCTTTGCCGTTCCCCATGGGCTGAGAAGCGTGTAGGGCCAACGAAATGCACCCGCCCTGCCCACCACCTTCTAGCCGCACCAGACCCCAGGAATCCGTGCAACAGTCTTCTTTCCCAGGCCTGTTCTTACTCCCTAGGCCCCAGGGGCAGCTGTTTGGAAGGGGATAGATGGAGCTCAGCTGGAGCTGGAACTTCAGGTCCCCTTGCATACATGTGAAGCCCCTGCGCAGAGGTGAGAGGAGACGGAGGACAAGCAGTGACCTCCACTGTCACAGGCCCCGTAAGCTTGAGGGACAGGACTAATTATTGTCTTACTTTTCTTTGCATCCCTGGTAGGGTGCTGGTAGGTGATGCTTCAGCTACTTTTAGATTCTTAAGGACAAGGGCTTTAGCTTTTTAATTTTATTTTCCTATGTGCTTAGGCCTATCACAGTGCTTACTCAATACACAGTGAATACTCAGTACATGTTTGTTGACTGAGTTAAGAAACACAGCTTGTATTGAATAATTTATAAAAATTTTATCTCCTTTATTGTCATTATAAAGAGTTTATTATAATGTTTGTGTGGTTTTATTATGTTTTATGGCCAGCATTGTTCCAGAAAAGCATACTTTTAATTCTGCACTACCATTAAATGGGAAAACTAGATTTTATATATAAAACTGAATTTTATTTTTAAATATATTTTTACAAACCTTAATTTCATAAAATAGAGTAAGGTAATGGTGGTGACAGAGAATAGTATCAGGCAAACATAAAAATCTTGATCATACAGATTAGTGTTATGTCCTGGTTACCAGGACAACAGTGCTTATAACTAGTTATATAAGTAACTGCGAAGCCTGAGGGACTCTAGGATACAAGTGTGAGAAGGAGCAGGGCTAAGTTCTGGAAAACTTCAGGCTGCTGGAAAGAACAGGACTGGGTTTCCCTGCGAGGTTTTCCATAAATTCAGAGGGTAACCCCAAGATCCTGTAGGTCTCAGTTCTATAGAGCTCGTTTGTGAGGAGTGTTTGTGTATAATGACTTTTAGTGCAAAAATCACATAGTTATTTAAGTTAGAGTAATTAAAAAATACCAAATCAGCATGTTTTAATTCCTGAGGTGATTTTTCACTATGATAATACATATGTTCTAAGTTGCCCCCCCCCAAGTTCAGTGACCTTGTAGACTTAGAAATGTCCCTAGTATCATACTTGCTTTGGATTCTGCTTTAGCATATGTACCACGCTGTCATGAGAAATATTCTGCTCTGAGAATTAAGTCACCTGGACTTGGATGACACTTACATTACTGCAAGCTCGCATGTTCTACGACTCTGACGTTTGCTGCTTGGAAAACAGTCCATTCGTAATTCCACGGAGGGGTAACAAAGAGCTAAGCCATGGCAATACTTTGAGTTTTATACCTTACCCTGAGGATTCCTACTGTTACATCAAGTTTTTGTTTGGTTTGGTTTTTTGATAGGTTGTTTCTTCCATGTCCTCCTCCTACTCTTAACATATTTAGGCATAATAAAATATACTCATTCCAACCATTCTGCCTTTAGATGAGTCTTTCAGGAACTCCTCATTAAAAGCAACAACAATAACAACAACAAAAGTATTAAGTATCAAAGCAGTTAATCTTTATGAGCCATCATGTACTGTCTGATTGTTGTGCCATCGTGAGTCATGATTAAGGGAGTCATGATTAAAGCCACTTAATAACATTGTTTCAAAAATATTTCTGTGAAGAAATTGCTGTGTGACAGCTTGGGATCTACTGGCTTTGAAGGAGGCATTCGGTTTATAAACAGCTTAAACTGTTTTTGTTATCTGGAAAATAGTTCCCTTACACAAGATTTTAAAATGTCATTACTTTTCCTAATTTAGTAATGATGCTTGGAGCTATTTTGCCTTCAAATAATTTTTCCAACATTTACAAAGATGTGAGCAGACCTAATTCACATATTTCACTTCCCACTCACTTATGCTTCTGTATTGGGGCCCTACCTACCTCTTTCTCATATGCCTGTTCATTACCTCCTCCTGCAGTCAGGAAACTTTTTCTAAGTACCCTGAGGTGGCAATGATTTAAAAAGAGATTTGACACCCACATGGTGATTAAAAAGCAAAACAAACAAACAAACAAAATTCGTAGTTAGTATCATGTATATGTCACATATACTGTCCCTGCCCGTTCCTCTACCTCTGAGGCATAAGAGGTGGACTCACCTCCCTTTCTTGTCTGTGCTTTTTTGGGCTTCTGGCTGCTTCTTCAAGGCTACTCATGAATATGAATATGTTAAGGGAGGAGGAAGAAATGTAGGGAAAGGGTTTGATCAGTAAGGAACAGGATAAAGCACTAAATAAAATACTGAGAGAAGATACCTTAACCTAACAGGTAGATGCTCAGTACATATTGAATTTAATCTCCTCATTTTACAGGAAAAGAAATGGAATCCCACAACGATAGTTAGTTGCAGACCAGTTCCTCTTCTATAAGAAGATACCATAATGACTTTTCTTTTTTATATTCCCATCACTTGTCACAGAGTAGGGACGATATTTTGAACTCAACTATATTTGTAGGACGGGTGGCAATTACTAGGTCTCTTTATGAGTGGCAATCTGATAGGATATGGATTTTGAAGTCAGACCTGGGTCTGAATCTCAGCTTTGCCTGTTAGCACTTGGGCAAATTTCTTAATCTTTCTCAGCCAAGACTCTCCCATCTCGATAGGTGGAGACAATAATAGCTTCCACATAGTGTTGTTAAAACAAATGAAACGAGGTTATTTGGAAGTATTTAGTTTGGTATGTGGCACAAATAAGAGGCTTCAATAAATATTTATGAAATGAATAGGGAGTAGCTATTACTGTATTTGATCTCCCTTATAGAGAATCAACATACATTACCATTCAGGTGTGGCATATTATTTATATGTATGTATTCTTATTGCCCTAGTTAACTGCTATTTGGCTAATATCTTTTTGTCTAGAAAATGCTTCACCAACCTCACAGCCTCTTAATTTGTTTAATTTGTTTGATTCCAGACTAATCCATGGAGGACAGATGTTAAATGGACTAGCAGGTCCAACCGTAATGAATGCCGCTCCGTTCCTCTCCACAACGTGGTTTTCTGCAGATGAACGGGCCACCGCCACTGCTATTGCATCAATGCTAAGTTATCTTGGTGGAGCGTGTGCATTTTTAGTTGGACCACTTCTTGTTCCAGCTCCCAATGGGACGTCACCTCTGCTTGCTTCAGAGAATAGCAGAGCCCACATTAAAGATCGCATAGAGACTGTATTATATGCAGGTATTTTGAAGTTTTATACTTTGTCTTTTATCCCAGTCATCTTCACTCTGCTTTTTGTATACCAGATCACATCTTACAAAATACTTAAGAGGACGACTATATACATATGTATATATGTGCTTTTCTTGTCATTTAATATGGAGCTGTCTACTTGAAACTTACCCTTTCTACGAAGCTATTAAGTTTCAGATGTATTATTGCTACATGGAAGGTGATTTTCTTTAGTTTTCCCATCCATTTACAATTAAGCGCTGTGTAACACATTGTCTGGTGTCTTTTCTAGATATATTATCAGTAGATAAAACTAAACATGATCAGCGAGAAACATTAGTTAAGCAACTATTGGTAGGTGTTAAGCTTGTTTTCTTCCTTGCAATATTTCCTTTATTGGCCATGTTCTCTAACCTAATAAACCTAGGGTACCCACGGTTTATTATTCTCTGCATTTCCTACTCTCTGTGTGTTTAGTCTATTTATAAGGGATATTGACCTTTCCAAACATTCTCTTGGATCCTTTCTCTTTATTTCTAGAGCCAAACCCTAGTCTACGCTTATATTACAGTCTCCTACAAATCTCCTTAAATATATTCCCTCTCCCCATGTGGCTGTTCATTATTTCCTTCTGTATTCAGAAAACTTTTTGTGTTTACTGTGCTCATATACCAAGCACTGTGCTAAGCACCGGGAGTTGGTAAGGTCACTGGTGAGACAATTGTCCTACAAATAGAGACATACAGAGCTTGGAAGGCCTAACTAGCCTGGGTTTGGGGGAAAGTTGAGGAGTCAGGGAAGGTTTTACCAAGAATATGGTAATTAAAATTAAGAATTTCATCGCTTCTCGGCCTTTTGGCTAAGATCAAGTGTAAAATTAAGAATTTCATAGGAGTTCACCAAATGTTCAAGTGAGTTAGGGTATTCTGTGCAGAAGGAATAGCAACTGCAAAGGTAGAAAGGCATGAGAGAGCTCAACGTATACAGGGAACTGCACGTAATTTGGTATGGCTAGAGTAGTGTAAATATGTGTGTTTGGGCGTAGGTAGCACGTGGCAGAAAATGAGGCTGGACAGATAAGGGACCAGATTATAATGAACTTTGTACTAATTCATTTACTCACTTATTAATTTAACAAATACATTTTGAGATCCTATGTATCTGTCACTGTGCGAGGCCCTGAGATAAACATGGTTCCTGCCCTTACAGAACTTACAATGTCCCAAAGGATACAGACAGGTAAACATTCACTTGTAAAACAGGATGGTAAGTGCCATAACCATAGCCCTACAATTGCTCTGACAGCTCAGAGGAAGACCACTTGACTCCGATTTTGGAGGTCAAGTAGAGTTTCCTGAAGTTTATCCTCAAAAAAAGACAAATTTTAGGATGCGAGATTAATATATAAAAATCAATTGTATTTCTGTACATTAGCAGTGAGCAATCTGAACATGAAATTAGGAAAACAATACAATTTACAATAGCCTCAAAAGACAATAAAATATTTAGGAATAGATTTAACAAAATAAGTATAAAAATCTGAAGACTATAAAACACTGTTGAAAGAAATTTTAAAAGACCTAAAGAAATGGAAAGACTTCCATGTTAGTGTGTTAGAAAATTTAATATTGTGAAGATGAATATTCCCCAAATTTATCTAAAATTCAGTGTAATCTCAGTTAATATTCTGCTGCCTTTGTTTCAGAAATTGACACGCTGATCCTAAAATTTATGTGGAAATGAAAGGGACCCAGAATAGCCAAAACAATCTTGAAAGAGAATAGAGTTGGAAAACTCACACTTCCCACTTTCAAAACTTACTACAAAACTACACTAATCAAAATAGCATGGTACTGGCGTAAGGACAGACATATAAATCAATGGAACAGAAGTGAGATTCAAAAAAAATAATCTTACATTTATGATCACTTGACTTTTCACAAGGGTGCCAAGGCAATTCTCTGGGAAAAGAATAATCTTTTTCAACAAAAGATACTGGAATAACTGGATATCCACATACCAACTAATCAGTTTGAACCCCTTCCTTACACCATACACAAAAATTAACTCAAAATGGATTATAAACATAAATGTGAGAACTAAAACTATAAACTTTAGAAGAAAACATAGGAGTGAATTTTCATGACCTTGGGTTAGGTGAAGCCTTTTTTTATAAAGGACACGAAACACACAAATAACAAAAGAAAAAATAGGCAAATTGGTATTTTCAAAATTAAAAACATTTGTGCATCAAATTACACCATCAACAAAGTGAAAAGACAACCCACAGAATGGGAGGATATAGTTGCAAATTATATATCTGATAAAGGAATTTTATTCAGAATGTGTTTTTAAAAACTCTTATAATTGAACAACAAAAAGAAAACAACCCAATTTAAAAATGGGCAAAGGACTGAATAGATAGTTCTCCAAAGAAGATATACAAATGGCCAACAAGCATATGAAAAGATGCTCACTGTCATTAGCCATCAGGGAAATGCAAATCAAAACCATAATGAGATAAACTTCATACACAGTAGGATGGCTATAATGAATAAAATGGAAAATAACAAGTGTTGGCAGAAACTTGAGAAATTATACATTGGAACCCTTACACATTACTGGGAGGAGTATAAACAGTTTGATAGTTCCTCAAAATTTTGGAAACAGTTTGATAGTTCCTCAAAATTTTAAACATAGATTACCATATAACTCAGCAATTTCATTTCTATATATATACCCAAGTGAGATGAAAACATACATCCATGCAAAAATTTGTATATGAATGTTCATCTTAGCATTATTTATAATAGCCTAAAGGTAGAAACAATCCAAATGTCTGTCAACTAAGTAGATTAAAAAATGTGCTGTATCCATTCAGTGGACTATTTGGCAAGGAAAAAAAATAATGAAGCACTGATATATACTCCATTATGGATGAACCTTGAAAACATTATGCCAAGCGAAAGATGCCCATCACAAAAGAGCACATGTTATATGGTTCCATTTATAAGAAATGTCTGTAATACTCAAATCCATAAATACTGAAATTAGACTCATAGTAACCTATGGCTTGGAGATTTGTGGGGGTAATGGATACAGAGTTTCTTTCTGGGATGATGAAAAAGTTCTAAAATTGATTGCTGTGATGGTTGCACAATTCTGTGAATATACTAAAAACCACTGAATTGTGTCCTATAAATGTGTGAATTGTATATTATGTGAATTATATCTCAAGCTGTTAACAAAAATGCCAGTAGAAAGATGGGGAAAGAATATGAACAAGGCAATCACAGAAGAAATACAAATGGCCAGTAAGCATAGGGAAGTTGCTCCTTTATTGTTACTAATAATTTAAAAACTGTAAATTAAAACAATTCATTAACTTTTTGTTGCTCTTCAGATTCACAAAGAAAGACGTTATTTGTGGTAAAGTGTCTTATAAGAATATAGCCCTAGAATTAGAATTATCCTACTGAAAGGACCGCTAGAAATCACTTAGTCCAATCCCTTTATTGGTATAGAAAGAGTAAGGGATTCATTTAAGTTCCAAGTTAATTAATGGCATAGGCAGGTTTATATTTCAGGGCTTCCTGACTTTTCTATGAAATTGGACACAGTTAACAAAAGCTGGGACTTCTAGATGTCAGAACTCTGGAGGGAATGATTGAGACTCCTGGGAACGAACCTTCCCTTCTATGGTGCTAAACTCAGACTGTTTGGATATTCATTTTAGTTCTGATTGTTTAACATTCTACGTTAACTAGTCTTGTGTTTATAAATTTTCTCTCTGTCTCTTGGTTTCTCATTTTAGATATTTTCCTGTTCTGTTCAAATTTCCTGTATAGCCTATAAATGGAGTCTGTCCTGCACTATGCATCAGAATATCGTATCATCGATCAAACCTTCTCCAGTCCTGTTCTTACCAATTTTCTCAATTTCTTTATGTCTGAGGACCATGCTTATTAGATAAGCATCCTAGACCTGTTTCAAAATCTCTTATAGTTCAGTACTGTTCGTTTTTAATGTGGTTTCTCTGTAGAGTAACACTTGTTTACTGCCTCAATCTTTTTCTCTACGTAGTATACCATAGCACGCCATACTTCTTTGCCTTTAGTATCATTTGTTACCTATGACCTGCTGAAATTTATGTCTTTACTTATCCATCTTTCTCACAAGACTGAACTGTTTTGCCTAGGTACTATATTTTGCTTATCTTCATATGCCTAGAGCTTAGTTGATGCTCAATAAATATGTGTCAAATAAATAATACTTGAAATATTGAGCTTTTTGTGTTTCTTTCAGAATTTGGAGTTGTCTGCCTACTATTTTCTGCAACTCTAGCTTATTTCCCAACCCGGCCTCCTCTTCCTCCCAGTGTTGCTGCAGCTAGCCAACGACTGAGTTATCGGCGGAGCTTTTGTAGATTATTAAGGTAAGTGTACTTAGAATCACACTGAGTGTTCTGACTAGCACCTTCAAGATAATTCCACATTTATTTAAGATAATTTAAGATAGTAATTTTTCAGCTACCTATGAATCAGGTTGTAAATAATTGATTAAATACTGATTAAATACTTTAGAAGGACTTATCAGACATCTAAAAAATTACACAAAACAAAAACCTCCGTAATTTTTGTCATCTGTACATACCACCTATACTATTATTTGCTTACTATTTTTAAAATCAAATGTTTTAGTTAAATAGTTTTATTTTATAAGGAAACATGCCACATAATAATATCTGTGAAATCTGGGGTTATATCTGTTTATTTTTTCTAATATGTAAATTCTTTTTATTCATTTTGTATTTCTTAATACACATTAAAATAAACAAGTGCCAGTCAATACAAAGTGAGTAAAATATATAATGTTTATTTATTTACCTCCAGTGGGATCATACTTTGAGAAACAATATTTTAATTTATTGGTATAACTTAAATGTAATTAGATTAAATTCTGCCCTTGAAGGCTCAGATGTCCAGTACTGAATTCAATTCTTTGGATATATAGACCATCACTGGTAATTATGATTTGCAATTGTGCATCTAGAACTTACCTTTTGTATTTTTTCCCCAGTTAGCTGTGATGAGTTTTTAATGATTCATTAGCAACTCTCTCTAGTTGGTTCTTTGTTTCCTAGTCTTCCTCTCCTACCAGATGGTAAGTTCCTGTAGTCAAGAACTATGTCTTTGTGTCCCATATAGAAATTCCTGTCTCATTTGGAATATAGTATGAGCCACATAATAGGTAATTTTTAATTTTCTAGTAGCTTCATTTAAAAAATGTAAAAAAAAATTAATTTTTATACCATATTTTATCTAACCCAGTATATCTAAAATACTATTTTAACATGTAATCCATGTCCAAAATTATTAATGAGATATTTTGCATTATTTTATTCATACAAAATCTTTGAAATCCAGTGTGTATTTTACACTTACAGCATATCACAACTCAGATACTAAGTTTTCATTAGAAATCCTTGGTCTGCACTTAAATTTCATCAAATTAACATTTGATCAGTGTCTTCCATATTTCACCATTTATCTAAAATTAAAAATAAGTACCTGCAATTTTTCAATTTTGTATCAGCACATCTCTGATATTGTTTGAAAGGTCTTATATTTTATAGACAGTTGTTTGGGCCTTAATTGAAGATCTTTCTCTTCACCTCTGTCGAATACATTTTTTTCATAATGGTTAAAAAAATTTCCATAATTGAAATAATTACTTTTACCATGTCTCCATCCAAAAGTGGTTTTATTTTTATGCAGGAACACAAACTGTTTTATAGCCAACTGAAATTACAAGCTCAAATCTGTTAAAAATTATTTTAAAATGTTTGTTGGACATTTAATTCTCTGATTTCGGACAACTAATTTTCTTGATTTTATTTTTTTGCTGTTGAGAAGAAACTTCTTATAAAATTCACCATGTATTTGTTGAACATCTCTTAATATTAACCACTTAATTATCTTAATTTTTTTTACACAAGAGACATCATTTTGCTCTGCTACAGCAAATTGCAGTTGTCATTCATTATGAAATTTGCAGCATACTTTCTTCCAGTCTCTTATTTCTTCTCCATAAAATATTCAAATAAACAAATTACAATGTTATATCATTGCGTACAAAACAAAATATTTGGAATTGACTTCACTGACACCAAGAAGATCAGTGGCAGTTTATAATACTAGAAACAACACATGCTACAACGTGACACTATAATATCTTATCCAGAGCAGCAGTTAAAGTAAATTGCAGTTCTACCAAAAAAATTAAGTTGTAGTATATTTAATGGAAAAGTACTTTACACTGCTTCGGTTTTTAAATTTTGATTTCAATTAATTAAAATGAAGTAAAATTAAAATTTAGTTCTTCAGTTGCACTAGCCACATTCAAATGTTCAAGAGCCACATCTGGCTACTGGCTACCATGTTAGCATAGCTATGTAACATTACTTTTCAAACTTTAGTTCTCACCCAACTAATTTAGTAGGTTGACCCCTTTAAAAACAAAAAAAGTACAATGGAATAAAATAGAATAGAAAATATTACTGCATCACTTGTAGTAATGACACTTTTTGTGACACTTTCGTTTCAGTCTATATGTATGTATGGGTAGGTCACAAAGTGAAAATATGTTTCTTACTCTGGAGTACAGTAAAAAGTTTTTGAAAATCACATCGCTACAGCACCTAGTACATTGCCTTCCACATAATAGGCAAAGAAAAAATATTAGTCAAATTGAATTATTATCAGTGGCATACATTTGTTTTATCAGTATGTTTTATCATACATTTGTTAAATAGTTTTTTTTTAAAATGTTATTTAAGTTTTTCTTTATGCCAAGCCAGAGATTAGATAGCAATAGATAATGCCTAACATTCCTTTGTCTCTTCTCATATTCGTCTGTTCACTCTGCAAGATGGCTTGCTTCTACATTTGGGCTAGCCACGGGAGTTCTTTGGACCTACCATGTCCCATTCCCCTAGCTGACCCATGTAATTTTCTCTGGTCCTTCAAAGAACCCCTGAAATCATACTTCCTGGATCAATCGGAATAACTGCTTTTCTCAATTCTAATTCCATTATCTGGGGGGAAAAAAATCAATGATTATGTGCCAAAGTTTCCACCACAAATTTATTTACTATTCATATGATTCCCATCTCTTAATATACGTTTACCCTGTGTAATCTAATGTAAATGTTTCCCTCCCTTTATATATTGGTTCAATGTTTGATGATAGTGGTCGTTGTTTTTGCCTTTTAAACTTCAAGACTGTAGAGCTGAGTTGAACATGTTCCTTACTTCAGGACACAAGAACACATTCATTTATTTAGTCATTCATTCTTTTATTTATATTTCTCACTCCCATTCCCTTTCCACTCCCCTACCCAGGCCACCTCTCAATGCATTTAATGTGTTATCTGTCTGTGTGCTTTTGCAATATGTGTACTGTTTTGTATGCATCTATGTTTAATTTATCTAAATGATGGCACATTATATATCTCATTCTGTGTGAACTTTTTTTGCTAAACACTGTGGTTTTTCATAACTTTTCATTTTGGAAATTTATAGAAATATGCAGTTACAATAGTATAACCTTCAAATCCCCATAATCCAATATTAACAATTGCCTATTTATAGCTAATATTGTTTCATCTCTACCCACTCCCCCCTTCCTGTATCATGAAGCAAATCCCAGATGACAAGTCATTTCATCTGTAAATATTTCAATATATATATGTTAAAGAGTCCCTATTTTTTTAACATAAATATAGTACCATTATCATACCTAAAAACTTTTTAACAATAGTTTGCTAATATTGAATCAGTGTTTAAATTTCCAATTGTTTCATAAATGTCATAAATGTTTTTTTAACAATTTGTTTGAATGAAAATCTACATTAGGTCCATGCACTGCAGTTGGCTCAAATCCATTATAATCTTTGGTTTCCTTTTCGACTCTCTCTTTTCCTCTTTTATTTGTTGAGGAGCCATCTCTTTTGTCCCCAAGGTCTAGATTTTGTTGTTTGCCTCCTTGCGGTGTCGTTTGCTATGTTTTCCTGTCCATTGTATATCCTATAAATTGTTAACCAGAGCTATGTTCTGATTCAAGTTTTTATATTTGCTTTGGTTTTGGTTTTATAAGACTAATCCATAAGTGATGCTTCGTCTTCCATCTGGAGATGTATGGTATCTAGATAACTCTCCTTTTGTGATATTAGCGCCCTGTTTTCAAGATGCAACTACAACTAGTTCTTTGTATCCCATCACATTTTATCTCCCCACTCCCACTGTGTAACCAGATTGCCTCCAACTCATTGTCATCACAAATACTACTGTAGGGACATCTCATGGGTCACAGTAGACCTCAGAATTTCTTTGGAAAATAGACACCACAACAGGATTGCCAGGTCATAATATAGTTAAGCTTAATTTGCCAAGTGTTGCCAGATTGCTCTCAAAAATACCTGCACTTATCTATACTTCCATCAACAGTGCCCATTTCCCTGTATGCCCACCCAAACTTGGTATTATCCATCTTTTTAATTTCTGCTCTCCTAATAGGTATAAACTAATATATCTTTTAATTTGCATGGTTATTAAAGAGAGTTTGCAACTCTCATTATGTGATTGTTTGTCTTTTAAGTTTTATCTACTATAAATTCCTCTTCATAGTTTCTGCCCATTTCTTAATAGTAGTTTCTGTCATTTTCTTAATGATTTACATATTCTACGTATAAATTCCTTGTTGATTTAAAATTCTAAAAATTCAAATATGTATTCCCATTCTGCCTACTAATTTTGTCCATGAATTCCTTAGTTATCAACTTTCTGGTTTTATCTTTCTTATTTAGGTTTTCAACCTACCAGAATCTTCCTTAGTATGTGATGTTAACTATTAAGTTGGTGCAAAAGTAATTACAGTTTTTGCAATAATTTTTAACCTTTTAAACCGCACTTTTGCACCAACCTAATAGTGATGCAGGTTTGTTTTTGTTTTTCTTCTCCATGAAATGAAGTAGCATCATTTGCTAAAGAATCCTTAGCCCTTTCATTTGTAATGCCACCTTTATAGTGTATTGAGTTTCTGTATCTTAGCTATTTTCCTGCCATTGTTCTCTTTGTTCTTGGGCCAGTATTTTTATTACTTTGGCCATGTAGTTTGTCTTAATATCTGATAGGACAAAGACCTCCTTTTTCATACTGGTGGTGCCAAAAAAATGTGTACGTATTTTAAGAGATGTTATCTGTGTGTTACTTTTCGAAGTTGAATTGAATTACGTTAGCAATGTGTAATTACAGAAGTCAAACGTGACTTGTGTTCATCTTTTGTTATCATTATACTATATTGAGTATTACAGTTTTAATACAGTTTTCCTTTCTTAAAATGTGTATACAGTTTTTGACACCCTCTGTATTTTTTAAGGGTGAGTTTGCTTTCCAAGGACTTTTATTCTTCCGTATAAACTTTAGAGCATAGTTCTTGAGTTTCTAAAAAAAAAAACCAACTGGAATTTTAATTGTGATTGCATTGAATTTATAGATTAATTTGAGGTGAACTGATAGCATGGACTGTCCATCTATTTAGATCATCTTTTGTTCTCTTAATTAGATTAAGACTTGCTTCTTTTTATTTTCCCCCATAGAGATTTGGTCCTTCCTGGTTTATTCCTACATACTTTATAGTTTAGTACTTTTTAATAGTTATTGTGAATGATATCTACTTTTAATTACATTTTCAAAAAATTTTATTGGGAAACAGTGTGTTTTTCCAGGACCCATCAGCTCCAAGTCATGTCGTTGTCTTCAATGTAGTTGTGGAGGGCTCACTGGCCCATGTGGGAATCGAACCGGCGGCCGCTGTGCTATGAGCACTGCACTCCAACCCACTGAGCTAACTGGCCGCCCTTAATTACATTTTTAAATTTAAACTTTTTATTGTGAGACTGTTGTAGATTCACATGCAGATGTAAGAAATAATCCAGAGAGATGACATTGACTCTTACCCAGTTTCCCCCAATGATAACAATTTACAAGATCATAGTATAATGTCAGAACCAGATACGGACACTGATACAGTCAAAATACAGAACCTTTCCATCATCACAAGGATCACTCCTGTTGCACTTTTTTAGCCACACCTACTTCCCTCCCACTCTATTCCTTAACCCTGACAAACACTAATCTGTTCTCATCACTATAGTGTTGTCATTTCAAAAATGTTGTATAACTGGAGTCATAGAGTACATAAAATTTGGGGGTTGACTTTTTCACCCAACATAATTGTCTAGAGAGTCACCCAGGTTGTTTTGTGTATCAGTAGTTATTCCTTCTTATTGCTGAGTAGTACTCCGTGGTATTCGTGTACACAGTTTGTTTAACCATTCACCTGTTGAAGGGCATCTGAGTTGTTGCCAGTTTTCTTGGCTATTACAAATAAAGCTGCTATAAATATTTGTATCACACAGGTTTTTGTGTGAACACAGTTTTCATGTCTCTGAGATAAATGCCCAGGAGTGAAATCGAAGAATTGTATGGTAGTTGAATATTTCTTTTTTTTTTTTTTCAATGCCATTTTCCAGAGTGGCTGTACCATTTTTCATTACCATAAGCAATATACGAGTCATCCAGTTTCTTTGCATCCTCACCAGACTTTGGTGTTATCACTGTTTTTATTTTAGCCATTTTAATAGGTATGTAGAGGTACAATTTCTGCAGAAGGCAATTGGCATTACTTATTAAAGATACAAATACACATAATATATGCCATGGCAGTCGCACTTCTAGAAATCGATTCTCCAAGTGTACTAGTGGACATGTGAAATGACTGTAAGAGCAAAGGAGTAAAATTATATTATTGTGTATAATATATAAACATATAAACATTATATTGTATAAAATATATAAAATTATATATCTATATCTCAGTAGGGTGCTGGTTAAATAAATTGTGATATACATTCCAAAATAATGCAATACTATGCAACCATAATAAAAAAAAGAATGAAGACGCTCTACATGTATTGACTATGGAAGAGCGTTAAGACCTAAGTTAAAAAGGTAAAGTTCAGCAAGTGGTTGTAATGTGCTACCATTTATGTAAAAAGATTGGAAAAAGAAAAAATATATGTATATGTATGTATGTATTTGTATTGGCTTGTATATGTTGAAATATTTCTGTGAGGTTATCCAAGAAAGTCATAACACTGGTAATTGTGGGAAGAGTGGGATTCAGGTAAAAGGGAGACATTTTCCCTATAGTTTTATACTTGTTTGTTTTTGAACCACTTGAATTATATTGCCTATTAAATAATAATAAGACAAATAATAATAAAGTAAAAATTAAAACTACTCTCTGAAAATGATAAAACTGGTAAATTATATATTTGTTTTTAATCTTTGTTTTTTCTCTGTATCTTGTTTATAAGGAAAAACAATATTTTTTAACATTTGAATATTTTTATTTTTCTATCACAGTTGAAATACAAATATATTACTTTCGGGTGTACAACACAGTGATTAGACATTTATATAACTTACAAAGTGATCAACCCAATAAGTCTAGTACCCACCTAAGAAACAGTAATTTATCCTTTCAAATACGAGTGTGTTTTTATTTAACTGAATCTACCTACTCATTCTATGAAATAATGTTGGTAATTCATGCATATAATAAACACTGACAATTTTAAGCAATATGAGCAAAAAGGCTATTCTTATAAAAATAAAGTTTAAGAACTTTGAATTTGTTTATTTACTTATTTTATATGGAAAAATAGTTCAAATAGTCCTTTAAATCAATATAGAAATATGCGAGGACCTACATTGACTCATTAAAGAGCAAGATCTAATAGCAGACTTACAATTAGCCTAATTGTGAGGGAGGGGAGGACCTTAAGCAACATTTTAAGAATCTGAAGTAACTGATGTAAGAACTTTGAATTTATTAACAAACCGACAAATATTTTTTTTTTATTCTAATGTTCTAATTTCCAAATGACTCTTTTCATGAGTAGGAGTTTGAATTCTAAATTTTGAATCTGTAATAATGTTTTCTTTTTTACAGCGATTTGAGATTTTTGATGATTGCATTAGCATATGCAATACCACTTGGTGTATTTGCTGGCTGGTCTGGAGTTCTGGACTTAATTTTAACACCAGTGCATGTCAGCCAAGTAAGCATTTTAATTCTTTATATGTTATAGGTATTTTTAGTTCATTTGAATTATAAATATTGTCTGTATGTTCTTGGTTTTAGCTTCCAGGTCTGGGTAAAACATTATTCTATACCATTGTTGCAAAAACAAGATCTTTGTGAAATAGTTATAAACAATATTGATTTTCTTCCTGGGTTTTGTTAACAGTCATGAATTTCACATTTATTTAGGGGTTATTAATGATGCTAATAAACAGAAAAATCTTAGTTTTGTTGACTCCATCCTTTATCCTTACTTCATACTTTATAAAGAAGATTAAGGTACCATCATCAAATATATGGCTTTTCCTACATCTAATGTCTCACTTTCTCTCAAGTCTCAGAATAAGGATATCTCATTTCTTTAAAAATAATCATTTCACCTATATGCTTGATGCCATTCATTCCTTCTCCTTGCTTCCATATAGCATGGTAGAAAGAGATAGGGAGAGATTTGGAGGGGCAAATGGAAGACATCCAGTATACTAGTATGATATTCCATTGTACGAGGTCAGACAATTAAGTTTGCAAACTCATCCTAGCAAAAGTGCTACATACCTCATTGCTGAATATCACTATGGTCACCTTAGAAGTGCTCCCCTTGGGAAGCTATGCACCAATGTCAGTGCCTAGTCCACCCTTCAAAGCAATTTTGGAACTCTTTCTGGAATGGCCATCAGAGCTGTTGTCATATGGCCCTTGATGTCCTGAATGTCATCAAAATGTCTTCCTTGCAATATTTCCTTTATCTTCAGGTAAAGAAAGAAGTCACTGGGGGCCAGATCAGGTGAGTAGGGAGGGTGTTCCAATACAGTTATTTGTTTACTGGCTAAAAACTCCCTCACAGACAGTACCGTGTGAGCTGGCGCAGTGTCGTGATGCAAGAGCCATGAATTGGCGAAAAGTTCAGGTCATTTTCATCTAACTTTTTCACGCAGCCTTTTCAGCACTTCCAAATAGTAAACTCAGTTAACTGTCCAGTTGGTACAAATTCATAATGAATAATCTCTGTAATATCAAAAAAAGTTAGCAACATCGTTGCAACCAGTTCGCTACTAAATTGTCAGATCTCATATACTATACAATTTTTAAAAATGCCAAAGCATTAGGTATACAAAGAAACAGGAAACTGTGACCCATATTTAAACAAACAAAAAGCAAAAAAAACAATAGAAAGCAACTCGGAGATAGTCTAGATCTTGGATTTAGCAGACAGAGATGTAATGCAAAAGAGATAAATCTTTGCTTGCTCCAAGTTGAAGAATATATCCCCCTATGTTATCTTGTAGAACTGCGTTGTCCAGTACTATAGCCACTAGCAACATGTGGCTATTTAATTTGAAATTTTAATTAGTTGAAATGAAATAAAAATTAAAAATTTACTTCCTCAGTGGCACCAGCAACTTTTCAAGTGCTCAGTAGCCACTTGCACCTTCTGACAACTATATTGGACGTGCAGATAAATTACATTTCCGGCATCACAGAAAGTTCTGTTGGACAGTGCTGTTCTATCCTTACAATGAAACTTTATTGTTATCCCTGTCACATTTAAACCTAGAATTGAATTTTGTGCTAGTTATAGGGTAGGGGTTAAATTTTCCCCCCCACTATAGATATGCATTAACCTAATACCAATTTTTGATAAGATCATGTTTTCCCCATTGCTCACTAGTGTCATCTTTGTCATAATGAAGTGCCCTTATGTGCATGGATATGTTTCTAAACTGTTTTTTCCTCTGATCTATTTATCCATCTTTGTACCAATACCAAATTGTCCTAAATATTCTAGTGTTATAAGTTTTGATCTAGTAGAATATTAGTTTTATTGGGATTTTGATGAGAATTTTTTGAATCTATAGATCAGTTTGAGAATTAACTTCTTTATAATTCTGAATCTTCCAAACCATGATTATTATATTTCTCTTCATTTACTTAGGCCCTAATATCTCTGAATGATGCTTTGTAATTTTCTGCAAAGACTCCTATGTATTTGCTAGGTTTATTCCCAGGTATTTGATCCTTTTTGAAGCTATTGTAATTGATAACTTTGGAATTTTCTCTTGACTGGCATATAGAAGTATAGTTGATTTTTGTGAGTAATTGCAGTACAGCTGATCTTGTATCCAACAACTTTGTTAAACTCACCTACTTATTGTATTAATTTATCCATAGATATTTTGGCCTCTCTACATATATACTCATATCAATTGTGATGAATAACAAATAGATGGAAAAAAATACATTTAATAAAATTCAACATTGAGATAATCCTATGATTTTTCTCTTTTAAACTACTAATGTGGCAAGTTACATTTTTTTATTATTAAATGTTAAACCAATTTGTCATTGATTTGTTATACTTTTTATATATCAGTGGATTCAGTTTGCAGGATTTTTTGCAGATATATTCATGAATGAGATTGGCATATGTTTTCTTTTCTCATCCTATCCTTTCAATTTTAGTGTTAAGGTTTTGCTAGTCTCAATCAAAAACAGTTTAGGAAGTGCTTCCTCTTTTCTTAGTCTCAGAAAATTTTGTGTAAGTTTAGTAGTTTAAGAATTTTGTTTTTCCTTAACTATTTGGTAGAATTCACTGATGAAACTATCTATTTTTCTTTGTGAGAAAATCTTTAATGTGGATTCAATTTCTTTAAGAGTTATAAAAGTATTCAGATTTCCCATTTATTCTATTCAATTTTGATAAGTTGGTAAGAAGCTCTTCACAGTATCATCTTATGATTTTATTAGGTCTCCAAGATAAGTCATTATATTATTCCAGATAATTGATTATCTGTATCTTCTTTCTTAATTTTTTCCTTGAATAATTTAACCAGGGACTCTTTCATGAATTCTTATTTTCTATTTTATTGATTTCTGATTTTATCTTTATATTTTTCTATTTTTTCTTTGAGGGGAGTTATTTTGCTCTCCTTTTTCTTTTTTTATATGAATGCTTAGCTCCTCGATGTTTAGTTTTTCTAATATATGTATTTTATGGCTATATATTTCCTTTTAAACACAGCTTTAGCTGCATTCTATAAGTTTTGCTAAGTAGGATTTTCGTTATTATTTAATTTAAAATATTTTCTAGTTTTCATAGTGATTTCTTCTTTGAACCATGGTTTATTTAGAATGACATTTCTTAATCTACAAACTGTTGAAGATTCTATAGTTCTTTTCTTTTTATTCCTAACTAAATTGCATAAATGTGGTCGTAGGATATACTTTATGATTTCAGTATTTTCAAATTTGTCGACACAGTATATGATCACCTATATTTTATAATTCTTGGGTATCACTTTTTATTTTTTATTTTATTTTTTTAACAAGCAAAAATAACTAAATTTAATATATACATATGTATGGGAACCCCACATACATAAGAGTCTGAGGCCCCACATGCAAGAGTGGTTCAGAGATAGAAAGGAGAATACAGGTATGTAAGACATTCTGAGTGAGGGATGAGTTAAGGTGGCTCGGGGGCTTCAAAAGATCACTGCACAATTATAAGAGTAGATGTTTAGTAAACATAAGTTTGCTCTGCCATATATAAGTGGGTCAAAAAGAGATTATCTCTGATACTCTCCCATTATGGGCAAGGCCCCTAATTCAAGTTCTTCTACATAGTCAATTGAGTGGCAGAAGTTTTTCTTGAACCTAAAGCTAAGATTACCTTTATCTCAAAATAATCTGCATACCACTGAGGTACTGTGTTTTATGTACCATATGTCAGTTAGAGCAATTCTGTTAATTGTGTGTGTTCACATCTTCTATATCTTTACTTATTTGCATTTGCTTGTTCTATCAGTTACTGAGAGAGGTGTGTTAAAATCCTGCATAATTATTATAAATTTGTCTATTTCTCCTTTTTATTTTTGTCAGTATTTGCTTTATATATTTTAAGACCATGTAAGTGATACACATAAATCTAGATTTGAAATCTGACCAGTGAATTGAACCTTTCATCCACATGAATGGTTTATTTCTAGTGGTGCTTTCTGCCTTAAAGTTTATTAGTTACACCAGCCTTCTCTTGGTTAATGTTTGCATGGTCTTTACATTTTTTCACTTTCACACTTTCTTTAGATATACCTCTTGTAAGTAGCATATCTTTTTTTTTTCTTTAATCCAGTCTGACAATCTTTATTGTTTAAAGGGTAGAATTAATATTTTATTCTCATTTATAATCAGATGGCAGTTGAGTATTGTCTTTATATAATAGTTGATCTTTCCTTTTTGTAAATAAAAAAAATTACAAGTTTTCAAGACCCAATGGCTGGTTATGTTTTCAGAAAACATGATTAAATCAATTCATTGAGGGTGGATTCAAGTTTTTCCTGGCCCATGTGGGAATCGAACGAGCAACCCTGTTGTTGAAAGCTCGTGCTCTAATCAACTGAGCCATCCGGCCACCCCAAAGCTGGATATTTTATCTAGCCTTTCTTCCAACTTACTATTTTAGTTTTCAGCTTTGTCTAATATGCTATTGAGCTCATCTATGAGTTATTAATTTCTATTACATTTTTAAGTTATAAAATTTTTGTCTGATACTTTTTCATAGTTTCCAAATTTCTGTAGAAATGCTTGAGCCTGTCTTTTATTTTTTTTGAACTATTAAAAATAGTTATTTAAAGTCTGTATTTCATAATTCCTTTATCTGGATCCCCTTTGGGTCTTTTTTATATTTGTGGTATTCATTGATGTTTTCTTATCTCCTTATGTGTTCTATGATTTTTGACTGAACGCTGGACATAGTATGTGAGAAGTTGTAGAGATAATTTAAACTTCAAGATAATGTTATTTTCCTCCAAAAAGAACTATGTTTTTTCTTGCAAGAGTCTAAGGATCACTTAATCCAGTTTAAGGAACTGAGATCATTTAAAACTGGGCTTCAGTCCGTCAGAATACTGTTCTGTTTCCAGTTCACAGTACTCTTAAGTATAGCCCTTCAGATTCCCCAGCTAAAGGCTGGGGTTTTTTTTACAAGGCCACCCACCCACAGTAAGCCCCAAATTCGTATTTTTTTCTTTCTAAGGTCAACGACACTTCTCAGCCCCTTAGCCACCCTTTCCAAAATCAGCAGACATGCCATCCATAAGGGAAAAGTGTCCCCAAACGCCAGTTTATCTCTCTGGGTTTCTTTTCCATTCTACATCATGGTTCCATAATTCTGGGTTTTCTTTTTGGCTCTATGAGGCCATCAGATAGATTCTCCCCCCCACCCCCCAGATTTTCTAGTTCTCAATCAGAATATTAATCCAAATTACCTAGTGTACCTTCACCATAAGAAGTAAGCCATCCTTTAGTTTCCTAACCTATTTTTATGGATGACAGGTATTCCAAGCATTCTCAATTTCAAGATGGAAAAGTGCAGCGCCTATTTAAATGCTTCTGATTTTGTGGATCTTACTATGCTTCATCTTATAAACCCTGAGAAGTTCTTCCAAGTATCTCTGTCTGTACAAACTCTGAGAGATACAGACACCATGAATCACACCTGGTATTAAATAAAGAGAAATTTAAAATTAAATGAAAGCAAAAATATTAAAATAAAGAAAAAAATAATTAGTTATTAAGTACAATGTTATTAACCAAAGCAAGTGTCATGAACAAAGGAAGCAGAAAATCACACAACAGCCTGAAAGGACCAGGATCCGTATAGTCAGAGGCATAGTGGTTCTTAGCTTGGCACAGGATCCCACTCGCCTGCATAGGGGCTAGATGGAAACGCTTGTGAGCATCTAACAGTGTTAAGTGGGCCTTAGACAGTGGATGCTAAAGGCTCTGCCATGAGAGGGGCAGCCCTGTAGAATAGAGAATTCTCTTGCCCCAAATGCCAATGGTGTAAAAATATTTAGAGATAATTTAAGCTACAGGATGTTCTCTTTCTCCAAAGACCAGAATCTTTGTTTCTGGCACCAATCACTAGGAGAAAAAAGGACTTGTGTGAAGTGAAGTTTTTGTATTACTTAGAGTATACTGCTGTGAGAAGTAGAATCCCAAACTTCTGAGACTTAAGAAGAAATCTATTTCTCGTTCACACAGCAATCCAGGACAGTTTGCATAATGATCTAGGATAGTTGTCCATAGTTTGGACAGTTCTTTTCCTTACACTGATTTAGAGACCTAGGCTGCTTCCGCTTTGCAGCCCTTCTGCCCGCTATGATCTTGTCATTATATTCATGGATGAAGCTGGATAACTACGTACGTGTATATCCAGATTCCAACTGGCAGAGAGGAAAAGCAAGCATGGAGGAAAGCATACAGCTCTGTACCAGGTTCTAGTCTAGAGTGGCACACCTCACTTCTGCCCACTTCCTTTCATTAATGAGAGCTTAGTCACGTGGTCAAATGTAACTGACTAGGGGCTGACACATGTAATCTAGCTAAGTGCCCAATAACATACTTTGGTGGACAGCTGACAATCTCTGTCACAGGTGTAATGGAAAAATATGACTAGAAAAATAATAAGCGGTAGAAGTTAGGTTAGTCAGCTCTCACTCAAGTGCCAGGTCAAGTTTGGACTATATAGCCTCAAGGAAAGCCAGTAACTTTCTGAGCAGGAAAGTGGAATGATTGGAATAATTATTCTGGCATTGATGGGAAGAATAGATTGTGGAGACCATTCATGATGTTATTTCAGGAGTCCAGAATAAGAAATAAGATAATAAGCAAGTGTGGTAGACGTGGGAAGGAAAAAGAGGAGAAAAATGCACCAATATTATTAGGGACACATGGAATTTCAGTGGGAACAACACCTAACATGTATTGGGTACTTTATTAACTCATTTAATTCTCAAAAAAATCTTTATTTTCCCCATTCTACTAATGAGAAAACTGAGACTTAGACTGTAAGTTGAGAGAGAAGCCAAATCATAAGACTTAAAGATACATGTGTGATGAGAAAATAAAGGTAGCATTTGTAGATAGCTCTGAGTAAGTTTGGTCATGAAGGTGGAAAAGAGTTATAATATTATTAGATAGATGGAGAAGCATCATCAGGAATAACAGCTCCAACCTTTATTGAACACTTCCTGTATGCCAACAACTGATCTAAGATCTGTACACAAATTATCTCATTTAGTCCATTTTATAGGTAAGAAGATATAATTTGCCCAGAGTCACTAAGCTAGTACATGATGGGGCCAGAAATGTTTTCTCAAAAGTAGAGCATAGCTATACATTTGAAACTCAGTTCAAATTCTCTTTCTCTATCCAGTCTCCCTAAGTGCTCAGCCCTCCACCCAATATTGCTCCCCTTCATATATGTTCTGTTAACACATTTTCAGTTGTTGCCAAATGTTTTAACACTTAATTATTTCCTAGTATTTTTCTGTATGTTGGCTTTTTAAACTTTTTGAGGTCAATGACTATTGTTTATCCTTTTCCAGTTAACGAGTTCTTAGTACAATGCTAGGTATGTAGAACATATTTGAAAAGTATTTGTTGTGACATTGATTATTTTGTTGATTTAAATGTTCAATAAGTTTTTCAAGGATGTATTTACTTAGATAAGTTTGTTTTACTTAGTCACACATGAATCCTTTTATTTGATTCATTTTCTTAAATAATATTTCATAGATTTGTTGCCATTTAGCCTTTAACATATTGACTATAGAAGATTTTTTTATGCCTTCTAAATTGCAACATGATGATCTTGAATTAAATGTGTCTGCCACTTTCTTCACAGGTAGATGCTGGCTGGATTGGATTTTGGTCCATAGTTGGAGGCTGTGTTGTTGGAATAGCTATGGCAAGGTAAAAATATTTTATGTTAAACATGACAGTGGACAGAAACAAACCAAAAAAAGTCCAAAGGGACAATCAGCTCCCCGAAATAAATTTTAAAGTTCAAGGAAAAGTAAAACAGGCGTAGGTTAGAGAAGAGCACTTGTTCGGGCTACAGGAAAATCGACATGTAATAGGTAGAATTTGCTGCTACAGAAACCTTCTCAAGAGTGGTCTGTCCTGAAATGTTTTTGGAGACTAGAGTTGTATTTTCAGTGTAATTAAGCTGCCTCTCTCCATATTATTAGATAACAACATCTACAAATTGAACCCAAGAAAAGGTGATACAGTAATAAAGGCAAATTAATAGTTATCGAGAACAGAAAAGAATAATTTATAAGAGCATGTGTAGAACTTTCCATGAAAAGGCAGTATCCTGATTAGGAGATCGATTTATTTCTGGTCTTTTTTGGCAGGTATGTCCCTGTGGTTATTTCATTTTGATGAAAAATGTCCATAAAGACTTGCAGTTTCATCAAACTGCCTACGTATGATCTTAACACATTATGACAACACATTTTTAGAATGAGTCAGAAGAAAGAAAAAGTGTAATTTATTCTCAAAAAGGAAAAGAATGAAAATGTCACTCATGTAGGTGTCTGCCTATAAAACTACTCTCTGTGTTTCCAAAGAAATAATATTCCTTCACTTCCCAAAACATTTTACCCTGTTTAATAAAAAACAAAATTAGGCAATCAACTTTATCAGGAAAGGAAGAATCTAATGACATATTTAGGGAGATCAAATAAGATAGGTAAATCACCTCAATATCTAAATACTTAAGGAAAATTGACACAGTATAATATTATATCTAGATCTTAAAGTTTGCATAGTGTTTCTGGGATGGTGAAAGAATAAATTGATGCTGTAATTTCTAAATCATTTTATCTGAGGTTTTTATAAGTTAGGAAAATAGAAGAATAAAATCTAAAAGCTAAAGAAGAGGAATAGGAAGGTAGCTATTTGTAGCAAATAATTACACTGATACTGAAATACATTGACCTGTCACATTTGACAAGAATCATACCTAATTTTTTCTAATTAAATCTCTAAGCTAATTAGAGTGAGTCGTCATTTACCAAATTCTATTCTGAGCACCAAATAAGTAGGAAGGAACTATTACATATCAGAAATGACATCTCACATGCTCCTTTCTCTTTATTTTCTTTCTATAAACCCTTAATTTTAACTATAGAGGGAAAAATCAGAATGAGGACATTTGTGTTTTTAATTTGTTGAAATGGAAGTTCTTAAAGTAAGTACTGCCCTTACTCTGGGGTTTGAAATCAATTTTAGGTATCTCCTAGGCCTAAAATAAAATTTTAAATTACATTAATAACTCTATTTTGGGGATCTGTAGAATAGAACCCCTTTATAAACTTGAGTGCTTTGGGTAATTGTGTTGCTAAATGTCACTACTAAATGTACTACTTTGGTCCTAATAGTATACTTTGATGGTATCAGCCCATTTGAAAGGACTAGGTCCCCAAAAAGCAGACTACAGCGGTCACTTTATTCTTGGGTGGTCTGGCCCTGTGAAACTTTCTCACTGTTCAACTTCACTCAACTTAGATTGTCTCAGAAAACTGTCTTATTCTCTGATACCTTGTCATCTGCCTATCTGACAAGTAAGTTAATAGCAGCATACCAAGTAAACAGCGTACCAAAATATAAATCAGAAAAGTGATTGGTGAGCATGGAATTAAAACAAAGTGTTTAGATTTTCTTGAGGGACATTTCTGTCAAGCTCTGGAACCTTTTTCAGAATTTTCAAAATAAGAATTTTCTGCCTGTGAACTTTCATAGTTGAGAACAAATCTAAGTCATTGGGCAAAGATGCATCCATTTTTCCCACCAAAAGATGGCATCAGCTCTCATAGGAAGTCATTTTAGTCCAGATAGTGCTTACATACATGATTAATCATGTCACGTCAAATAAATGAAAAACAAGAGATAGTATTGAAAGTGTTAAGAAGGACAGTCACATAATTACCACACAAATTAAAATCCATTTTAAACAATTTCAAAGAAAAACATGGTAAATGTCATATTTGAGATGGTATCTGTTTTTCTACAATGGGAGCAGTTCTGAAGGACAGTGAGTTGTGTGTAGGCGCAGCCGGAGGATTGTACCTATACAATCAACAGTTAATCAGCAGATGAGAAAAAGTCATTGGCAAATGGAAAAGGTTTTGGCCATAACTAAATGATAAGCATCTCTACCAGATTCCTTTCAGTTTCATGTTAATTCAAGAAAAAGGCAGGGATTTTAAGAATTTAAAATGCTATGACACAGTAGTCCCAAGCTTTGAACAATAGTATTCACTATTCCAGAGCTACGTTCTTGCTCTCGCAAAGCTTACAGTCTGATAAGGGAGACAGAAAAATATAAACAAATGCAAAAACAGGAGAAATTCCAGTAGTGATAAACGGTATGAAGAAAATAAAAGAGTGTGGAGGTGGGATGGGGAGGGTCTCCTCAGTGAACATGGAGAGCCGTGCTGACCTGCCACCTGAATGACCGGAGGAGTGGCAGGAGTAAGTCATGTGAAGAATGGGGGCGCCAGCATTCCCGGCAGACAGCACAAGTCCGTCTCTGTGGGAAACAACCTTAGCATGTGTGGGAAACAGAAACAGGGCCGTCCAGCTGGAGCATAGGAAGGTAAAGGGAGAGTGGAGGCAGAGACCAGATCACATAGGACGCCAAAAACGCTAGGGGAAGCCTTCTGTTTGTTCTCGGAGTTTGAATTTAGGGAGAGCCATCTTTGCAGGTTTATGTCAACAACTGAGCCTATTTTCTAAAACTAGAACAATATGTACTCATTATAGGATATTTGAAAATTATAGGAAAATATAATGAAAGTAGAAGTGGCATTGAAAAACCTGGAATCCATCCTGTAAGTGATAGATCCTTAACAGAGATTACCTTTTGTATGTTTTATAAGGGAAAACAACATTTATCACAAAATAATATCACACACACACTGTACCAGTTAAAATTTTTTTTAAACTTGGCTTTTAAAAGGATGTATAGAAATTTCAAGAAATTACCATTAAATGAAAATGTGTCATTGATTTAAGTAGTAATTTAAAAATTCAGCTAGAATTAATAGAACGTTGTTTCTTTTCAGGTTTGCAGATTTTATCAGGGGTATGCTGAAGCTAATTCTTCTCCTCCTGTTTTCTGGGGCTACGCTATCGTCCACGTGGTTCACCCTGACCTGTTTGAACAGCATCACACACCTGCCTTTAACCACAGGTGAACACAGACTTTGGAACTTTGAGTAAATATTTTCAGTTCCCAGAAGTGTGTATACTCTGACAGTAGGGCTTTTTCTTGCTTTCTCTAAGTAATTGTTAAATATACAAAAAGGTCTCCCTTGTTCAATCAAACCATGACCCCATCTAAAAAGAGTTCAGGAAATAACTAAAAATATTTTCATTGGTATTTTACATATAGAAAAGAAGTATAATCTTTAAACTAAGCTTATATAGCATGGAAAAGCTTATATTCTTTTAAAATTCATACCAGAGCATCATGCAAAGATTTTTGTCCTCTTTATAGCCATTACATCATTGTGAGACAGTAAGGAACATGAACAAAGGCAAAGCTATGATATTTGAAGTATACTCCAGTAAAATTCTTTGAACCAGCACCTATAGGTTTAGTTTATATTTAGTCTTATTACATCATCTATAAAAAATAAAACTCACTTGAAATACCTGTTGGAAGTATATTAGAGACAGCTTACTTAGCTCATCCAATTGACCTGAAACATTTATAGTTGTTTTTATTGTTGTTATTAGTATCACTTGGGGGTCTGGATTCGTTTTTATGGCTGCTGTATAACAAGTTACCACAAAGGCTGTGGCTTAAAGCAACACTAAGTTATTCTTACATTTCTGTAAGGTTCTAAGTCCAACTCGGGTATCACTAGGCTAAAATCAAAGTGTAGGCAGACTCTGAGGAAGAATCGTTTCCTTGCCTTTTCTATCAGCTGGAGGCCGTCTCCATTCCTTGGCTTGTGGCTCCCTTCCTCCGTTTTTACAGCCAGCAACACCCTGTCAAGTCCTTCTCACATTGCATCATCCGCACCTTTCTTCTCAGGCCACATCTTCCTCTGAGCTCTCATCTTCTGCCCCCTCTTCCACTTTTAAGGATCTGTGTGATTACATTGAGCCCATCCAGATAACCCAGGATAATCTCCCAATTTTAATGTCAGCTGATTAGTAGCCTTAATTCCATGAGTAGCCTTAATCTTTTTTACCATGTAAGGTAACGTACTCACGGGTTCCAGGGACTAACACGTGAATATTTTGTGGGGTAGGGTGGAAGTGGAAGGACGTTATTCTGCCTACCACAGGATCTTTATAAAGTTACTGTGACAAATTATTTTATAAACCAAGAGGGCTCTGTTATTGCTTCTTTCTTTACTTTAACAAAAGATTATTTAAGATGCATACAGTAGGCCCCCATCTTGTCCGAAGGTGTATTCTCTAAGACCTCCAATGGATGCCTGAAAGTGTGGATAGTACCAAACCTTAGATATACTGTGTTTTTTTCCTATATATACACCCCTTTTCACTTAAAGTCAGCACTTTATGGCTTCTCTTTGGCATATCCAAATTGCTAGCATCATTATTCTTATGTTTTGGGGTCATTATTAAGTAAAATAAGGGTTACTTGCACACAAGCACTTTGATACCACAACAATAACTAGCCACTACAATTAATCTAATAACTGAGCTGGCTATGAAGTGACTAACGGGCAGGGCGTGTACAGTGTGGGTACACTGCACAAAGGGGTGATTTACCTCCCGGGCAGGACAGAACCAGAAGGTGTGTGATGGCATGAGATTTCATCACACTACTCAGAATGGTGTGCAACGTAAAATGTATGAATTGTTTATGTCTGGAATTTTCCATTTAATATTTTTGGACTGCTGTTGATCTCAGGTAACTAAAACCTCAGAAAGCAAAACCACAGATAAGGGCGGAACTACTGTATTTTTTATTCCATTTGCAAGTAATATTCAGCCACCTTTTGGAATATGTCTAATTGTAGGATTGTTTGTGGTAAAGGTAGATTGTAGGATTGTAGGATTGTTTGTTACAACAAGCACTTGTATGGGTAGGAGTAAACAACTCTGGCATGTACGGTCCATAGGACTCTTATGAGAGAAAGGTTCCTTTTGTCTACAGATAATTAAGGCATACTGTGCATCCCAATTTGGACTTACACAGTTTACACATCAGAGTTGTCAAATCTTTCCAAGACACCCATTTATTTGGGAGTTCCTGTCACTTTTACAGTAATAATAGGGCAAAGGGATAAGGTTGCCCTATACCCATGATTACCCTACTGCACCAAGCCAGCCGCCCGGGAGTGCCACAGAGAACTCACAAGGGCAGGACAGGTTGTTTTCAATTTCCAAAGGAAATGGATATTCCACATCTGCCACATACTGTGTGAATCTCTGGTTCAAGGAACTTCCCACTTTCAGCACTATACCCTGCTACACTCTTTTTGATGATGTCCTATCTTTGCCCAGTTAGGTTTTCTGTAGTTGCTGTGATAAAAAGCAAATACCCCACAAAAATCAGTGTGGAACAGGAAATGAGGGTGGTGGTGTCAGTCTGGTTCCAAGACTTGAAAAGAAGTTGTGCAGTGCCCATCAGATGCACAGCCCATTGGTAGGTAGTTGTGGTTATTTATAAATGAAATAAAAATGTATTTCTTTCAACATATGGGTATTATTTTTTGAAATAGCTACTAAACTGTTAGGACGTATATATTTATTAAATTGTTTGGACCTAGCTATGTAATTAATAGAATTGTTAGCTATCTCTTTTGGCCTTGGAGCACCACGAAAAAAATCACTGAGACACTGAGGGTGTTGAGAAGGGAGGTTTGGAGACCTCTGCTCTATACCATTGTGCTGGGACTCCTCTGTAATGGTGATTGCTTTTCTTGTGAAGCCCAGTTGTCCAGAGTAATAATTTTTGGATACTCTGTACTTTTTATACACTAACATTCCTACTTTAGGGTTTTGAGCAATTTTGGAAAGTATTCTGGGCCAGAATTTTTAAAACTTTTATTCTAGTATAATTTCATAATTTAGCAGTTGTACGACATTCTGGTAGAACAGTTTTAGTTTACAACTCTTCTTATTCATGGCATTACACTCAGATTTTTTTGTGATACTGTATGTCAAGTATGCATCTGTTAGATCTTACAAGAACATAGTCATGAGTACAGATTTCTTTCCCTTGAATTAAGTGTAGAATATTCATTATAAGATAATAACATGTATTAAATTGTATGTATTTTTTATTTACCATAAAATTGACAGTTTTTCTCTCTGGATGGAGGTACTAGGAATGAATTTAATTTTTTGCCTCTTTTTTTGTCTGAGGTTTGTATAATGAGCATGTTTACTTTTGTAATCAGAAAAAAGGCATATATTTGAAAACAATACATCTTTTTAAATCTTAAAAAAAAGTTGATTTAATTGACCCTGGTCAAGACTATTTCTCCAACTGGTCCTTGAAAATGATTATGTTGAACAGAAAGGAAAGCAGAATTCCAAATTAAATCAAGGACAGAACTGAAAGGTTGAGGTTGATGTGGTCATTTTAACAACTACTTAATTTATAAATTCTACTGTTTTCAATTGCAAGTCAGTTTTAGATACTCCCGAAAGATGCATTTTTATTATTTTATATATTTATATTTTATAAATACACTGGGTTAAGGACTAGATTTATTCACATTCCTTCTCTTAATTATTGTATATTTTGTTCTCTTTCCTGATACCACGAATACTTAATTATACCGGGGGTGCCAAAAACATGTATACACACAACTTGTATTCATCTTTTGTTATCGGTATATATTGAGTATTACAATTTTAATACAGTTTTTTCCTTTCTTAAAATGTGTATAGATGTTTTAGCACCCTCTGTATGTTTCATCTCCCCTACCAGCCTGAAAATCTGGAGCATGGACTTGTGCCTTATAAATTCTGACCTCAACTCCTACCTCAGTACCTACCACAAGCCCTGAGGAATGAATGAATGAGTGAATGAATTCTGAATATCAGTAGCTATGACTTATTTCCAGTAAGAGCAATCATGGCCATTCTTTGTTATGCAGCTTTAGCAGTAGGATGACTTAAGGGCACATTTTAATGGAACAATGGAAAATTTGAAAAAATCTGTCACAGATACTCTTACTGTCTTTGTAAAAATATGACGTAATTCCTTTTAAGTAAAAGAGATTTCATGAAAGGGAACTTAACTACAAAATCTAATTATAGACAAATCTAGACCTTTAGGCTGATATGTAAAGTCAGTAACAGCAAATTCATGTTTCATTTTTTAACCAGAGTCATTCTTTTTTTAATTAGGAAAATAGTATATAGTTTTTTCCCCATTTCTAGAAAACTTGGTATTTCTGTTACTGGTTTTTATATACCAGAAGAATCTACATGAAAAGTGTTTGAAGATATATGCATTAATTGTAACTGATGACATCATAAGTTAAAAGCTAGTTAATTTTGTTCAACCCATATGTTACAAGTGCTGCTACCACTAAAACCTTCTATCAATATCTTTCTGTTGTCCACTGATCTTGATATTATTGTTGCCATCTCTATAGAAGAAAACTGGATCATTCTGTTCTACATAGGCATACTGTTTTGTTATATGTACTTGCAAACATACATCTTCTTGGAGGCTATCAGCAGTATGCTGTATTCCCTTAGGGAAACTCAATATTTAAAATTGCATTATAGTTTCATTAATTGAAGTATCTACAGTAGGGCAAATAAATAAACTCATGACTAGATAATGAGAGTTTCAAAATCTTGAAATTTATGCTTTGTACATTACTCACATTATCTTAGAACTAGATGTCTAGCCCTATTAGCCACAACTCAGTCATTTTTCACAGAACAGATGAATGCTTTGAAAATGGCGTTTTGAAAAATGTTAACACTTTGGTGTTGAGTTTGCTGAAACAATATAATTTGATTTTTAACAGAAGTTGCCATGGGAGAGGTTCTTCATTTAATTCACGTTTCTAGGATGCCATGATGGTGATGTCAGAAACCAGGAGTGGATGGTAAGGAAGGGGGAATGATTAGCTCGACACAAGCCCCTTGAGAGTGACAGCTGACTACAAGCTGACGTCAAGTGATACTTGAAGAAAGAAAACATTTGGTTGTATTGAACGGCATGTGACATGTATAGGCTAGAGAGTAATCCTCTTAATATATTTTCATGTGTTTTATATTTATTAAGATAATTATGTTCCATTTTGATAGCATGCAAAGAAATAAAAACATACACTTGCCCCAAAATTGGGGATTAAATGAGGAAATTCAGAAAAGAATGATGAATGTGATTAAAGAAATGCACATTATTAAGGAAATTAGGGTTTTTAAGCTTTAAGGAAAGAAGTCTGGAGTGACTTAATTATTTTAAATTTTATTAACTAAAAGTAACTGTAATTCATGTTCACAACTGTCTGATCAAGAATGAAAAAGTAGAACGTAGATTAAGAGAATGGATTTGTCAAAAACCTTAAATGTAAGAGTCATGAAATACTCAAAGGGCCTATTGAGGAAGATCATCCCATGTATCAATGTGATTTTCAAGAAGAAATAAGTCTTCAAGAAAATTCAGTGTTTCTGGAAGGAAGAGGACTTGACCAGGTGATTAGTCAGTGTTCCGTGACTTAATAGTCCATTACCTTCTTCAGAACCATAAGTAATTCTTTGGGGACTTAAAAGTTACTGATAAACCTCTATCTATGAAATCTGGTTTCTCAGTCAGTCTCTACTCTGGGCCCACTATTACAAAGGATTATGTGCTTCATTTCTGTGAGATAATTACTTTGCCTTCCAGCCCTTAGACAATGTAAACATAACTGTCAACCTTTATAGGACTAAACTATGCCAATAAAGTGGCTAAACAAGGGACACCACAGATTAATAATACAAAGAAAGAAAATCATCGTCATTAATGAGTATTGCAGCACGATATTCCCCATCCTCTTTTGGAATCACTGTTTCATACACTGGATTTTTAAATTAGTGGTAGACTATGAAGGCCACAGCAGTCGATTATAGGAAGAAAATGTGAGACTGAGACTCTTCTGTGAGACACAGCTCAGTGATACAGAAATGTATATCAGTGTGTGTATATACACATGTATATATTCTGTATATTAAACATGCTGAAAACTATGAAAAAACTATGTAGTTAGTACTGTGGATGTTTACTCTTTCTCTTTATACATCTGTCTTTATTTCCAAAAAGTATTTTCACTTGTAGTATCAAGTTTAGATTGTAGAAATATTTTTAATAAAGGTCTAATTTAAGAATTCCCAGTTAACTTTATCATAAAATAAAAATTCAGTCAGTATGCATAAGAATAAAAATTTATCCAATAAAGTATATTAATATTATAAACCTACTCTTGAGGGAAATTTCTGATTTTGATCTGTAAGGTAATTCATAATAAAAACTTATTGTTATTTTAATAATCCTTATTTCTTATTTATAATGCTTCTTAAGACTAAACACATTCTCTATTCTTATCTACCTAGAAGCACCTATAAGATTTTTGTTTTTAATATCCTAGTTAAGCTCTCCTACATGTATTTAAATTTGTCATTGATGTATTTAAATGAACCTTGGTCGTCACCTGGTATTATCATTCAATAAATGTATCTCTTCCATTACAGTCCAGATATTTATGCATCTGGCTGCAACCTGAATACCTCCCAAAAGAGGAGACACATTACCTGGTCCGTTGTTAGTCAGCTCTGGGTTTTGGGAAATTATTCTTCCTTTTGAGATAACTAATTTGGAACAACATAACTTCCACAGAGCAAGTCAGCTGCCTCCCACTTCCACTGATGGGCCCTCAAAACATTTGAAGATATTTGTCATGTCTGGCCTTAGCTTTTAATCTAAACATCCCCCAGTTCTTACAACCTTTTGTCATCTGACATGGATTCCCCACCACTGACCACCGTGACATAGTCACTCTTCTAAATCTGCCATAGCTTGTCACTGTCCTTCTCAAAATGTATTACTAAAACTTAGCACACTTCCCATGCTGCACTCAGCACCTAATATTGTGAGGGTCTTGTTTTTCGTGATTAGACATAGTTTTTTCTAAGACAATGAAGTATAATTAATTATCTTCTTAACACTGTGCAAATAAATGGCTGCTGAGCCAATAGGCATCTATCATATTCCTTGAGATGAGGAGTGATTTGAAGATGGAGTATGTCCTATTTACTGTTGTAGCATGTTAGCTTACATATAATAGACTCCTGATAAATGTTTTGAAGAAAGGCTTAAGCTAAAGTTTTCCATTTTATATATCTAAGCAATAATTTTTTGGACCTATTTTACACTTACCATGATTAAAGTTTATCTCTTTCTTTGTAACCTTTTCATGCTCTATTTTTTATTCTGTCATCTATCTTATATGCAATCACTCCCAGCTTTGTACAGAATACAGATTTGGGAAGCATGCCTATTGTGTCAATACCATTGAATGAAAGAAATACCAAGCCTTGTTTTTATTTTGTTTTTTTCCAATTTGACAAGAGTGGCTTGCTGGAAAACATGTTAGCTTCTCTAGGCCTTAATTATATTATTATTAGCACTGCTAACCCACAGTGTTTCTAAATAAGTCAGTTTGACTTTCAGCACTTCGGTTAGTTCATCTGTAAAATACTTTACCTGCCTCAAAGAGTTGGTAGGATGATCAAATATGATCATATATTTGAAAGCATTTTCAAAAAATGTTTTAAAAACTATATAAATCCAAGATTTGAAATTGTTATTGTTATTGATGTTATTTTGCGAATTTCAATCAATGTTGGGTGGAAATAGCTCTTATTCTTATCTGAAATGTTGTGATTTGTTTTATAACCACTAATCATCTAAGGTTTGAGTGTTTTGGTTAATAAGAATGTATTCATACATAGTTTTATTTCCTTAAAGTTTAGAAATTCGGTTTGTCATTGGCTGCCAGGGTTGGGGGAGCAGTACTTTCAGGGTTATCATCCAATTCATATTCTTGAAATACATCCATTGTAACTATTTTGTGCTACGCAGGACTTTGTCATTTTTGCAATTTAAATTATGGGCCTGTGAATTTTATTAGCTCTTTTGAAAAAACTACATCAGCATTGTGTTTGTTCCGCTAAATTATTAATACCTTGACTTTTAATTGAGAGGCAATTTGTTATAATTTTAGTATCAGTACTATAGAAAGTCATGGAAATATTTAATGATCATGTAGTTTGAACCCTCTCTGACTAGCAGGAAATTATCTTGTCTGCCTGACTTTTAATAGATGACATTCACCCACTGGATCTGCCAAATGTGTATAAAGATACTGTATCAGACTCTAAACTGAAAACTCAAATGGAAGTCAAATTCAGACTCTTAATAATCGGCTTCTACTTTATGCATGTCCCAGAACACTGGGGAGGAATATATTAAATCAGTCCTGACACAGCTACCTTTCCCCCATTCTGATTATGAAAATCTTAATTTAACCCTTTCCTGTGTAAATTATTTTGATTCTTTGGTTTCTGCAATAAGAAGTGATTTCAGCATATCTCTCCAGGGTAAAACAACCTCTTGGTCATCATTTTTATAGTAATACAAGAAGTAAACATCACGAGTAAGAGAATTGAATGAAAATACTCTCTTTTTGATGACCGGACTCAGCGGTTATGTCCTTCATCACAGCCCACTTATCCAATGTATAACAGGAGTTCTAATAGATGAAGTGGGAATGTTTGTGTCAAGGACCCTGCACTGAGGCCTGCTTATGTGGCTCGCAGGTGTCGACATCGGGGCTGTGGGTCAGCTCACCTGGTGATAACCGTTTCTGAGTCAGTGAGCTAACAAACTTGCATGGAGTGGAGTGAAATCAGTTAGCCAATTCATTATTTCATTACCAATGAAATTTCTCCTTTTTATTTTGTGAAATAGGTAAGATATACAAATAGTAAAAAAAAGTCAAATTCAAATAGTTGATGAAGGGTATACAATGAAAAATGTCTACCTCCTGTGGCCCCCAATTTCCCTCTCTAGAGGCAACCCTGAATGTCAGTTTCTTGGGTATTTGCCCAGAGAGTTCTATATACATTTACAAATGTGTGTGTGTATGTGTATCCTTTTAAAAAATATAACACTTTTCTGTATCTTTTTTACTTATATATCTTAGATGTCATTAATATCAGTACATACATAGTTACTTCATTTTTAATGGCTGAATAGTATACCTTTGTTTGGATGTTTGATACATTTTTAAACAACCAACCCCCTATTGGTAGATATTTAGCTTGTTTTTAATCTTTTCATACTACAAACTATTTCAGTGTGTGTTCTTTATATACTTGTACCTGCATCGCTATAGAATAAATTCCTAGAACTGTAATTTCTGGATCAAACAATAAGTATATTGTTTACTCTAATATGCATATTCAGATTACCCACCAGAATATGAACTATTTACAGTTCCATCACCAATGTTTAATCACAATAGAAAATTTATCTTTTCCAGTTGACAAAGATTTCCTCTTCCATTCCCAGAATTTAGATACTTAGGAAACCAAAATCAGAAGATTTGTAATGAGCATGAAATGAAGCCACGAGAGTGGCTTCATGGCCGTGAGGGGGTTTTCAGACAAGGCCCCTGCTTCACCAAGCTCTACTACTCTGAGACATCCCGTGTGTGTGTGCGCGCGCACGTGTCTTTGTGTGTGTGTGTGTCATGCTAGATAAAAATCAATACAATCAAATCTTTCTTTTCAAGACTCCATACCAATAGTCCCCTTTCCGTGTGTCCTCATCATTACATTATCATTTTTTGTTTTACAACTTGCAATGACTGTTATGTACAGATTATGATTCTTTTTCAGGTATAACACTTTAATTTGCTTGATTACAAATTATATGTGAGTATATTTCCTTCAGAAATATAAGTGTCGAAAGGATTATTTTCATAGTTTCTATAAAATAGTAATTCCATCACTGGTTTGTGAATAATTACTTAGAAGTAGCACCTTCTGGTTCTTAAGAGATTGCTTTTTCCTGTCATTTTATTTCAGTGTTGTCTTACTTTAAACTCCTGGGCTCATCTGTGTTTGGGTCAGTAGCCATTTCTACTCTGATTTCCACTAACTGACCAATAAATTATTATAAAGTGTTTTTGTAGATAGAATATTCTATAAAAGCTACCAGTGATAGTCCCTCCCTAGATTTCCTAATGGACCATTAATGTGCCATGTGTTAAGTAAAACATGTTGATTGATTTACGTGATCTATGTCTAGCAAATATACAGTGAGCATGAGGTGTTAGGTTTTGTTCTGTTTTTAAGGGTCTCTTGAAAATTACTTCACGTTTTAAATGGAATGCATTATAACTATCAGATGCTTCCCATTTAATTCTGTGGATGACTCGGTCACCGCTTTAGCCAGCAGTATGTTCTTTTTCACTGTCATCCTTTTGTTCTCTATTTTCTTATGTGTCTTCTATTCAGAGAAAGTCAAAGTAATCACCAGCTGTTTCTGTTATCAGAATGTACTAAATAGTTTATAATCCAAGAAGGCCAGTATAATTGAAAGAGGAAGCAGGAGTTGGGGTTAATTAGAGAAATTCTATTAGAAAACAGTGGATATTATTGTTTTTACCCCTTCCACGGTGTCATGGACTGTTAATTATTATAATCAGTTGTAAATTCTGATAATTTGATATGTTCTATGAATAATACATAACAGATTTAGGGTAACTCCCTCATTTTCTGCAGTTCTTGTACAGAAATTTCTTTTCCTTAATAAATATATTTATTTAAAATATCTTCCTGGTAACCTTAAGCTTAGAATAAATTCTACTCATTATCATCACTGGGTATGATGTACTTTTAGCCTATAGGGGATGTGTTTTAGATTGCTAAATACGATATCATTTTTTTCCCCATTGGTTCTGTTTTCACCTTCAAATTAAAATTAATGAAGGTTTGTATGCAGACAATAGCAATAGTATAATTATTTGGAGTAGGGTGCATTTCTCTAAACATTCTTCTAAGAAGAATGTCCTTATTCAAAAATTTCACTACAGAATAGGATTAATAGGCTTTTTATTGGCTAATCTAAGATCCTAACCACTATTAATTATATATTTCTGGGTGAATTTTTTTCTGTGTTCCAAAAACGTTAGAAATTTTTAAAGAATTGTTGACACAAAACTCATTCAAAACTTGAAGACTGGTAGAAGAGGGTAAAGGGGGTCAAATATATGGTGATGGAAGGAGAACTGACTGGGTGGCGAACACTAATGCAATATAGAAAATGAAGAAAAAATATTGATTCTGATAATTTGATATGTTCTATGAACAATTCTATTTTAAGTGTTTCTCCAGGAATTATATGCTGAATAATTTTTATTTTATATTTGAGGGCTACTATTAATCAGTCTCTTTAAATACATAATTTTCAGTAACAATGTTTCTTACATTTATTCTTAGATTTTAAATTCTCTTTAAAATTATAGAATTTGTCTAGATTTTGGATTAAGTTGCTATATTTTATCGATCCCTCTGTTTTTCAGGAGTGTGACTAAGGGGGAATAATCCTTTTAATTCTATTATTATGGTAAAATTGTTTCTATGCTTTGGAATAATCCACCAAAAAGATAAAGCAAATAAGCTGGTAATCATCCAGGAACAAAACCTTTTCCTAAGTACTCCACAAAAACATGAGCAAAGAGCTGACAGATATATGATGCTTTATCAAATTTTATCAACTGCCATTGAAAAGAGGTGAAATTGCATGTCAGTAACTTATAGAAGAGAAGACCCAGAAGATCTGTCTGATACTACTCACTGCTGCTACTGGGAAACTAAACTGTTTGTGTTTTTGTTTTAGTGACACTGTATGCTTCCTGTATTCTCCTGGGAGTGTTCTTGAATAGCAGTATACCTATATTTTTTGAGCTTTTTGTGGAAACTGTCTACCCAGTTCCAGAAGGAATTACTTGTGGAGTTGTTACTTTTTTAAGTAATATATTCATGGGAGTACTTTTATTTTTTCTCACATTTTATCATACAGGTAAGAAATTTGACTTTTTGGTTACTGTCTAAATGTATTATAAGAGAAGTTTGTGACAATGCTGTATAGGGAATTTATATGGAGAATCCCCACTAAGGCAGATTACTTTGAGCTTTCACATGACATTAAAAGAAAATACTTTCAGTTGTTTTTTTTGAAATGCATCTTAGCCTGATCTAATGCACCCTCAACTCCTAGAATTTCTGATTTAATTAACCTGGGTAGGGGTCCAGCATTTATAATTTTAAAGCCCCCAGGTGGTTCTAATATGCAGATTGTCATTGAGAACCACTGGTATATTGCTTTTTAAAAAATACTTGGAATCTACAATCTTAACATAAATTAATGTCAAAGGAGTATAGTTTAAAGCCTTAGGAATAAAGGAGAGGTTGCCCCAGGGGTGTATAGAATACACAGAACAGCACTGCCCAGTCAAACTTACGGTCATGGAAATGCTCTTTTTTTTTTTTGAAATGCTCTTTATCTGCACTGCACTGTCCAACACAGTGGCTACAAGTCACTAGTTCCTAGTGCAGCTGAGGAACTGGATTTTTTATTTTATTTCATTTTAATTAATTTTAAATAGCTACATGTGGTCAGTGCAGGTATAGACTAAAAAGAAGGTTGAAGTTAGAACCCAGGAGTGCACCTTTGAAGAAGAGGAAGATCCTTATGAAAGAGGAAGCGATGGGTCCTGAAAACAAGTGGAGGAGTGCGCCTTGGACGAAAGGAGAAAGGGAAGAAGGCAGCGTCAGTGGGCATGGAGGCAGATACCTTTGCTGGGCAGATTGTGGAGAGTTCCTTCTTGATGGCACCACCTTTCTGCTTAGAAGCCAGTTTATTAAGAATTGGTGGGAAGAAAGTGGAGAAAAGGCTTAAGGAGAGAATGAAATTTTGAAATAACTTTTGAGGGAAATGGGAGGGGACGCTGTGGGGACAGAGCCGGGAGTGCAGTTTCCAGGCTCTCGCCCTCATGTAGAAAGGTGCTCGGGTAGTAAATGGCCATCAGCTGTGATTAGATGGCCATCAGCTGTGGCTAGTTGGCTGTCAGCTGTAACCAGTGAGCCATTGGCCACCAATATAACTGCTGTGGCTACGCTGGCAGGAAATTGGGGCTAGCAAGAAGATGGTGGCTGAGCTAGCAAGCATGGATTGCAGTTAGCAGGGCAGATTGCAGCTTGCAGATGAGGTTGGTTGGTTGGCAGAGAAGCGGATGGCAAGTTGCAGATCATGTGGATCCTGCTTCCTGTGTCTCCAACCCAGCTGCCAGCAAGACTATAGTGGTATGACTCCCCTATTTATGGCTCCATGGGGGTTCCTTTTTGGCCTCAGCATATCCTGTGTTCTTATGTGGGGAGTGGGAACTGAGACCCCCCCATGAGTCCCTGCATGACAGACACTGCAGGGAGAGATTGCTGGGCATGTTGAAGTAAGGCTCCACTGGTGTTGAGGTCCATTTTGCACAGTTTGCTTTTCTCTGATATTCTCTCTTCTGTGATCCAGATTCTGTCTTACCATTTCAGAAAATTTGTGCACAATTATCTAGGATTTTTTTGCATGTTACAGTAAGCATTTATACTTGTGATTTTTTTTTTTAATTTTATTGGGGAATATTGAGGAACAATGTGTTTCTCCAGGGCCTATCAGCTTCAAGTCGTCGTCCTTCAATCTCGTTGTGGAGGGCGCAGCTCAGCTCCAAGTCCAGTCGCTGTTTTCAGTCTTTAGTTGCAGGGGGCGCAGCCCACCATCCCATGGGGGAATTGAACCAGCAACCTTGTTGAGAGCCCATGCTCTAACCAACTGAGCCATCTGGTCACCTCTATACTTGTGATTCTTGAATATAAAGCTTTTATTAATTTCTACTAGATTTAGATCCCACTTTATTCCTTCATCTTAAAAAATCTAATTACTACCTTTTTCCCCCTTGTTATTGGTCTCTTAACTACTCATCAAATACCTTAAATTTGCATAATTTGTACATGGAAGAACCTAATTTATAAGATTCAGATGTAAGAAATGCTCTAAAATGTGATGCTCCAAGAAGCCTAATTGTTTATAGGAAACTTTCTGACAGGCTTATAATTGAAACAATAACCACAGTAACCTCCTTGGCTGGAAAATAAATTTTTGAAACTTTCCAAACTGATAAAACACAATCTGCCCTGGGTTTTGGACAAGTTTTGACATAGCACTGTCACCTAACAGCAAAACACACCCAAATGATATATTTATTGTATAATTAACAGCAAACTAGATTATTTCTGTCAATCAGTAATACAGGGAGAGTAGGTCTTAACTGTGCTAAACTTGATGTGAGTTTGGTTTATCATATGAAGGACGGTAATACTGATGAAGTCATACCACTGCTTAATGTCCTCCTGGAAACGTATTTCCATTAGGGGAAATGCCATCACCAAGTGTCGGACTAAGGTCTTTGCTTCCAGTGAGTTTTCTAAACAGAATCACCTGACAATTAGGTTTCAGCCTTAATCCGCTTCAGTTATGTCACAGTTGCAGTTCAGAGGCTCAGTGCCTCTCTTTGCCTGGTCAAGTATCAAAGATGGCTATGTTGCTCCTTCTGGTGATAGAAACAATTTTCCAGCTCATGGGCACAGGTTCGCTAAGTGATTTTTGCAGCCTGGTAGAGCGTGATTTTTCCTGTCTGCTGGAAATGAAGTTTGTCCTCCCAGTATTTAAAAACACGAACAGTAGATACCAGATAATGTTATCAGTAAACTTCCTGCATGTGGTCCCTAGAATATCACGTGTATTTACTGATCCGTTTAAGGCAGGGAATACCTGTAGTACCTCTGCACAGTCTGACTATGGGAGAGCCCAGTGCTCTCCTGGCCATTCACTTGGCCAGGAGAGGGTCTCTGTTACTGCCCTAGGTCCAGTTGCCGCCTTCAGTGTGTTCCAGAGAGCCTGGTGTCTGGCATCAGTCCGGGCTCACTCCTCATTCTGCAAATTCACTCTGACCAGATGTGGGGACAGAGTCCCAGAGAGCAGTTTCCAGAGTCTCGGCCTCACGTGGAAAGGTGCTGGCTCCGGTAGTAGATGGCCGTCAGCTGTGGCTAGTTGGCCGTCAGCTGTAACCAGTTACCCAATTAGCCACTGATATAACTGCCGTGGCTGCGTTGGTTGGTCAGCCAGTTGGTTGGCAGGCAGAGAAGCTGACAGCTGGTTGCAGGTTGTGTGGATCCAGCCTCCACTGAGACTATAGTGCCTCCAGTGAGACTATAGTGGTATGATTCCCCTACCTGTGGCTCCATGGGTGTTCCTTTTTGGCCTCACCATGTCCTGCGTTCTTCTATGGGGAGCGGGACTTGAGGCCCCTCAGGCCGCTCCGCACAATACCAGACACAAGCAAATATTTTTGTTTCTTTGGCATGAGCAGCAGAACACTTAGCACCATTTCTCCTCCTTCCTGTCTCACTGATATAATCAAGAATTTATGCAGGGAGGAAGGTTTCCTTTTTTTGGTTGGTTTCTGATTGCATGTTCTTACACATATCTAGGTAGATGTTAAAGGTTTCTATCTAAACTCCATGATTATTGTGAAAAATGAAACTTTACATAGTAATTAATTTTAATCCAACGAGGTGATTTTCAGGGGGAAAAAATCTCAGCACATTTTGACATTTCAGAGAGTTAATGAGAAGATATATGTGAAAGAGCCTCGACCAGGGCATAACTGGCACTCACCAATTGCTTGTTTTGTTTCCTTCTAGATAATTAATTGGTTGATGTTAGGAATTTAAATTCCTAACATCAGGCTTCTGTTTTAAAGAAATGTTTTTATATGTTTATTTGTGAGTGTGTCTGTAGGGACAGGGCCAAGAGAACAGTTTCCAGGCTCTCGACCTCACGTGGAAAGGTGCTGGCTCCGGTAGTAGAGGGCCATCAGCTGTGATCAGATGGCCATCAGCTGTAACTAGTTGGCCATCAGCTGTAACCGGTTAGCCATTAACCACTAATATAACTGCCGTGGCTACGCTAGCAGGCGTGGATTGCGCTAGTAAGTGCAGTTAGCAAGTGGATTGTGGATTGCGGATCGTGTTGATCCTACTTCCTGTGTCTCGCCCGGCCGCCAGTGAGACTGGGGTGCAGGAAGAACCCTTGTTGGGGTACTGGCAGATGTTTGCTTCTTGTGTCTCAACCAGCCACCAGCGAGACTATAGTGGTATGACACCACTATCCATTGCTCCATGGGTGTTCCTTTTTGGCCTCACCACGTCCTGCGTTCTTGTGCGGGGAGCAGGAGCTGAGTTCCTGCATGACAGTGTCTAATGAATACACAAATAAATCCTACCTCTCTCCAAGGCTAAGGTTACTAGAGCTATGAAAACTGTGTTGAGTTTCTTTCACATATGATTAATTGGTGTTGTCCCAAAGTCCTATAGCAGAAGTCCCCATGCCTTATAACTGAGGTCTGATGACACACATAAATTGCAGATCTGAAAATTCTGTAAAATTATTTCCTAAAAATAACTTTTAATTCCACAGCCTAGTACCATGAACATTTTTCATGATAAATTCCCTTCTATTAGAACCAATGTTCAAATGTTATAATTTTGTCATTTTAAAACTTGAAAACCTCAACCAGAAGTTAAGTTACATGTCAAAATTCAACTATTAGTTACATGATTGGAAGGCCTGATTTTTAATCATCATAAAGATCTGTGGGGTTTTTTTAGGTCAGTTCTCAAAAAAATACTAAACTTCCTGTCTAGAGTTTTTATTTCCCCACAATGTGCTATCTAGTGGTTACGGCCAGCTACTTCATAGTAGATTATATCAGAGACAGTTTTTCAGGGCTGTACAGACTAACCCCAACATAACCACATAGATTGGCTTGCCTAGCAAGGACGGCTCCACTGGTGATTTGCTTGCAGATTACAGCCATCGCCACCAGTGGTAGTGAATGTCACACAGGCTTTGGTACCAATTCCACTGGCTTGTTTGGACCCCTGGGTCCCAAGTCCTGTTTTGATTCTGCTTTAGGTATCTGGGACAGTGTCAGAAGTTTCTTAAGAGTTTTTCTGACTTGGGTTTTTCATCGTCACTTTCAAAAGAAATTGTTATTTGCTCCCTGGTATAAACGTAGTTATGAAACTGAGTTGCTTTCTATAATGTTTGCTTTGAGAATATCAGTGAGTTATTTCAGACGCTACAGTGATGTTTTGCTCTAATAACTTTACATACAAAACCAAGTTGGGGATGCTGTTATATTTTGTATATGCTCTGAAATATATTCTAATGTTCTATTTTAATAAGTTGGTCGCTTATTCTGAAGTTTGTATTATCTGGGGGGTGAAGGTTGTTTTAGGAGCCTCGCAGCAGGTTTTGGCTAAAATCATTAAAGGTTTTTTGTTTGTTTTAACCTCAGTCCTTTTATTTTGAAGTAACTGCCCATGACTTTGAGGCTACATTGTGGCTGAAAAGATTCAGGGGCCTGCCTGGCTGAGGTGGGGAGCTCATTGACTAATTGACTAATGCCAGAACAGGTACAACAGGTGTGGGTTACTGAGAAGTAGTTTTATATCTACAGAGTGAAATAATGCAGTGTGATGGTCAGATCTGTTGGGTAATTCATGTGAAGTGAAGGGAGCAGGGAATTACACTGTGAAATCATGGTGTCAGCTGGCTCCTCCTGAGTGAGAATGGAAACAATTTTGTTAAAGCATCATAATTCTCATTAAATTACCAAAGAAAGTAGGTTGGTTCTGGAGGGGTGGTATCTGGGACCAGACAAGTACTTGAAGGTGGTAGAAACCAAAAGCATGGCATCCTTAAAGAGAAAGATGAGGTGAAAAGTGTAGTAGTGCTTCTGTAAGAAAAAGGTGAGAAGATAAACAAAATCCTAATTAGTTCGTTCCCAGCAGAGCATCAGCATTTGGTGCAGAGCCCACTTCACGGAGTAAAATATAAATTGGCAAAGAAAGTACTCAGGCTACAGTGTAGATAATACATGATAGAAACCAGCAGGAATATAGAGGCCAATTACAGAGCCTTGGTGTATGGATTTATATTTTCTCTAGTTAAGAACAAAGAGAAGGAATGTTTGAAAATTGTGCTCACTTTAAAATATTTAAAGGGTAATAAGAAAATTTCAGTGGATCGGGACTCTTTTGGTTTGATTCCATCGTATGACACCGAGCTCAGAATGCACAGGAGTTGACTTTGCTACTGCTCAGGCAAGTGAAACTGTTAAACAAGCCATTTCCTATTAGAACACCTAAGCTCTGGTTTTTGTGAATGGTTTCCACTGGGGAAAATGTAGAGGTGAAAGGTGGATTTGACTTTTCAGAGAGGCATAATAGTAAAAATGAACCAACAAACCATGACACCAGAGAACGATTATGAGGCATTTTTAAAGATTTCATCTGTACCGAGATAGAAGGAACCATTTTAGAACTCTGATAAAATCAAAGGTCTGCTTTGGCAATAGTTGATTCAGTTTTGCTTTGACAAAAATTTGACTGGGTTTAAGAAGAACAAGGACAAGTTGATTGTTGCTACACGTGTGTTATTCTAGCTCCCCATGAAATACAGTCTCCAGGATCTAGAAAACGTCATTGTACACGACTTTGTCAAGTACTATGCTTTCTTTAAGCTTCTGCTTAAAATTTGACCTTAAAGTCAAAATGCTCACCGCAAACGGTATGCTGTTGTCACTGTTTTGCTGCTTTTTATCTTCCTTTTTTTTTTTCACTGCTTCGTTTTGCCTGTTAAAATTATCATCAGACATTCAGAGAGTCTACGGTTAACATAAAAGCAGAAAACACCTGGTGTGTATTTCAGGGAATATCAGAATAAAGATAAGAGCCCAGAGGTCACAGCCTTCTTGAGGGTTTAGGTTATATTCAGCCCAAGTAAAATAAAGCTCAGAAAACAATTTTGCATGAAAATACCATTGAAATATATGTCTTTGTTAATATGCTATACAAATAGCATGTCTGACTCTTAAAATGTAGAAATTGAGAGGTAGGGAGGCAGCTTTTGTGAGCATATTACAGAAAAAAAGGTATTTCAGCACCTTTTTTTTTACTGATTGGTTTTCTGATTTCCATTCCTGAGCATAAATTGTTCTTTTAGCCATATGAATTATGGATTAAACTAAAGCAGCAGTGTGGAAATCTTGAGGATGAGTTTTGAAGATTAGGGCAATGTTAACATTCTGTAGAAATACAAAGAGAAAATACAAACCTATGGGAGTGCCCCAAAGAAAAAAATGTACCAGGGAACTTGTTTTCCTCATTTGTTTATTTTTTTAATTGAAACTGCTAAATGGATATTAAGCTAGAGAAGTTATTCCTTCACCAGCACCATCAACCTCTTTATGCAAAGAAGCTGCTCACTTCTGCACCCAAAGGCTTAGGATTGACTGGCAAAGGGGGTCGGGGTAGAATGAAGCTGAACTCATGCACAGCTCCAGGGACGTGAGCTGGAGGAAGCAGCTGGAGGCAGCCGCATTCGTAAGGTGTATTTGTAGCCAGAGGCCCAGGACCAGCCTGTGGGAGAGTCTTGAATTCATGAGCAAGCATTTCTGAAGTAGCATGTTCTCAATTCCCTTAAATCATCACAACAATTGCCTGTTTAGATGATTCTTGTAGGTTTTCTGGTGATTGGCATCAGACATAACTATTGCAGAAGAAGCGGGAAAAGGCTAGAAAGAAATACACCAACATATGCACAGGTAGGATTAGGATTAATTTTTTTATGTTTTACTTTATTTTTTATATATTTTCTCATTTTTTTTGTACAATGATTAGTACTTGATGTTTTTGCTGAGAAATAGATGTTTCTGTCCAAAAATATATATAAATATGTTTTCTCAAAACTCAGGTGATTTTCTTATTTGTCTTTCTAATCCTTCAGATATTTCTAAACAAGGACAAGAATGATGGTGATAGAGGGCACTAAAAAACTAATTAACAAACTATTATAACATTTAACGGTGATTGATTTTTTCCTTTGAAGTATTAGATTTCTTTGCCACCAAAGTCAAGGTGGATTAAATTGATAAAAAGTTATTAACAATATTGATTAAAAATATTCCACATGAAAGCCCATAATATATTACATGCATCACTTAGACTCCAGATTGTCACTGTTTATTGACAGCCGGTTTTCAGGCCTTCAGGGGCACATTTATTAGAAGCGCTTTTGAATGCAAAGCAATGTGCTCCCAGCACACAGGTGGTGTTCTGCTAGTGACACATGGATGCTTACAACTGCGTGTTTTTGTCTTACAGAGTTGTCATGGTTCAACTGGTGCCTTCCCGGGTCGTGTTTGCTCAGTCTCCTCCTCATTCTGTGCTTCAGGGAATCCTATGACAGACTCTATCTCGATGTGGTTGTCTCAGTTTAATAGCACAGGCTTGAAGGAGTTTAAAAAGAGACTGGAAATCAGTACTGCATACTGCACATCTGCTCAGAATTACCCATCGAACAGGAAAAAGGTGAAGAGAAACTGCATTCAGAGAAACTGCATTTGTTAGGTTACAGGTGATCACATTAACTTAATTACTATTAGGTAATAATGATAATAATGTGGGATTTGAGTGGTCCTAGGGGATTTAAACTCTCAATGGCGTACCTGTGCCTGATTCTGGGGTTGGAAGTGTGATGTCTCTTACGCAAAGCACTACCTACGTAATACCCTCTGTGTTTTGTGCCAGTGCTAAACTACTGATTGATTAATTGTAATTATGAAAAGAAATAAAGGGTTTCTATCACATGAAGATAACTCCTTCCCTAAGTCACATATCAGAATAGGAAGAAATGCCACTAACTTCTAAAGAAGCTTCAACCCTGTATCCGATTTTAATTATAAAATAGCCAAGAGGTATCTCTATGATAGAAATCAGCCACGTGTACACTACATTTTTTTCTAATAAAGCCATTTCTTATATGACTCCTTATTTTTAATTAAGTCAGAAACCTTTGGCCATCTTTATTACAGTGATCAAGTGCTTTCCAGTGACTTCAGAGCACATACTTTGTGACTCAATCTTAAAGTATCCTTTTTCTGTGAAATACAATTTCATCTACTTGGCTCTTAAATAATTACATTAAAGGTGACTAAATGTTTAATGTAGTCACATTAAATATTGTATGAAAAAATGTAATTCTGTTCTGATGTAGCACTTTGTCAAAAATGAAGTGAAAAATCACACAGAATATTCTGTGTCTTCAGCCCATATATATATACATGGGATGTAAGTCCAGCACCAGTTATTATTTCCTGGGGTTAAATTTTATTAAATGACCCTTGTTTGAAAGTAACAATTTATAACACTGAAACTTTCATATCTATTGAATGATTTCTAATTACATTCTTGTATTTCAGTTCAGGTTATAAAATATTCGATTCTGTATGGAGTCAATATATTTGAGAGGGCAGCATTTTGCCAGTATAAGTTTTCTTTCTGTGGATGATATCTTGGTAAAAAAAAATGAGAGTAACTCATTGGACAGCTCTCAGACATGTCTTTCACTACAACATACAATATGTTCTGGTGGGATTATAATATTACCATTATCCACATATACATAATTCCCCTCACACAGAAACACCAAACATTTTCCCAAAAAAGTCAAGAATAATACTTTGCTTCCATTATTTTCAGCTTCCTGCAACCCCCTCTCCTTTTTCCTCACTTGAAATTGTGTCTTCATTGTCAGCTAAATATATATTTTGTCTTTTTCTGGACAGTGTGTAAACCAGCTCCTTTTATTAGCCAAGGTGATGAAGTATGGTTAAGGAAAATTGGTCAGTACTTAATTCTACGCATCTCTGCATGTGTACATAAACCATCACACACACTCATACATAGTCCCAAATACCCCACTTTTCCCCCTTAATAAGTTCAAGGCTATTCCTTAACTCACCTCAGTCCTAGAGGAGGATTCTATTACTGCTGAACCTTCTAAGATCCTAAATGGTACAATTTGAAAAGTAAGAAAACCTTCAAATTTAACATCTGTCTTCAGTCACCTTAAAATCATTTCCCTTTTATAACCACTCTGCTGACTTAGCAACAAGAACCAAAGGAACTAAGGAAGTTGCGGAAAAAAACAAACAGAAGAAGAACAAAGAAAACTTACGAAAGCTAGGCTTAGATCCAACTAACTCTGTCATTCTTCTTAAGTAAAAATGAAACAAAAGGAAAACAATTCTTGAAGATGATTGAAAGGATATCAGTAGTGCATGACCCAGATGCTAAAATAACCACTAGCCCTTCCTATTTAGAAAAAAGATAGCGGAGGGAAGAATTATGAAGTATTTGGTTTTAGTCAAAACTGTTGTGTTTGAGGACATTGCTGTATAAAATTCTGCTATATTAACAGTATTGATATAGAACATTATAACTGGTTAATTCTAGTTTTAACACAAAGTAAAGAATAACACTTTAAAGATGTTACCTAAATGACTAATTAATTCAAAAACATCCCAGTGGGTAGTGATTAAAAATTATTGCATGTGCCAGACACTAACCATTGTTTTTAGCATATATACCATGAGTCCCTCTCTTGTTTATATCCACTTACCCCTCCAGTAGATAATTGTCCTAATCACAAATTACAGCTGTTTTAAGTGATCAAAATTTCATATACCAAACCTGATAGGAAAAGAACCAAAAGTATTTGGGGTGGGGGAGTATTACACACTATTAATTTACCTGATTCAAATCATACAATCAAATTATTTTATTCTTTTTTACTTCTGGCATGCATCAAAATAAACCGCCTGCTATCTGCACTTTCTAAACAAACATAGAATTCTAATGAAATTTTATAACTGAAAGAAATCTTAACCCTCCACTAATCTAAGCCCTCGTTTTAGAATTTAATACAAACAGTCCCAGAGAGGTAAAGGACCTTGCTGAAGGTCACAAGCCTAGTTAGTGACAAAAATCAAGCTCTAACTAAAACCCACATCTTCTGACTCTCAAAGCAGTATATTTTCCTACCTCACAGAAATTCGACATTTTTGGGATGTTGGTGAAGACTCTTCCATGTTCAAAAACTATGGAGCTTAAGAGTAAACTGCCATTATTTCATGTGAAATTACAGGCATTAAACTGAGGTGATTGTTTGGTTTTTAAGGAAAACCGTTCTATTTTCTTCATCACTATCCTGTTGGTGCTCTAATATCTCTAAGTCTTAGTTTGAAGTGACATGATATAAAAATATTCTATGAATAATTCAATCCTCATAAACCAACTCAACAGCATTATTAAGTGGTAAGGACCTGTTACAGCCTAAATTCCCTGTAGCTTATCAGTGAATACTTCACAGTCTATGGGAAGAAGCATTTTTAATATGATCCATGGTAGATGGAAGGAACAAGGTAATTATACACACAGATGCATTTCACTGGAGGATGGAGCTAATAAAAAAGGGGGGAGGAATTAAGTACAAGAATAATTTTGTATATTTAAGCATATATGGCCTAAGGGCCAAAATTTATCATAGATCACATATTCATGTTTAATTATTGAGAATGTTTACAACTTGTTTTTTATGAAGCCCTTCTAATGAGGGATTCAAGCTAAGAGATTTTAAATTGAAGAGATTAAATTCCCATCTATTTATCTTTTAATTAGTTTTTTACTATTTTTTTCTCTAAAATCTAGGCATTCATCTTGCTGTTTGTATAAGTACAAAGCTTCATTTTAAACTCAAGATCGAATACAAATGCATAGCGTAAATTTGCTTTAAATTAATGTTAAAAAATCACATTAATTCCACATTTGTCTCTGACATAAAGGAACCATTATGATTATACCATATTATCAAGGAAATGCAAAAGCTGTGATATGAAGAAAGTGCCATATTAAAAAAAAAATAGCTAGAGAACTATGAGAAAATTTGATCAGACCTATTTTATAAATTAGGAAAAATAGAATTTCAGTCTAATTTGGAATTATCTAGAAAGGGACAGATAAAATTTATTTCCATACTATCAAACAGTTTGCTAGTATGTTAGGAAATATAAGCAATGTTTCAGGGGAAAAATGTTGGGCCATCCTAGAAGAATAAAACGTGACAGACAGGGAGATCTCTTTAACAGCATCCATTGGGTCTTTTGTGCTCAATAGAAGTGAGTTGTCTGTTTAGTAAGCAGACACCATCTTGTCAATCCTGAGCACTCATTTCCTTTCAGGTGTTCTCCCGGCTCAGTTGGAACCTCAAAGTTAGAAATGAACTAATACCCAAGGCCCTTGAAAGTGATCTCTCTGGTTAGGGGATGGGAATGATAGAGACTGCAGGCAGAGAGCACAGGCAATGTCTCCCCTGAACCTTGCTTCTTTTTATAAACAATTTAAGATTATTCTTGGTCAGGGCTGAAACAGCATCAGCCTCTTGTTTGACTTAACAGTTTTCTGAAACTCTCACTTGTCCTCATTGCCTGGTACCTCAGCTTTCTGAAACCTTGCAGGAATCTGACCTCAGCTCCATCACTGAGATGCTCCTAGAGCAACACATCCTTGAACTGACTTGTTGGCACAGGCTTGTTTGCCCACTCAGCCGCTCCCTAAGCTCCTCGGCTGAAAACCCAGTCTCCTTCCTGACTAGCAGGAAGGCCGTACGCCTAGGCCTCTGTCTCCTGACATTTAACAGGATGGTCAGGACATGAGTAAAACCAGGTACTCCAGAAAGATTTGATTGTTCTTCTCACCTCCAAGACTTAGAAGGTAGAATGTTTCCCTGAAATGGGAATTACAAAGATCTCTAACAGGTTTCTATAGTTATTTGTTGCATTTTAGAATACGGACTGATTAAATTCCCTTATGTTGTCTTTCTGTTGTGCCTTGGAACCTGGTAGCCCTCAAACAATAGCTTTCAGCCCGTACTGAAAAAGAGCAAAAATTTATCCCACCCCGGCTCCTCTGTTCATGCAACAAGGGAAAATTAAGTTTTTTAAAAAAAAGCTAAAAAATGAAACAAAGCATGAAATTCATTTCAGTAACTTTGGTGAAATGATAAAAAAATATATATATATTAAACCATTTTAGCTTTAAATATGCTGTACTTGGTACATTGCGAGGCGTGGGGCTCCAAAAGGATTGCCAAGAGATCAGCCTCACCACACAGCGCTCTCAGGGTTCCTTCCTGGCTCTTCTAGTTTAAAAGGGAGGCTTCTGCAAGTCTTGATGAAAATGGCCAGATTGACTTGGAGACACTTTGAATTTTCCTTAATGTTAGAAAATGGTATTTTTTTTAAGAAACTACAATTTAATTTAGACTTCCTCTAATTCAGATTGGCTTTTTTCCAATTTACCCAGAAAGATCATAGAATTGAAGAGATGATCTAATCCAACCACCTCATTTTTTAAATAAGTAAACAGAAAACCTTTTAGGTGAAATGACGTGGCTAGGGTTTCTTTCTATAAATAATGTGTTAGCCAGAGATTAATTATTAATACTTTAAGTAAATTTTCTTTCTTTTACATTTTTGAAAATAAATACATGAATGAGCACCCATTATAAAATACCCAGTATCGAAGTATAAAGTGTAGTCTACCTTCATACAAACACGTGCTGGCTAATCCATTCTCCTTTCCAGAGCTAATTCCTATGAATCCTTTCAGAAAAAAATGTTTATGCATTTACATACACATGTATGAAAACTTAGAGAGGATTTAAAATCAAGTCATCTAGGGAACTGTTTCTTAAACCATGTTGGCATTAACTTTGGGGACAGAAGCAAGAGTTTCTGAGATTTTAATTTCTCTCCCCAATGAGCCTGTATCGAGTGGAGCAGTGGTTCATAGAGGCATTTCACGTGTACCATCAGGGTCTACCATATTCTAAGGTTTAAAGGTAAATTCCAACATGCAACATTCTGTTTTGCATTTTGGAAATACAGCTTCTGTTTTTATGTCACCAATGAAGGTCTTTGTATGTCAAAGAAGAAAATGAATGATCCACCCCCCAAATCTAAATAGATTTTCTTGATAGGACTTCCTTGGATCACCATCTCAGCAGAGACACGCAATACTGCAGAAAGCAGAAAGTCAAGAGAATAAGCTTGCATGATTCCATTTTTTAAAAATAATAGCTAGTGAAGATTCTAGTAATCCTTACTATTTTCCTGGTCAACTTCCTTCGCTAGCCTATCTTTCAAGCTACTAGTAAAACTGATGAACTGCAGGAGGACGAGGTCTTAGCTCCTCCCATGTCCTCCTTCCCCGCCAGCTTTCCCTTTCTGGTTGTGTCTTCTTACTTATTTTCGACTATGCTTGAAGCAAGTTGTGTGAAACCCAGATTTTCTGACTTGCCAGCGTCAGAGAGGAGAGCTGGCCATGCAGTTTCTTAAAGAACTAGACGAGGGAGGGCACAGAAAAAGCGCCCTGGCCTAGACGCCCCAGGGCCCAGCCTCAGTGTCTTCAGCTGTTTGACCTTGAGCAAGTCACTTCGTTTCTCGTTTATCCACATCTCTGAAAGGAGGGAGTGAACAAAGATGTTCCCTAAGATCTCTTCCAGTTCAGAAACTCAGGCCCCCTCTTATTTAAATATTAGAATAGGATGGAAGTACATGCAGTCTAAAACTACAGAGCCTCGTAGCACCTTTACGTTTCCAATAGCCTTCCTACCAGGCATCCTGATACGTGACAGGTGGGCTATTCCATCGCACTCACATTCATCAAGAAGAAATTACTTTTTCATTGTCTGTGGTACAAGATAAGCTACAGGTGTTGTTTACTTCCCCAAAGGTCTTTATACGTGAAATGTGGGGTTTATTAAATTTACCAAATGCAATAAAGAGAAAATCTGCCATCTGATGTTGAGGGAGCATTCTGGGAGCCAGGTCAGAGTACTGCATTTGCTCACCAGAATCAGGCCAAACCAGGAACCACCTTTGGTTTGATGTGATTCATCGTGAGTCTGCACCTGCAGAAATCAAATTGTCAGATCTGATGGTAAAGCTGATCCTCGAACTTATATCTCTCGAGTTATGGCGCCAAAGAATTATAAGTTGTTTGCAATGATGTCCTCTCTGTCAGATTCTGCCAATAAAGCTGTGAAGATATTTTACAGAGTGAGAGCAGATCTATACACAGGTGTTAGTAAACAAGGCTTTATTGAGACTCTAATTACGGCCAAAAACCTGTCACAGAAATTAGAAAAAAGCAGTCTGGAAGTGCAGCCGCTGAGTATCTTTGGGGCCTTGGGCAGGTCACCTGTTCTCTCTGGACTGCAGCTTCCTCACATCTAAAATAGGAGGGTCAAAGTACATGTTCCTTTTTGCTGGAAAGTTTTGTAGTTCTCTCTATACCTCTTGGTCACTGTGGGGACAGAGTCCCAGAGAGCAGTTTCCAGGCTCTCAGCCTCACATGGAAAGGTGCTGGCTCGGGTAGTAGATGGCCATCAGCTGTGACTAGTTGGCCATCAGCTGTAACCGGTTAGCCATTGACCACTGATATAACTGCCGCGGCTGAGCTAGTACGGGCAGATTGCAGTTAACAAGGGGGTTGGTTGTTTGGCGGAAAAGCCGATGGTGGATTGCGGCTAGCAAGTGGGGTTAGCAAGCGTGGATGGCAGATTGCGGATCGTGTGGGTCCTAATTTCTGTGTCTCGCCCGGCCGCCAGCGAGATGGGGGTGCAGGAAGACCCCTTGTTGGGGTACTGGCAGATGTTTGTTTTTGTGTCTCCAACCCACCTGCCCTCGAGAATATAGTGGTATGACTCCCCTGTCTATGGCTCCGTTGTTGTTCCTTTATGGCCTCACCATATCCTGCGTTCTGGTGTGGGGAGCGGGAGCTGAGTCCCTGCATGACGTGCATACACACTAAGATACACATACTCATGAGGTCTTGTGAGTCTCCTTTCTAAAAGAAATTTGAATTTTAACAAAGACTAAACACCAAAAGGAAAGATTTCTAATGCTGGGACTTGGGCTATCAGCCAGCGAGAGAGAAAGGGGCCTATTTGGGGGCTGCAGATGTTCTGGAAGCCCTCGGGTTTCTCCTCTGTGAGGCCGCCTGAGGCACACTCGACGCCACACTCAACGCACCCCCAATGAAGTCCTGGCCTCCCTCAGCCTTTGCAGAAACCCAAAGAATGCTAAAAGGACAGGTTGTAGTTCTGTAGATGAGTTACTTATTACAGATGTCCCCAGTTCCAAATTTACTTCCCTCCCTGCCAGAAATATGTCATTTTTTTGGAAATTAAGTATTAGCAAAATCCTGCCTCCATTTTACTAAATTACCTCTACAAGTGCCAAACAAAATCACTTCCTGGACTACACACATATCCGTATGTAGGTCTGTGACTCAGAGAAAGTGCCTGAAAGGAGTCATGGGAGGTGAGGGATCCCACGTCACCTGCCATAGGCCGAACAGGGCCTGCCCAGTGGAATCCAGGCCCAGTGGAGGGGTGTGTTGTGGTTGGCGCGTTCTCCTTAGTCCTTCTCTGAACTCACTAATCCACATTGCTCTGCTCTTCCTGATCAGTAAGTTATTGCTGAGGAAATTGCTTCAGTAAGTGATTCAGTAAATGGCTCCCTCTCCGTCCCTCTCCTCCGTGACCCCACTGTCCTTTCAGCTTGTGCCCTAAAATCCTTGCTCCATGTCCCAAACAGATGCAGTTACCCTGGTGGTTGTCAGGAAAAAACATCAATGGATATTTTAGCTTCTTTTTCAAAATAGAGAATCCTCTCCATATCTGTTGTCTTTTTTACTCAAGCTTAATATTTGGGACTCCCCAGTGTTCCAGGCAATGCCACGTTACATTCTGTCGCCTATAATTGTCCTTCCATCTCCTGGGGGAAATTTTCCTCTAATGAACCAGCTACTGATTCCCTTCCCTATTCACTCTTATCAGCATTCCTTTACCAGTAAATTCTTTATCTAGGTCCTGACATTTATTTCATTTTTTTACTTTGATTTTTGCTTACAAAATTGCTTCTTTTAAAAACAGACTGTGATCTTTTTTCCTCTGAGTACTTTATAATAAAATTGAACATAACAACGTTCTAAAATCAAGTCAGGCAGGGATTTCATCAAAGCCAATATTAAATGCTGGAAGAGGAAGATCATATTTTTTTAAAAAAGAAGACGAGGAACTGGGATGGAGAAAGCTGGATCTCATAATTCAACAGTATGTGTGGGCTCCTGCTGCATGCTGAGTATCAGGCTAGGCCTTAGAGAGAGAGAAATAAGACAGCATCCTGGCTTTCAGATTTGTATTCTGATGAGTCCATTCATAAAACCTTTGATTCAAAGCTAGCTACACCACCAAAATGCTGTTGGAAACTTGGTAGCTTATTTTGACAGCTGTCATGGGATCTTACCCTATTTTGAAAAATAGGTTCTAAATCCTGTTTTCTTAGGCTGTTAAAAACCCATGCTTGTCCCTAATCGATTTATAATTATGCATAACTTTCATAGAGTAAAAAATGCCCCTGGACAGCTTTTGAAGGGAAAGGCAGAAAAATCTGGTTTGATAGCTTGACAAGAAGTGGAAAGATTTTAGGGGAAGCTCATAAGCTTCCAAAGCTTTCATATCTGCTAGTATTCTTTCAGCCATGGGATTAGGCAGATAGGAGACAGGGCCATGGAAGGAGACCCAGGAGATCCTAGTGGAAGAGTTAGGGAGAGATTAGCCAGACCCGTAGACATTTGTTAATATGTCTGCTGAGCAAAAGTGGAGAAGGAGGTTTGGAGGCGAGGAGTGTGGTGGAAACAGGTTCTGGAAAACAGAACCCTGAAACTGTTTTGTTCTCACTGAGGCATCTGGTCCAGGCTCCCGCCTCCACGCACATCCTGCCTGCAGCGTGTCTGGCCAACTGCTTTTTTACCTCCAAGGATGGAGGTTCCATAACCTCCCTGTCATCTGTTCCTGAGCCATCCCCCTTGCTCTTAAAAAGTTCTTGCTTTCAAAGAATAGAGACAGGAGAGATGTGGTCAAGAAATAGAGTGACAGAGGGGAGACAAGCAGAACAAATCGGGGCCGAGGATCCCAAATGAAGAGGAACTATAGTGGAAGAGGTGGGAAAGAGTCTCCATGTCTCACACTTCCTTCCCACTCCAGAGGATGTGGGAACCTAGAAGGTGGAGCCGGCCATCTGGGAACCCCGCCCTCACAGATGCGCTGTCTGGCACAATGGAGGTTCCTGTTCTGCTCTGAGAAAGCAGTGAGATCCTAGACACACACCACCTCCCACGAGGAACTGTATTTTATTCCAAAGTCTGTAACTTTCACAATCCCCACCCCCTTTCCATCCTCAAAGGAATGGTCTGTAATTGAAGGCATGCCTTCAGTTCCCTATTATGTTTCATGCACTCTGCCCGAGGAATTACTTTTCATACCAATTCGTAGATGCAAAGAAATCGTGGGTAGTCCAAAAGACTCAGATCCAAGTAAAGTTACCATGTCTCACTCCATTCAGGCAGACCAGAAAGCCTGTCCGATCAAAATCACTATCTGAAAGCCGAAACACTTAGTTGTTGTTCTTCTGTTCTCAATCTATTGTGCTTTTGGTCTAATTCCCCATTTTTCTTTTCTTCGTGGTTCTGCATTATAGACAGATTAGGAGACAAACAGAGGCCAGGGCAGCAGGAGGAAGGAACTAGATGAGGGATGGCTGCCAAAACAGAGCAGAGGCAGCTGCTGGTCCAGGAGCCTGCGGTCCTCCCAGATCCACCGCTCTCTATCCTGGGGGGCCAAACAGGTTCTCCCCTCCCCCATCCCCTGGGGGTCCGAGAGGTGACCCTTCCCTCAGTCTGGGGCTGCCCTCTTGGACTTGAGAGTCATTCCAGTTCATGCCCTCCCCTGTTCCTTCCTCCCTGTCCCAGGCCTCTGACTCCCTTTAAGTCTGGGGAAGAAAAAAGTCCTTTCCTATTGGGACCCAGGTCCATCCTGGGAGTGGTTTTGGCTGAATCTGCTGCAGTGGAATAGGAGAAGTCCTGACTGCCAGCGTGAAGTAGCACTTCAGCAGGCTGCCCAGACACCTGCCTCTGGGACTCCAAATCAGAGAACAGTCAGGACTGTCCCAGAGGACTGCGGATGGGGCACATAATCTCTGGAGATTCCTTCCAGTTCCAGGACCTGATTTTAAAATAGCACCTCTAAGACCCAGGTGATATACAGGTTCTGTGACAGCAGGTGTCGCTCCTGTGACTTGTGTGCCTAGGCAAACTTTCTTCTGGCAGGAGACATGGTGCACGTAGGAATGGGTGCAGGGAGGGGGCTTAGAATCTGCTCACACTGAGACAATCCTGCGGAGGTGTGCAGATCTGCCGGCCCAGCTCTGCGACCTGGTGGGTCTATGCAGCTGTCAACACGTGAGCGTGTGTGTGAATTCCCTTCCAATGCTCATCACGACTTACGAAGTGCTGTGTGCATTTTTAAATAATTCTTACCATGTAAAGGTTGTATTACATTTTAATACAAGAAATTGTTTTGCACTTTACTTTTTTAATATTCGGGGTTTTCTAGATTTTTATTTTATGGCCAAGTATACTTTTGTAAGGACATGTTGAAGTCTTGAGTATTTTTATTCTTTTAAAACTATAGTTAACGTCCACTGTAAGCACCGATAAATATTATTCATATGCAATTTTCCCTCCTTCCCATCGGGTCTTTTTAAGAAACTGTGTCTTGGCATAGCATTTTATTTAAAACTCTGCTTCATTTTACACATTGTGAATACAGAAGATTCTGAAAAATAAAGATGCATTTAAAATCTCTGTGCTGTTACATTGTAGAAATGGTAATGTGCATTGCTTTGCCAAAGTGGTAATTAAATGTTTAATGGTTTAGAACTCCTAGCTCAGAATGGGGTTCTAGTCATTACTCGCAGTGCGGGAGCTTCCATACCAGCCTCCACTTTTTTGAAGAATTCACATTAGAATAGCGATCTCCTGTTCAGTTAGGAAATATGGTTATGTTGACGATATAGTTACTGTGCTGTGCTTTTGCAATAAATGTGTATTGAAAGCACTTGTGATAATGTGGTCTGCATTTTGTTTTTAATCAAACTCCAAATGGTAGTAGAAGTGGAGCCAAAGCTCCCTGAGCATTTGGACGGCGAGATGTGGAGGGAGAAACCTGAGCCTGGGAGCGGGAGAGGCTGGTCCCAACCCAGCTCCTCCACCCACAAACCCTGGGACTTGGGAATGCCATCGCTTTGGGAGATCTTGTGTTCTCATCCATTAAAAATATGTCATTAAAATGAAAGAAGGCGATAATTATTCTCCCCTCACATGGATTTTGTGATGATGAAATAAAATGATGATCGTAAGCACCTGGCACACGTTGGTTGCCTGATAAACGCTGTTTGCCTTCTCCCTTCCTTCCTTCCTGTATCTTCCCTCAGCCTTCATTTTCATTTAGGTTTATAATATTCAAGTTAAAATGTATTGACTTGTGTAAGGAGATAATTATGAAATGCTTACATATTTAATACTGCTTCTAATTTATCATACGAGTTAATTCCCAAAAATGTTGACCATAGCTGGATTGAAAGAGTATTTGGGAAGTGCGGTGATGTTTATATACGAGTAAGTAGACCACATTATAAGTCTACTGGAGATCCAAAGGGATTTGCCTTGTGGAATTAGAAACAAAAGAACAAGCAGCAAAAGCTACTGACGTAGGTCCAGACCCATTACTAAAACATGGAAGCACTTCCTTTTTCAGTTTCAAAGTAAAACACATCCACAGTTAAGCAGGGGGCAAACCCAGTCTTGGAACAACTTGGAATGAAGAACGTCCTTTAACCTTTTGGAGGAAAGTTTTTTTCAGCCTTCCTGGATTAGTTTCCACACAGTCCCGTTCTCCTCTTGAAGGTTCCAAAGTCTTCATTTTAAAAAATACAGAAAAATATAATGTTTTCTTCTCAATGTAAACAATTTTAATATTGACGAGATCATCACTGTGTTTTTGTTTTATAGCTTTAACATTATATCATGAACGTTTACTCACGACAAGGGAAACTTTTATAATTTAAAGCATTTCATTTTATTATCGGACATGAAGGCTGTTTTCTGAGGAGGTGTCTTCTGGGGACTATATTGTTTTATCTCCTTCCTTGTCCTACTTTCTGATTCTTTTTTTAGAAAAGATACCCAAAAGGGGAATTACTTGGTTCAGGTATGAAGACGTTTAGTTCCTGACGAGTATCCGCATATTAATTTAATTATTTAACCTGCCTAAATGGAAAAAAGGTCCTTCTCTGTGTTCGGTGCAGGCATACCTCGGTGATATCGCAGGTTCAGTTCCAGACCACGGCAACAAATCGAGTATCACAATAAAGTGAGTCCCACAAAGTTTTTGGTTTCCCAGTGCATATAAAAGTTATAAACTATAATGTCGTCTATTAAGTATGCAGTAGCATTATGTCTAAAAAAATAATGTACATATCTTAGTGTGGGGGCAGAGCCTCAGAAAGTAGTTTCCAGGCTCTCGGCCTCACATAGACAGGTGCTGGCTCAGGTAGTAAATGGCCATCAACTGTGATTGCATGGCCGTCAGCTGTAACCAGTGAGCCATTGGCCACTAATATAACTGCTGTGGCTACGCTAGCAGAGAGGGAGAGAAGAGGAAGAATGGGGGCTAGCAAGAAGATGGCGGCTGGGCTGGCAAGTGTGGATGGCGGTTTGCGGACAGTGTGGATCCAGCCTCCAGTGAGAGTATAGTGCCGCCAGAGAGAATATAGTGGTATGACTCCCCTACCTATGGCTCCATGGGTGTTCCTTTTCGGCCTCACCATATCCTGCGTTCTTGTATGGGGAGCGGGAGCAGAGACCCCGCAGGCCTCCCAGCACGACAAATGGCACGGCGAGCAGGATCTCCCGCATGACACTTAGTTTAAAAAATATTTTATTGCTAAAAAATGCTAGCCATCATCTGAGCCTTCAGCGAGTCATAATATTTTTGCCGGTGGAGGAACTTGTCTTTAATTTGTAAAAAAACGCCACACCTGTGAAGCTCTTTAAAGCAACGCTCAATAAAACAAGGTAGGCCTGTACCGTGTTTCCCCGAAAATAAGACCTACCCCAAAAGTAAGCCCCAGTTAAGATTGTCAGCCAGACGGACACATTTAATATGTATGACGATGCTCCAGAAGAAAATGACGTGACTGTATTTGAATAAATGTAGATTGTTGTACATGAAAAAATAAGACATCCCCTGAAAATATGCCCTAATACGTCTTTTGGAGCAAAAATTAATGTAAGACCTGGTCTTATTTTCTGGGAAACATGGTACTTCTGACACCAAATGTGTGGGATTTTCCACACGAATCAATTCTCAGCAGACAACAACGACGTAACTCAATTCTGACACTAACCACCTGAAGTCAGGGTAGACCCCACTCGATAAGGGCTCAGCCCCACAGAATTACTGTGTATCCCCAAACGTAAGACCTAGCCAGACAATCAACTCTAATGCGCCTTTTGGAGTAAAAATTAATATAAGACCCAGTCTTATTTTACTATAAGACTGGGAATATAATATAATATAATATAATATAATATAATATAATATAATATAATATAATATAATATAATATAATATAATATAATATAATATAATAAATAGAATATAATACTGGGTCGTATATTAATTTTTGCTCCAAAAGATGCATTAGAGCTGATTGTCCGGCTAGGTCTTATTTTCAGGGAAACACGGTACTTCCCACCACCCCCACACCACCCCCACTACTTCAGAAGCCAATTGCAAGTCCAACTTGTCACCTATGCTTCTGACCAATTAAATGCTATATATCAATCGGTTCTCATGACCCGGTCCTTAGGTTTTATAATTTGCTAGAATGGCTCACAGAACTCGAGAAAACACTTTCGTGTACTAGATCACCAGTTTATTATAAAAAGATACAACTCAGGAATAGCCAGATGGAAGAGATGAATGGGGCAAGTGTGGGGAAAGGGCTTCCATGCCCTCTCCAGGCATGCCACTCCCTCCAAATCTCCATGTGTTCACCAACCCAGAAACTCAGCTCCCTGAAGACCTTCAAACAGGGCTTTTATAGAGGCTTCATTAGTCATGATGGATTAAATCGTTAACCATTAGTGATTAACTCAACCTCCAGTCCCTCTGCCCTCCCAGGAAGTTTTGGGGTAGGGCTGACAGTCCAACTGTCTAATCACAGTGGTTGGTCCTCTGGCAAGCAGCCCGCCTCCTGAGGCTATCCAGGGGTCCCCAACTCCACTTATCTCATTAGCATACAAAAAGACACAACACTTAGAGATTTCCCTGGTTTTAGGATTTGTGTGCCATAAAGTGGGGGCAGAGACCAAATGTATATTTCTTATTGTTTCACAAGCCCCATTAGGGTCCACCAGCAGATGAGTTAGTTTCAGGGATGCTGCTCTGGTGGGCAGACTGACAAGGGGTGACAGGAGAGCAAGTCACACTGGCCTCTCTTTCCACTTCCTATTCTTTTTTTCACTTCTCATAGATAACACACCCTTGACATAGATGGGCCTTGATTAAACCCTTTAGATCTTTCTTACATTAAAACACTGGACCAGACGATGGTTAAGATCCTGTTCAATTCTGAATTCTAGCAAGTAAGAGGCAGAAAGGAGGCAATGTAGGAAGGGATGGAGGGAAATTCTCAAGTTTGGAAAAATGGACGTAAATGGTAGGCCCTATACAGGAGACTTCAGTTTTTCACTAGTGGTGTCTTACAGAGCTGCTTCATGCATAATTTACTGGGCTGGTATCTTTTGTTCCCCAAAGGAAGCTAGGACATATTTTGGAATTTTGTCAACGAAGCAATTTTCGTGAAGCTCAAGACCATATTTGCCATATTTAGTTTGACATACCAGTGACTCAGATTGCAGAAACAAACCTTAACCCCCATGCTTAGCTCAGTAACAATGACAATGATTTTGGGTGCTTGCTGGGTGCCTAATACTGTTCTAAGCACTTCCCATGCTTTAACCCTCACAGCAAACCCACAGAGTACCTTCTATTATTAGCTCTCTTTTGCATAAGAACAAATTGCCCAAGGTCAAATAGCTGGTGAGCAGCGCAGCTGGGTTTGAGCCCTGGCTGTGTAGATGCAGAGCCTGATTCCAACCAGGAGGCAATAGGCCCTGGATAATGCCCTTTCTCTCTCTCTGTCTCTCTCTCTGTCTCTCTCTGTCTCTCTCTCTGTCTCTCTCTGTCTCTCTCTCTCTCTCTTTCATCTCTCTCTCCCTTGTTAATCTTCCTCATTCTAGTAATAAGTAACATTTATTTTAAACCACTGCTCTCTAAAATTTTACTTTACATTTAATATTGTAAAAATTCAACTGTCTCTGTAATGTTTGATGTTAAGAAACATGATCTCTCAGTCTCAAATAATTTTTTAACTTAGATCTTATAGTATAGGAAATTTTAAAAATTAACATTATAATTCATATGCACATTTTAGTTGCAGAGCAGTATGACAGTGTAAACAATAAGAGACTTTTAAACTTAAACATATGTTGCATTAGAATAAAACTCTGTGGAGCAAGTGGAATGATATACATGTTCAAAGGGTAAAAGGAACAACATGAATTTCCAGTTGTTAAAGTAAAACTCTTCCTGTATTTTTTTAATGCTTTTTAAAACGATTCTATTAGTTACATTTAAAGGAATAGTTTTGTGTTTTTAAATGTCAGTATTTATAATATGCCAGAAATTACATGCTTTGTAGCTCTTTAAACTATGATGAAAAATTCTAGATGTCAGTGTGAAAATCTCAGGGTGTAACTAAATTTTTTCAAAATTCTTTCAGAAAGCATGTAGTAAAAAAAATAAAAAGAAATGAAAAATAAAAAATAATAATAATAGCCTTTGCCTTCCCCTACAGTCATCGCATAAAAGAACTAGCAGGTACATGCACGGTGCTCGTGCGTGCTGGGCGTGCTCCTCAGAGGGAGATAAGATGTTTAGGGAGCTGGAGCTCATAGACTGTTTTGGGATGTGGCCCAGGCAGGCAAACATGAACACATCAAATTCCTCTTTTCTCTGAAAGGGAATTTAAAGGTAAAAATCATAAGCTAAGCCAATCTTTCACCCTGTAGGTGGAGAAACTCCTTGGCAGGGTAGTTGAGTGGAGGGAGAAGGTGGAAGAGAACATGGGCCAGGAGAGTGAGTTCCCAGCCACACCCGAAGGTGCCCCTGAGGTAGTGTGCTGCTATGGTTACAAGAATCACAGAGCTGCCTCAGCCATCTAGCAAGGTGAGACGAGTGGAGATGTGGGCTGCAGCCACCTTTCTCCCTATCTCTCCCAGCCTCTCTCTGTGGAGGTTCTGTGTGTCTGCTTCACTCTTCTATTGCTACTGGCCAATCTTATCTTCATTCTTCAACCCAAATCCCACAGAGAGCCAATCTGATAGGCTTAGCTGATTTCCCTCTGGGCTTCCGGGCAGGGTCCTTCGTACCAGGCCACCTGTGGCCGGTGGAGCCAATCAGTGTCCATCCTGTACAAAGACCAGCCTAAGGTTGCTTGTCTAATGGGAGGATGTCTGGTGTGAGGCTGAGGGCTGTGTCAGAGCTTTGGGAATAGTAGACTGGACAGGACCATGGCTGATGTGTCCATTTGAGCGTCGTTCTCTGGGGTTGAGATGGAAAGCTGGTATTCCCCATGCTTGTTTGTCCCAAGCCCCTACTACAAATCAAGTTGAAATAATGGCCTTTATATAGGGACCAAGGTCCTATACAGACATTAAGATGAACTTTCTAAATCCAAAAGATGCCCTGAGCAGCCAGAGGGCCCTACTCCTTACCCAGATGAAAGTGCTGGAAGTAGAGGGTCAGGAGGGAGCCACAGAGGAATTCCAGGAACCTCAGACCTTTTCCCAACTCCTGAAATATGGAAAGGGGTGGAAGAAGGGAGGGTGAGTGTATCCCAGTCAGCTTTGGTGTAGAGGGCTTTGGGAATCCCTCTGCCCAAAATGTCGGTCTCACCTGCCAGGAACCTGATGCTGGGACTTGAAAGTCCCAGTATCACTTACTTCTTTGAGGTTAGGCCTAGAAAGTCTTTATTGTAATGCACTGTCAACCAGTCACATTGAAGGTGGAGTCTTCTTATTCAATTAATATTTTAGACAACAGGATCCTAGGACACCTAGGACATCAGACAGATAGGGTCTGATGGCAAAAGGAGAACAGGTGTGGTGGGGCCCTCCAGGGTGTCTGACTAGGTGCCTGGGGGACCAGGGCCGTGAGGGGAAGAAGGGAGCTCCTCAGGGACACTGAAATCACCTTGACTGATTGACTTTCTTTCTCCCAGAATGAGCCCTACCACTAAAACTGGAGAATTACCTCTGAAAGATAGTGACAGATAAAACTGGAAGGTATGAGGTGATGTTATAGAAGCTGGATACTATCCAAATTTAAAATGTGTATACTCTGAGCAATTCTATTTTAAGGAATTCATTCCGCCCTTATAGTTGCACACACACGGATAGTCTTTGTAACATTGTTTGTAACAAAAGACTGACAACATCCTAAAGGTCCATCTGCAGGGGTTTGGTTAAGAAAATAGTGGTGCGTTTGTTATGAAAAAAGCTATGGAGTGCTCTGCGGGATGATTGGTGAACGGACAGGCCAGTGCTGAGCAGTGTGTGCAGGCGGGCTTGAATGCTGCCCTGCCCAGAAGCGTGCACTGGAGCAAATGTTACCATCAGTATTGGGTTAAGCCTGCGGCCAAAGCCAGAGATCACCATCTAAGAACAAAACTTTTGGGATGCGAGAAATAATCTCAAATTGGGTGGCAATGAATGAAATCATTCTTATAATTCCGTTATTGCAATTGCTCCCCTCAAATGTTAAGTCTGATGTTACTGTGATGGCTCAGCACCATCAGCTGCGGGTTTGGAGTACTAAGTAGGTGCTCCCTTCACTGAGAACAGTAGAGAAGCAGATTGTTTCTTGTTTTGTTTTTTTTGATATTACATTTTCCCGGACTTTTTTCTTTTCTTCATTCCCTCATGTTCTTTATTATGTCTAGATCAAAGGTGATTTGATCTAGATGATTTGGTACATGATTTGGTAATTTTTTCTGCTTATGAAATGTTGAAGTAGGAAAGCAGGCATTCCTGTTTGAAATCCATTTTTATAAGATGTGAATTCCCAAATAGAGTTTATTCTTGAAAGACTCATAACCTAAGTGGAATGAAATACCCAAAATTAAACAATGCTTAAAGGTCATTTTGCTTCACAGAGCGAATGCTAGATACACACCAAACCCGTTGACAAATATTAGAATTATGATTTAATCAAATCTCTATTGTTCTGTATTATTTAAAATTGTTTAACATTTGTTGGCTCACAAAGACTATAATGTTCCTCCTGAAGTTATCCAGCTAACATTCTCTTGCAATGTTCTTTTAAGCTGCAGTCTTTCCCCCTATTTATTTGCTATTTTAAAATGCTTAGCTGTGTTTGAACATAAAATTAGCAGCTTTTACAATCATCATTAATGTGGCACTTTACTCTTACAGTGCTAAATATACATATACAGTTCCACTGACTGGTAGAATTTTAACATACGAAGCATAAAGAGATTTTCACTTCAAGATTCATCTAGACATTTTTTAGCAAGTATTATCTATTAACAATAAATCTAAATGGTGTGCCTTGTGCATACCACTAGCGTTGCCATGCTGCTTCCATGTAACGGTAACCCCATGTAACCCTGGTCAAAGCCAAATTGTAGTGCATTTTAGGTACATGCACATAAACATACATATATGCACGTGTATCCATTGTCCACCTCTTTCTACCTCAGGGAAAAGGGACTTGGAGTCCAGGAATCAAGAATGGGAGACTCACTTTTCACTGGATATCATTTTGTACTGTTTGATTTTTTTTTTACCCTACGCATGTATTCTTTTTAAATACTCACTATGCTTATTAAATAAATAAAAATATATATATATATATATATATGGAAGGAAAGTTGTGAGCTTACTACATTCAAGGAAAGAAATGCTGTTGGTGAAGCCTGCAGATGGTCAGATAGGAATTTGGTGCTACCTGGCTACATCTAGGAGAGCTGTGTGGCAAGAGCTCCTTGGGGCCTGCACCCTTGGGAATCTCGTAAGAGTGGTTTACTGGGGTGAGGGAAATGAACCCTGTGTGTGTGAGAATGTGCAATGCACGGCACAGCTGATTAGGAATGTCCCGAGTATGGTGGGGCCCTGTGTCCCATCAGGCCCCAGACACTGGGGTACAGTCCTAGGGAAAACGTTTCCCTTTTATGGTATTTGGAAGGACCACATGGCTAAGGATGAATTTTCAGTGACTTTCTGAGTCCAGATGCTGAGGCCGGAGCCCCTGCTGTGTTCATGAATACAGTCAACACAGCCCTCACGCTCTGAGCAAGTGTCCTGTTATCAGCACAGGACAGAGAGAGGCTGTGCCTGAGCATGTGTCAGGCTGGACTCAGGGCCAAAGAGTGACCTGAGTGCAGGGCCAGACTGGACAGAAGCAGCTGGGCCTATGGGGAGGCCCAGGGATATGGAGACCTGAGTCATTTGACCACAGAATCATTTGAAAGACTCTCCTTAGGGACTGTCCCAGGTCTTAGGAACTTGGGGCTTTGGACCAAGGCGAGTGACCCATTATTTGATGTTAACAGCTGAGTGTCTCTTCTCTGCTGGAAGCTCCCCTTTTAGAATGTTGCGATTCGGGGAGACAGTACTCATCCAGTTGGCTCTCTGAGGAAGACATTCCCCAGGTTCCTGTGTGAGGACACTGGACTCAGGGTGCCTGATTTCCCCAGAAGATGACCCAGCCCTCAGTAGCACAGCAGATTCTGAGACAAGTTATAAGTGGCAGAGAAAGGCCCAGGGCCTGAGCAACACAAGAGCACTGGGCTAGAAAATCAGTCAGAAAAGAAAAGCTACCATGTATAAGATTTGTTGCAAAGCTCTGAGAATCATAGACGTTGTTGGCAGGGACCTTGGGCCCAACCCTGACATTACATGGGCCAGAAAATGGAAACCCAAAGAAGGGAAGAAATTTACTGAGCTCACACAGCTGATAAGTGGTAAGGCTAGAGACTCTGTGCTCTTGACATTCTGTCCAACATCTGTTCTTGCACACAACAAGTACTCAGAAGAGTACTGTGGACAGGTACTTGCCCGTTGCCAGCTGTCAAAGGAAGTTTGGGTCAATATCCTCTGTCCCCAGATGACATGTACCAAGTCAGACTAAATTTCAATTTTGAATAAAGAGTCTTGAATTGTGCATTATGGCTTTGGAAGCAGGACTTGGAAGCCAGTATCTAGTCAGAGAAGACCTACCTGACCCTCGTCCAGGTGGACCGCCTCCTGTCAACGGCCCTTCCCTGACCTTGTGGGGAAAGGATCTCTTTGCATCATCAATGGCCTCCTGAGCCTTGGATGCTTGCGGGGTAACATGTGACCTGTTCAGAGATACAGCTTGTGATCAAGAGTGTCCTGTACTCTGGGTCCGAATAAGGATCTACCACTGTGGCCAGTCTCTACCACCTGAGACAGGAGCCCCGGTTTTTATTTCTTATCTCAACTTCGCTTGTCCACACAGGTAGAAAGGTCCAGCAATATTTCCTTCTCCCAGAGAAAAGAACCTCTCCATCCATACATACCCTGTTTCTTTTCTCATTCTTAGGCATCCCCCTTCCTCTGGAGAGCATAAGGATGGAGAATCCAAACTGATACCATATTTCCCCGAAAATAAGAGCTAGCCAGACAATCAGCTCTAATGTGTCTTTTGGAGCCAAAATTAATATAAGACTCGGTCTTATTTTACTATAAGACCAGGTATAATATAATATAATATAATATAATATAATATAATATAATATAATATATAATATAATATATAATATAATATAATATATAATATAATATAATATATAATATAATATAATATAAAATAATATAATACCGGGTCTTATATTAATTTTTGCTTCAAAAGACACGTTATTGCTGATTGTCCGGCTAGGTTTTATTTTCGGGGAAACACAGTAGTTCCCCAGCCTGGACCCTGTCTTTATTTGTTTAGGGTAACTGCCATCATGCATGATATACCGGAGGGAAATGTGTTCCCTAAAGTCTACATACCTGAGATTCATGGTGGTAACAGCGAGAAGGCTCCTTACCTCAGGGTCATTCATGCCAAATCAGTACAATTTTCATTTTTTAAAAATCAGCAGTTCTGACTATGTAAAAAATTCAAACATCTGTGTTTCAAAACAGGTATAGGGTCAATTAGAGAAATATTTAAATGCTTTTGACCACGGGTTAATATCTTTTATACACAAGCGCTCCTATAAAGCAATAGGGAAAAGATGACTACCTAAGAGAAAAGGTACAGAACATCCCCCTTAAAAGAAATGCAAACGACCAGTATGTATATGGGGGGGGGGGGGAGGAAATGGTCGCTCACTAAATATTTAAAAATGAAAATTTAAACAATTGTGCTTTAAAAAAAATCTATCAAATTGATAACAAGCACATAGACTGCCTGAGTTAAAATTCTGGTTCCCTCACTCACTACTTGTGTGACTTTGGGCAATAAAATTTATTAACCTCAGTTTCATCATCTGTAAACTGGGCATAATAATAGCCCCTTCTTCTTAGGATTGTAGTAAGAACTGAGTAAAGTATCAATTCATCGCGCTCGGTACAGTGCTTCCAGGGGATAGCACTAATCAGTGTTAGCTCTTAGGGTCAGTAATAATAAAATGAGAATACACTACTGGTGAGATGCATTCCCAACAGCAAGAGACCTGGCCATCGATGTTAAGAGCCTTGACTTCTGGGAATTTATCCTAAGGACATCGTCAGAGATATGGATACAAATGTCCCTAATAGCATTCTTTGGTAAAGAAAATTTTGAAACAAATGACAGTGGTTTAAATGAAGATAAATGTATGTAATAGAATGATACATTTATATAATAGAGTAGAATCAATTTATGTTAATAGAATAGATAAATCTGTGTAATAGAAATAGGATTTATATAATAGAATGTTTTAGGTCAGGATTTTTCAACCATTATGCAAACGTTTTCAGAATAAATCTTCCTCAGTGGTGTAAGCAAATTAAGTATATAAAAACTGAACTTTCTCTTGTTCACGTGGTAGGGATGGGCCATGTCGTTACCTGTGGAGTTTTACAAACAGGGCCATGTCTCCCCTCCCTAACCCCCTCCTAGAACTAAGAGGTCCTGAGTCTCACAGGATTTTTAAGAATGTGGGGGAAATACTGATATAATGCTATGTGTTAAAAATCAGAATAAAAATCATATACGTAGCATGTCTTAATTTTATAAAACACTTTCACACCCACATACAACCCTAGAACAACGCCTGGAAGAGAACATACTAAAATAATGATGATTGTCTCCTGGTTGAGCTTTAGGGCAGTTTTGGTTTCTTTTTATAAGCTTTTTGTTTTTATTTTTCAAAATTTCTTAATGAACATGTACCGTGGTTATAATTGGGAAAAAATTATTTAAAAGAAGTTTTTATTCATTTCTTTCCCAATATTCACCCCAACATTCAGTTAGTACCAGAAATTCAAAGGTTTGTCCCTCCATGATAACAAATTATAATATATCTGTATTACAAATTATGCTTAACTCCATGTAGTGTTTTACTTATTACGATTACATAAATATGGTTGCCCTAAGTGGTAAACGATGATTACATTTCTTTTCCTGTATATTTTTTTGTTTCTCCTGGTGTTAATAATTATCTAATTTTTGGAGAAAGAGGGGACGGTGACAGGGATGAAACAGAACTTTTGTCAAAGTTCTATTTCTTGACCTGGGTGGTCATTACGAAAGTGTTTGCCCTATCTCTACTAAGCTACACTTTTGTGGTCTTTTTCTGTACCTGTGTTTTATTTAAAAATTTTTTAAAAAGTCATGCAACAAGAACCCCCTGAAATACCTTTTTTTTTTTTTTGCTTGGTTTTCTTTGAACCCAAATTTAAGTCTTTCCACACACCTAACAGTTTTGTAAATCTTCGTACAATTTTCCATACAAGCCTGCCAGATAATCTGCCAGTCCAGTTTTTCCTGGGTCCCTCTGGGTACCTGCTAGCCTCAGACACTAATCTGTATCATTGCTCTCTAGGTGTTTTCTGTCAGCCTGATATCTCTCCTCACCATCTTCCTGTGTTAGATCCCCCTTCTTTTGAATCCACATTTTGTATGTTTACTCTTGTTTTAGTGAAACAAGAAGCGCACATGTGAAGTACATTTTTTGAGACTGCGTGTTTGAAAATATCTTTATTCTACTATCATATCACTCATAGTTTGGTTGGGTATACAATTCACAACGAAACATTTTTACTTCAGAATTTTGAGGATAATTTCCACTGTATTCTAACTTTAAATCTTGTTAGGAAGAGGGTTATCCCATTCATACGCCTAATCTTTGTTGTCTGATGTTAGAATCTTCTCTTCAGGCTTGATGTTTTCAAATGTCAGGTTTATGTGCCTCAGAGTAAATCTTGCTCATCATGGTGCCAGGTACTGGGTGGGCCCTTTGATTTGGAGACCTCTTGCTTTGGTTCTGGCAAGATTTCCCATAGTCCTTCTATGATAATTTCCTCCTCTGAGTTTTTTAATGGGCTGTTAGACTTCCTGGATTGATCCTCTAAATTTCTTATCTTTTCTCTCCTATTTTCCATCACTTTGACTTTTTGTTTGACTTTCTGGGAAATTTCCTTTATCTTTAAACGCTTACACTAATTTTTTTCTGCTGTCGTATTTTTTAATTTCTAAGACCTTTGTCTTTTTTTTTTTTTTTTTTAAGATTTTATAGGGGAAAGGGAACAGGACTTTATTGGGGAACAGTGTGTACTTCCAGGACTTTTTTCCAAGTCAAGTTGTCCTTTCAATCTTAGTTGTGGAGGGTGCGGTTCAGCTTCAAGTTGTCCTTTCAGTCTTAGTTGCAGGGAGCGGAGCCCACCATCCCTTGCGGGACTCGAGGAGTTGAACTGGCAACCTTGTGGTTGAGAGCCCACTGGCCCATGTGGGAATCGAACTGGCAGCCTTCAGAGTTAGGAGCACAGAGCTCTAACCGCCTGAGCCACCGGGCCGGCCCGATCTTTGTCTTTTTTACTGCATCCTGTGTTACTTCATGAATGCAGTATCTTCATTTACTCTGAAGAATTATGATGACTTTGGAAGGTTCTTCTCTATATACATACTGTTTCATTTTCATTGAGTTCCTCTTTATCTACGTACTTGTTTTGGTCTTTCTTTCATGTTGGTGCTTTTTCTGATGTCCGTGCCCGTTCCTATTTAAGAGTGAAGCACTAAAAACTGACTACAAGCTCTGCTTATTAATGAGTATACTTAGTTGTAGGATGATTAGCTGGCTTATTCTCTCACAATCCGTAGGCTTCATTTTTTCCCAAAGAATTGTCTTCCAATCTCCTGCCTGGAGTGGGAGAGGGAGAAAGCTGGGTGCCAGAGTCTTGGAGTTAGCTGGAAAAGGCAACTGCTAAATCCTCATCGATAATCATATAGTCCATTGAAAATCACAGTCCCCAGGTGTCCAAACAGGCTATCTCCATGCACTCAGCTCTGTGCCTGTTAGCCCCATATCCAGGGCTCTCTGATTCAGTGTCTCAAGGGAACATACATATTGCTCCCTGTGCAGACAGAGAAATGGTGACCTAACTGTAAGGGTTGGAAGTGAAGACAACTTGAGCTGAACTTTACAGAGATTTCAACCAACCCCTCTTTTCACACTCCCACCTTCACTAATACCTGGTTCCTCTAATTACTGATTCTTTCTGACATTGCTTGGGTGCTTCGGCTTGACCCACATCCACTCAATGAATGCAGTTCTTCCATCTGCTTTCTGTCTTCATGTATTATGATTTCAGATTACAGATACATCCTAGTATTATTGAAAACAGTGACAGAGCTTTTGTTTTCTTTGCTTTTGGAGTGTTGTTGAGAGAAGGTGGAAGAAATGTCTTCACACCACCTTTAAATCCCTAAGTCTCTGCCTTGCTTTTTAATATAACTGTGATTATATATATTTGGTTTCTCATATTCTCTAAATTTTCTGCCATGAACATGTGTTACTTTAATAATAACACACACACACACACACACACAGTTATTTAAAGATAAGAGGGCCCAAGAAGGCTTAGGACACCGAATCCTGCATCTTCCTCCCCCTCTTGCTTAGCCAGTTGGGCCCATGAAGCCCCTTATCTTTCACACCTCAGCTTCCTGACACCCACAGCCATCTATGTGGCCTAAAGTACCTGCCAGAGCACCACACCCTCCCTGCCAAGGAGCACATTCCCGGCTTCCTCATCGCTTGGCCAGGGCTGCTTATGGAGTAGCCTTTGCCAACCATGCCAGCTAATTTGCATGCCATGTGCCTCCCTTCACGCATTCTGAATGGTCATGCCTCCAAAACCACACATTTTTATAAAAAGAAAAGTGTGTGTGTGTGTGGTGTGTTTTGTCCTGGCACCTATGGGTTTCTTCCCATTGATGTTATTCCAGTCAACAGGGGTGGGCATTACCTGGGAATTTTCTATGACGACTTCCTTACAGACCTGCCTAGTCCCTCCACTTGGACATATATGAGCAGCCCTTGTGAAGTAGGCACACTAGGCCCCCAAACACTCTTGAATGTCACTGGCTCTACCATGTCCAAGGGAATCCAAGACCCCAAGATCTAACACACCCCACAGACCCTCACAAGCTCTGGACTCACGGGGCTAACAGCAACCCAGTGAGAAATCCCAAAGCTGCAGAAATATTCTTATGAGCCCTGAGTGCTCTCTGACTGGGCTCCACTCCACCTTGGCCTGAGGACATTGCTATTTCAGTTGTCCCAGTAAGCTCAGGGATTCCAGGACACGAGGTCCAGGAATACTCTTTTCTTCCTCCTCTACCACTAGGATCACAGGCCATAAAGCCTGACCTACAAATGGATTTTGCTGGGAATCTTATGGGAATTGACCCAGCCAATTAAGTCAGGAGATTGCTCTCTAAATTTAACAGGTCTACCATTCTCATCCAAAATAGTAGCATTCTTTAGTGGGTTGAGGTTTTGAGGTTATTTTTATTGAATCCAACAACTGCATTGGACTTCCCCCACCTCACAGGTTTAACTCATTTCTCAGTCAATTTTGGTGTTATTAACTCAGCAGTGTAAAAACACCTCATAAAATAACCCTTGTCAATACTCCCCTGCTGGACTCATATATGTCTGTAGCTTGGAAGAGCAGCTGAGGGAACGAACAAAAATCTCTCCTGTTGTGTTGCCTTTGGTGTATCTTGTGTTTCTACTTGTGGATTTGCTTGTCTCTAATCTCTTTTCCAAAACAAAGGGGGGATTTAGGGCAATGTGTGTGTATGAACATAGAATCACAAATGGAAAGATATCCTCTATTAAGTCAGACTCTACTCGGGTCATTTCCTCCACCCTGAGAGGACCATCTGTCACCCCAGTGCATTGCTCTAAAGCCAAGACGAGCCCACGCGCATATGCACAAAGACAAAGTTACATTCGGAGACTGGATATCATCTTTAATTAATAATGCCACAGCCCAACATCTTTTTTGTTGCTATAGTAGGTTGTGATTCTGTGTGTGTGTCTGTGTGTGTGGGTGTTTGGGTGTGTGTTCCTGAACAGATGAGGCACCAGCACAGGCTCCCAGGCAGGTGTCAGCCAACAGCTCTTTTAAGTAGCAACTGGAAGACAGTCTCCAGAGTGGCACGGATGCTGGGCTCCTGCCTCCCTTTCTCCTGGGCCACCTTTCGTGCATTCTGAGGGCAAAGCTGAGGCCTGTGCGCACTCAGATTAAAGGGCTTCTCAGCAAAGATAAGAGTTCAGGCCCCCAGCCCTCACTGTCTCTGACTAGAGGGATGCCCCTGGGCAAGGTACACACTGCTAGGCACAGGTGGACAGCCTGGGCCAGCCTCAGTCCCTCTGTCACACGGGGACAGCACCACAATGGCCCAGCCCTGGGCAGAGAATCCAGAGCTTCTGGAGCCATTTGATTAGTTCCTTTCACAGATAATCAGGATGTAGCCCAGACCCTTCCTGGGGCCAGCCAGAGAGGGGCAGTCTTGGCCCATGACCGCCACACAGCTGTCATTTCCAAACCAAACCTAAGAGCCTGCTCTCCTGCCATCTCCACTCTCCAATTCCTCACATGCCCAGTAGGTCCAAAGCCCAGACATGGCAGGGGAGGCTTGCATGATGCTGAGTCAAAAGGAGGCCATGAGAGACCTGGGAGGAGCTGGAGCTGCAGCCACGTGCCAGCCTGAAGCCAGCCCTCTCCCGCATGGACACCTCCAGCCAGAGCTCTCGGAAGCCAGATGGGACCCCACAAGGCAAGGCAGCAAGTTCTGGGCCTAGTACAGAAGGACAAAACCCAACTGGCTCCACGCTCCCATCTCCACCTGCTCTGTGCCTTAGGAAGGCAAGGAGCCCACGTCCCCAGGACAGTGGTATCAGCTGTTGGGGAAGCACCGTTGTCCAGGTGAGGCCTCGGGCCGGAAACTGTGTTTGTTCAGTGGGCTGGGGTAGTAGGTGGTTGTGTACACATTGGTCTGCTGCAATGGGTAGAAGCTGGCTTTGTCATCGGGGATCAGGTTATTCTTGTTCAGAGTCTGTGGGAGAAGGAAAGAACCATAGAAGAAGTGGTGAAGGGAGTGATGGGGAGAGGGGACATACCAGGGCAAGATCAGGAGCCAGTCAATGAAAGAACATTCTAACTGCTGACACAGTGTTCTGTTCACGACCCCACTGCTCCCTCCCAAGTGCCCAGCCCAGTATGCTCAGCTCAGGGCAGAACCACTGCCCCCATCGCCGTGCCCCGTGCACCCATCATACTCCCACCTTGAACTCCATGGGTGTGTACTTCTCATTCTTGGGGGTGCCTCCACCCTTGTACTGCAGGTGGTTGGGGGTGGCAGGATGGACGAGTGTGGACTCCTGGGACTGGCGCTGGCAGTGCTGACAGGACAGGTACACTGCCAAGGTTAGCAGCCCCGAGCCCAGGAAGCAGGAGACGCCCGTCGCTACTAGGTGGATGAGACTGAACCCTGGGGGAGGGAGAGGCCAGTGGTAAGGAAAGGGTCACTGGGCAGAGGAGAGCCACCCGACTGCCTCCCAAGGTGCTTGAGACCACAGACAATGGAAGCAGGGAGGCTGGGCAGCCCGTCACCCAGGGCCTTTCTCACAAGACCAACTGTGGCTTGGGTCAGAGGACATGGAGTTGAGTGGCTCTTCTTGAATACAGATTTGATGACGGCCTCCTACTTGGAGGGCGTGGAGGGAACTGCCTAGACACCCCTCCACATGGTCTAAAGCAGTGGAGGACGTCGACAAGGTTTGTCTGTCTGGAGCAGGAGATGGACAGACTCCCGATTTTGGAGCAGGGTGGGTCTCCTCCTTGAGGAGGAGGGGTAGAAGGACAGTGTCATGAAGGGAGGGCAGGTTCCTTTTACCTCCACAGCTGGTGGCCTCCTCCACACTGGAGGCAGGCAGGATCACTGCAGGGAGACAAGCGGATACGGTGTTGGCGCAGGGAAGAGAGGAGATGGGTCCCTCTCGGGCTAGGTATGTCTCTGAGAGGACCCCTGGGTCAGCACTGAGCTATGAGATGGGCCTGGGGACCGTCACTCCCCTCTGTCTCCACCCAGACTCCACCTCTAGGGAGGGTTGGCCCACTTCTTAGATGAAGCCTGGCAGAGGCCCAAAGTGTGTGTGCCCCCCCCCCTCCCTGGTGTTTCATCCTGCGTCCCACAGATGCATGCTTCAGAAAGGCAAGGAACTGGGGGGTCAGTGGGAAGGGCTGGTGTGAAGGTGCTGGCTTGAGGACCTACCCGGAATCTCGCTGTAGGGGCAGGGGCGGCTCTGGCTGCTGTTTCCAGCACAGGTACTGGGCTCTGGGGCCAGCTCCTCACAGCGCCGGCTGCGGGTTTGGACTCCATCTTCGGTGCATGTACTCCACTCAGACCACAGTGACCAGCCTTCTGTGGGTTGTGGGTTGTGGGTTGGGACAAGGTTAACCACCCTGGGATCCTCTGGTGGAGCTAGGAGGGCTCCATGATGCTCCCAGCCCCAGCCAGAGGTACTTAGTACCTGGGCAGGCCTGCGTGGCACACAGTGCCTCCTCCGTGTGCAGCCCCAGACAGATGTCCTCGCCTGGGGAGGGCGCGGGACTGGTGCAGGACCGAGTGCGTTGATAATGGCCACCACCGCAGGAGGCTGAGCACGGGGACCACGAGGTCCAGCAGGACCAGGCACCCCGCACTGCAAAGGGATGGAGTGTGTGAGGGGGATGCAGGGGCAGGCAGGACCCTACAGTCTTCTACTACGTCCCAGGCAAGGCCACTGTCCTGGGCCACACTGACCTCAACACCCTCCCACCCCACAGCTCACTGTTAGGGAATGACCCTTCCCACTCGGGGTGACAGTGGGAAATGCAGGCTGCAGAGGAGTCATCAAAAACCAGCTCAAAACAAGCTCCTCATCTGACTAACCACTAGAGGAGAGAAAACAGGGAGGTTGTGGAAAGGTTCTGCTCTGTGGGCGTAGCTGCTGTGTGCATGTTGGGGGTAAGAAATTGCTCTGGGGCCCCTTGTACAGAGTTGGCAGGGAGAAGAGGTCACCTGAGCATGAGATGTAGCCGGGTTAGGCCTGGGAGTCTCTTAAACGGAGGTTTCCCTAGGTGGGGTTCCCCTGGGCCCAGATTCCTCTGCGCAGGGTTACCTGGACACGCCTGGGGGTTGCAGTCCTGGTATTCCGCGGCGTTGCCCACGCAGGGTAGGCCCCCGTCGCGGGGCTCTGGGTTGGTGCATGTCCTCTTGCGGACTCGGAAGCCCAGCTCACAGTCCCGAGAGCAGGACGACCATGGGCCCCAGGGGGCCCAGCCCCCGCTCACCGTGTGTGGGCCGGTGCCCCCGCCGCGCAGGAGGTCCTCCACCAGGGCTGGGTGTGGGGACACGGGCCTCAGCGACAAGGGCTTCTTCCAAACCCGACCTCCCACTCGCAGCCACTCCCGCCCCTGCTCCATCTCTCTGAACCCGGAAGGGACGGTGGCGGGTGAGGTGAGGTGACGGGGTGTGGGGAGGGCGCGGGGCTGTACCGTCGGTGTCGCAGGTTCCCGAGCCATCCGCGGGGCAGGTTCGGGTCTCAGTCCTCCTCCTGCCGAACTGCAGGCCGTGGGGGTCTGGCAGGGGCGCACGGCAAGTGAAACGGAACCGCTGCTCCTGTCGCGCCCCTCCCTGAGTCACGTTCACTGGCAGCCACGGCGTCCACGGTGTGTTGCGCCGCACTTCCGGGCAGCCCTCGGGGTTGCACGTCTTGAACTCCTTCGGGATGGGAGCGGAGCTGTTTCATAGCCTCGCAGCCTCCAGGCTTGCTCTGCGCTCCCGCCTCAGCCTCCCCTCCCCTTGGCTACAGGTCCCAAGACCCGTGTCCCGATCCCGCTGGCTAGTCCGACCCTCGCCCTCACCACGCTGCAGCCCGGGCAGGAGTTGCCGTTCTCGCAGGTCCGATGCCGTGATTGCACGCCGCCCCCACAGTTGCTGCTGCACTTATTCCAGGAGCCCCAAGATGCCCAGAAAATGGGCACTGGGCAAGGCTTGTTTTCATTACAGAACCTGAGGGGTATCAAGGGAGGGGGCCATCACTCTAGGGAGAAGATACCCCCCTTCCTTAACAAGAAGTCACTGGGAATGCAAACGGGGAAGTCCACTAGGTCACCCAGAAAATCCCGATCACGTTTTAGGGGCCCCAGAAAGTTTGGGGCTAGCTTCTCTGTCGCAGAAACCCCCAATCACAGCCTAGCTCACCGCTCCTCCCGACTCTTGCCCACGCAGACGCGGCCCCCATGGCGGGGAGCGGGGTTGCTGCAACTTCGCTGGCGGACCTGGAATCCGATCCCACAGGTTGTGCTGCACAGAGCCCACGATGACCACGCAGTCCACGCCCCATTCCTGGCGGGGTCGGAGGGACAGACAGATGACCTCTGAGCCCTAGCTTCTCAGATCTAGTCTACATCTGGGCAGATGGAGTGTGTTGTTGTCAGGAAGTGTCAGTGACACAGAAAATATCAGCTCCTAACCAGGCCATCTCAGGCAGACATCTCATTCCTTCATTCCTTCATTCATTTCTCAAACATATATTGAGAGCCTTCTTGCATATATCAGGCTGTGCCCAGGGCCAAAAGTACAGACATGGGGCATGGCCTCTACTCACAGGGTCCAAAGGACACATTCTCTAGAGAAAGCCCGAGTTGCCTTTCCAATCTGCAACCTTCCTTTCAACCTTCTTGGTTGGCGGAATCTTACACTCAGATCCTCCCCTGTTCGACCACTGCACATGCTTTGCTCCAACCTTAGGCACCACTCACTCTTGTCTACTTTGACTCCAATTTTCAAATTCTGGCTCTATCACTGACTGGCTGTATAAGTGCAGGCAAGTTACTGAAATCTTCTGTGCCCCATCCTACTATTATCTTTCAAGTAAGGCTAATGATTGTATTCCTACCCCCATGAGGCTGTTGTGACAGTTAAATGAATAAATGTATATAGAATTAAGTTATTTTAAGGGTGTCCTGAGTTGTGGGTTAGTTGTTATAACCACTTTATGGAGTCCCTAGGTACTAGGCAGTGTGCAAGCACTTGATATATAAATTATCTCATGTAATCCTCTCAACAGCCCGCAAGAAAAACTCAGAGTTTCACTTAGAGAAACTCAGAGTGGTTAGGTGACGTAGCCAAGGTCATACCTCCAGATAGTAGCCATCCAGGATTGGTACCAGGTCTGCCTGCCTTACCACCATCCCATGTCACCCCTCGTCTGGGACAGCAAGATTTATTGAGGCTAAAGTCTGTCTAGAGGTGACTCCCATGCCTGTTCATCCTTCATCTTTGTATCAAGAGCCCCCACAAGACAGAACTTCTCTCACACTAAAGTAGAAACTTCCCCAGGCCTCATGTTTTCTCCCTCAGACCTTAGCTACCTATCCAGTCTGCTGCATAGTCCTGAAGTAGTTTCTATCCCTTAGTGCAAACACCTGGCTGGGGATGCCCCACTCCAGTCCAAGGCAGCTGCTGTGTAAGCCCTATATCCTCACACACCTGGAGCAGTTGGCGATGTGGATGGCTGGCCCCAGGCAGTCACGGCCCCCACAGCGGGGTTGGGGGGAGTTGCAGACTCGCGCCCGACACAAGCAAGAGCCTGAGTTGTCCCCATCTAAGTGCTCACATGGTTGCCATGGTGACCACGGTCCAAAGCCTCCATCCCTAGTCATATTCCGCACCTGCAGACACACATCGGGCACAGGGCCGTCATACAAGGCAGGGATGGGGAAGGCACGAGGTCCGGGGGATGTAGGGATAGAGTGGGGAGTCACAGCCTGAATTGGCCGGAGACTTGGGGGTCCAAAGGGGTCTCACAGGACATGCTGTGATGTTCTGGGTCCAGAGGCTCATGTTGGAGCTGTCCTCGAGTGTGCTGCAGCGTTGTTGCTTCCCGTCCCAGCCGCAGTACGGGTCCCGTGCCCCCAGGCATGCCCTGCCAGACAGAGGTCCTGAGATTCAAGCCCACTGGCTTCCTGGCCACACTGACATCCCAAGAACACACCTGACCACTCCCCTCCGGGCACCGTTGTGCATCCAATTGCCCTCCACAATAAGAAGTTCATCGCATACTTACTGCGTGCCTGGCATCATTTTAAGTGCTTCAGAAGCATGAATGAATTGAATACAACCCAATGAGGAAGGCACTGTTATTGTCCCCATGTGATATGGAGGAGACCCAGATCGCTGACCAAGGACTCAAACCCTTGCCCTCCAGAGCCCACACACAGAACCTTGCCTCCCCCAGACTGGGTGCCCCACACTCCTCATCTGGGGCTGCAGGAGAAGAAGTGGCAAACAGAAATCACTGTGATGACAGAAAACATTACGATGGAAAGGATCTTGGAGATGATCTGGCCCAACAGTTCTCAACCGAGCTGCATATCAGAATCGTTGAGGAGCTTTTAAAAAATACGGATACCCAGGCCCACCCCAGACAAGAATCTCTGGGGCTGGTGAGGTTTTAAAAGCTCCTGGGTGGTTCTAATGGGAGCCAGGTTGAGTATCACCGGGATTCACAATAGGACCACAGACAAGGGAAGAGGAGTTTCCCCAAATCCTACAAACTGTACATGGCAGCGCTGGCACTAGAACCCAGATTTCCTAACCACGCTTTTCCCCTCACACTCCTGTCTCCTGGCTGGAGGATATGTCTGCCTTCACACACCAAGGAAACATGGGCCTAGACCTCAACACACAGGCGCAGGCTCAGGGGACACCTAAACATCGTCCTGGGTCACCTGGGGTATCCACGTGCTCGTGCTGGTGGCAGGAACCAGAGTCCAGAGCGTTAGCATCAGGATAATGAGCTCAGGCAGCCAGGAGAGGGGTCACATCCCAGGTCCCCCTTCCCTGGCCCTCAGGGCTGCTCTACCTGCCGTGACCTAGGAAAGGTAATGCTTCCGCACCGAAGCACGCCCCAGACACTGCCCCTTCTTGGATTCTAGGGCTGCTCTCTTCCCTTCCTCCTCTGACTCATTCATTGGATCCTTTACAGTTTGTAATAACAACAACAAACAACTGAATCTCTACTAGTAAGACTCCAAGGAGGAGAAAAAGAGTATGGTAATTATGGAATTACGATTGGCTGTCCATCGCTAAGTAAACAGAACATTAGATGCAGGAGTCTGAAGGAAGTTGCCTCCAACAGCCAGACAGCTCAGACAACCTCAGGGGATATAAACCCTGGGCTCCTTCTGCCTCCTTTTCCCACTTTCCTCCCCTGTGAAAGCTGGCTGCTCCACAGCACAGGGCCTGCTGGAGAGAGTCTAGAGAGCATTGACAACCAGGGCAGACACTGGAGGTTAGAAAGCAGAAGAGGCTTTGGATAAAGGCGGTGCTGGACTGTGAAGATGGTGGGGGCTACATGCTGTGCCATGACCCTGCAGAGGGATTTTCCACTGGCCAAAGGGGCCAAGGATGCTGAGGGCTGGAGGGATCCACAAAAGAACCAAAGGGTTGCCCCTTTTGGTATCTCTGGGATAGAATCTTTCTTTTTTCTAGAAGCTTTAGGGAGAGTCACCTGGCAAATGAATTCTTTATGGTCAGTGAGTTAAATAGACCATGTCTCCTGACCAGCCTCCAGAGAGAAAAGGGGTTTTATGAGAGACCTTATGGAGAAGTGGGTGCGGCTTCCTCTTCTCACCAGCGGAAGTCAAAGAAGACTTGTCCCTTGTTCGGGCAATAAGGGGGCCAATGCTTGGGGCTTCAGTGGGTGAGGGCCTCACTGGGCCCCAGTAAGCCCACCTGGGAATCCAGAACATTCATCTGTTACTCAAGAATCTGTTTCTACTTTATTCACTCAAGGACAATTTGTGTAAATCGTACAGCATAAGTATTCTCATATTTTCTTCTGGGATCAATGGTTTGATTTGGGGGTGTTTCACCAGCAGAAATCATCAAACTAGACATCATAGGACTGAATACAATACATGTGCAAACATAGTCCAAGCAACATGAGGTTTTGAGATTCTGCTCACCGGCTGACATTTGGACCAAACTGGCTGCAAGCAAATTCAACCAATCAGAACGCAGTAAAGGCCACTCCTGAGTGTATTTCCCTCAGCTCTCAGAAAGGAGTGCTAACCTCTAGAAGCCACTGATATTGTCCTTTATAAGCAACATAAATTAAAAAAGAACTAGCCATGACTAGTGATTAATAATAATAATAAGATCCTATCTATCAAAAACAAATGTCTGTCAGCATAGAAAATGCATATGAGCAGAAAACTTGAATCAGCTTACACAAGATAAAAGCAGACGATTTTGGAGGAATGAAATTTGCCTCATGCTACTTCTTTCATCCAGGGCCTAGCCAGTTCTAGAACTATTGTTCCCAGTCTTGACTGCAAATTAGAATCTCCTGGGACTCTTTTAAAAAGCTTAAGCCAACAAAACAAAAAAACCTGTCTTTATCTGGGCCTTTGGACCGGAGTAGGCCCAGACACTGGAATCTTTTAAGCACTCCCCAGGTGATTCTAATGAATAGCATGTTTGAGAACTGCTGTTTCAGGGCCACTTTTGTCAGGGTTCCCAGGGAAAGAGATGAAGTGCCTTGCCTCTCCAACCCATGACAGAGTAAGAAAAGAGGGAAGGAAAACTGCAGGGTACGTGCGGACTCCACGCCCCCACCCTCAATCAGCCTCCCTCACCCTCTCAACCTCTCCTATTTCAAGGACATGCCTGCCCTGGCCTGGCCCTGGCCACCTGAGGGGGCCTTCTATACTTCCCTGGGGCCAGTGCCTGAGCTTTCGTTCACATTTGCTGCTTTTACCAAAGGTCACCCCAAAGGTTACTGAGCAGAGAACATTCTTAAGAAAATTAAAGCGCCAAGCAAGGAAGAGTTAAAGTGTGTCTCTGACTGTAGAATTGGGTGGCAGTTTAGTTTCTTTCATAAAAGCAGCCATCGGACCAATCATATATCACCAAGTCTTTTTTTACTGCAATGTCTTGAGCAGCTATTATAGAAGGGAACAGGTTCATTCTATGGGCTCCGAGACAGGACAGAGATGGATGGTGGAAGTTGCAAGCAAGCAGTTTCCAGCACCATGTAGCAAATCTCTAAATGGGAGCTGTCCAGGGTAGAAATGGTGTCCCAGGAGCTTGGGAGAAAGTGGCCATTAAGTACAATGTCAGCAAAGAGGGGCTAAGGCCCCCTGGCAGGGAGGGAGTTTGAGAGGAGATACGCTTGAGCCTTCCTCCCGAGTGAGCTGGCGTAGAGGGCACCCCACTGCAGTGCGGCCTGAAAGGCATGCTGGAAGGAAGAAGGGGCCGTTCATGCATAAAACACCAGCTTTGCAGAGGCAGTGAGCATTCATTCCCTTTGTTCCTCCTCCTGTCTGTGAGCCCTGGTCTCTCTGACCAGGCCAGGGTCCTGGTCGTGCTCCACGGGGCTGAGACTCGCCTGAGTGAAAAGAGAGGGCTGGAGATGAGCCCCTGGGTTTTGAGCAGAGGAGGGGACCCAAAGGGGCTCTGCTTACCCACCCTCATCCTCCTGCCAGCTTTGGAAGGAATGAGGAACAAAGCATGAAATGCCTCTCCTAGGACACAATAAAACTCTGTGACAACCATCCCCACACACAATAGCACAAATTCTGATATAGTATGATAGGCAAGTTGGCTCCAAGGCTCTGGAGTGCATGGCTTGGTGGCTGCACGGATATACTCTGGTAATTTTATTAACTTTGCAGTAATGAGACCTCATATTTTACATTTTTACATCCACCTGTCGCTTTATGGCAGAGTCCTGGAGAGCAGGGGGTTTTCATTGTACACATCAAGGGCTCTTATCCCAAACTCAGGATGCCAAATGGGATGACAGTTTCAGACGCCAACTGACCTCTTTCTACCTTACTGTTCCACCTCGCCATGCTATGCAACCTCCCTGCCCTCTCTCTGCAGCACCATGTGAGTGGGGACATGTCCTGGCGTCTTGCTTCCCCTCCTACCACTGCAGACCCCACACTTCATACCTGGCTAGAGCCACACTAGCTCATGCTGGTCGACCAGCTGCCCACCACTGTCTGCTTGATCTTCGTAAAACACCTATTCATGCCGCCTGTCACTCCATTCCCCTCTCTGCTCCAAGATCACTTCAGTGCCCACTGCCCAGGATTCAAATAAAAATCATCCCTTGGCATTCTTAGCGGGCCTCAACCAATTTTCCAGTCCCATTCCTCACTCCTCTCCTAAATCAACCTCCTCTCAGGCCAAATCATCAATTAACTGAAGAAGGATTAATCATGTGGGGAAAGTCACTTTGTGCCTAGGGCTGCGTGTGGCCCCCTGGTGGAATATAACAAATACTGGGACACTGGGTTATAAATCCCTTCAAGGATTTCACAAGGCACATGTGAAAAGGTTAATAATACAAGAGTTAAAGAACACAAGATATGGGGGAAATGCCGCCAGCAGGTACCCTGTGATTCATTGCCAAGCAGTGCTGTCTGTATTCAAGGTTGCAGAGTCTAGGCTCCAGAGAGCCCAGAGGCTGAAGGGCCCCTAAATGCATTTGTGGAGATAAAAACGGAATAAGGACTAGCTGCCGCTTATGACTCACTGGACTAGACACTTCATGAATATCATTCCCAATTTTTACAACTCAGCCAAAATTAAATATCATTTGCTCCATCACAATTTCCTCCTATTTTCCCAATGAGAAAGCTGAAGCTCAAAAGGTTAAGTAACTTGCTCAAGATCATATAACTAGTAGATGATGGAGCTGACATGAAACCCCAGGTGTGTCTAGTTCTAGCATGTGAGCCTCTCCCACTACCCCCCCCCCCCCACCGCCGCCCCCTGTCTGTCCCACACATCAGATATAGGCCAAGGTTTCTCTCCCTGACCACATATCCAGACCTCTGAGGGAAATGAGAGTGTTTTAGACCATTTCACCTCATCTCCTTCCTCTCACACCGACTAAAGCACTCTGAGCATGGTTGAGCTGAGTACATGTTTGGTATTTCATTAATGGAGCCATGTGTTGGGGCTGAGGGTAGCTTGAGTGTCTGCCCACCGTCCTCCCCACCCTCCCCAGCTGCCACATCAGGACCGGCTCCCCTCTTTCCTTGCCCTCCAGGCCTCTGCCCAGGTCCCAGTACACCTTACTGGGGCTAGAGAACAACTCTTGGCAGCAGGGGCATGACTTGTTTCCCAAATCTCGAGGACAGATGGGCACAGCCGGGAGGTCTCTGTGTTGCAAAGGCCCTAGGACCCCGTGTGGCTGTTGCTATGCCAGCTAAAGGCAGCTTTCGATTAGCTCAAAATTAAGGAGGTGTAGCTCAGAGGAGGCTCACGTGGTCAGAGTCTGAGCTCCATTTCCATTTGGCTTTGGAATAAGCTTTCGCTTCACCCTTAAATGTTGTGAATCCACTTGAAGCTAAGGTATGGAGAGCTGATCTCGGAAGCAGCTGGGAAAGGAACGCATGTCCCCACATGGTTCCTCACCTCCACCCCACCCAAGCCAGGCCTCTCTGTCTCTTCTAAGGAAGAGAAGCCAACGTGGGTGGCTGACTCAAAGCAGTTTCCCTTCTGCACCCACGGCTGGAGTCACAAGCGCTGTGGTTTCAAAGAAAAGACCACGCTCTGAACAGAAGGGACAGAAGAAATTAAGTGGGCTACAAGGGCCAGCAGGCCCTAACTATGGGGCTGACAACAGGGTAACAGCCACCATCATTTGCTAAACGCATAAGTCCCCCAGGCAGTGATAAGTGGTTTATGGAGATTATCCCAATTAACCTTCACAAAAACTTTGCACAGATTTTCTGAGGAGGAAACCACAGTTCAGAGCGTTAAATGACTTGGCCTAAGGCACACAGCTGGAGACTGTACCAGGATGCCACCCCAGGTCTACCTGACTCCAAAGTGCCCCCACTGTTAAGCTCCACCTCCCGAGTACGATTGGTGGGGCTAAGCCTGGGGGGTCCCGCCCTCGACCCCACTTACCCCTGGCTGCGGTAGGCAGCGCACCTCTCCAGCGGGACGCGCAGCACGCTGTCGCTCAACCCCACGAAGAGCGCGCGGGCGCTGTGCAGGATCCGCAGGCTGCGCAGGGGCTCGTGGCGCCCGGGGGGCAGCACGTGCAGCTCCTCCAGGTAGCAGCCGCGGAGGCTGCGGCTCGCTGTGGACAGTGCCTTCAGGATGGTCCCGGACTCTGGAGGGACCAGGTGGGGGTAGTCTTGAAAGCCCTGGAACCTCACCGCCCGGTCCCCCGCTCCTCCACTTTCTCCCACTAGGAGCCCAGACGAGGTGGGGCCTCACCTGTGCCAATGTAGAGCACGTGGTAGAGCGTGTCTTTGGCCTGCACAAGGTCCACCACGAGATGTGAGAAGCGCACGCTGTCCTGAGTGACACAGGGCTCGGGTGTCACCGGCTGCACCGCCTCACTCATCAGGAACAGACGCTGTGCGTCCTGCAGGCTGCGCTCCGTCAGGTTCTCATTGGGGCCCACCTCGGACAGGGTGCCACACTGCGTGGGGAGATGGGTCACACGTGCCCAGCCACTCAAGCTGCCCGATGCTCCATCCCCCCACCTTCTTCACTGTTACCCTGATTCTCCAATCCGCCTACCCCCAAGATCGGCTGGGTCCCCTGCACCATCTTCCAGGAAGAAATGCCTTTTCTTTGGGAACTAAGGAAACTGAGGCTGGGAAGATGGGGGAGGAGGGTCCAGCTAGGGCTGGGGAAGAGGAGGGGGAGATGCAACGGGGACTGGATTATCTAAAAACGGACTATTTGAGTGTGGCTAACAAGTGTTCTGTGATCTAATGCTGTTGCTATAGGTGCCCGCTCTCTCATGTTAGGCCAAGCCCTGCTTTCCCTCTCCCGTGTCCCTACCAGCTCAAGTTCTTACGCCTTCCAAACCCAAACTGGAAAGCGACTACCATTTATGAAATACCTACTATATTCCCGGCTCCATATCAAGTGGTATCAACCCTCACACATATCTAGAGGTCAATGGAATTATTCCTACATGCCAGATAAAGAAAAAGAGATTCGAGAAGATTGGGTGACTTGCCCAAGATCACACAGAGGGAGGGCTAGATCAGGGTCAGGATTGTTGGACCACAAATCCTGAGGTCCTACCCTGCTCCAAACTGGCCCTCGGCCCAAAGTCAGATGGATATGAAAGTCTAACATCAGTAGCTTTCTTTGCCCCATCTCTCTTTCCCTTTCTCCATCACAGCACTGGGGGTGCTCACACCACCCAGGGCACCCAGTGCTCTTAACACTCCTGATGCTCAGACACCCTCCAGGCATTAGTACCCATGCTGGGTAGACTACAAGCAAACTCCAGCTAAAATCCCCACATTCTAGCCAGGCAGCGCGTGCGTGCTGCCCTGGTCCGCTCCACTGAATAGAGCTGAGATCCGACCTCCCGCCCTGGAGGTGGGGTCACATTTAGAGATGGCTCAGAGCATACTCCCTTGCTCTGTGTCCCACCTACTCTCCCCTTCTTGTTCCACAGTCTTAGATTTTACCATACTCGTAGGGGACCATTGCAGACCCCTCAGATGGGCATAGACCAGCAGAGACAAGTTTGGTGTTTGCACTAAGCAGTCGGGAATCAGCTTGTGGCTGGTAGTCTGGAGGAAGGCAGTGTGTGTGGAGAGGGAAACGGAGGAGAAGCTATACCTGGAAATTGGGGATGGGATTGGCGATGGGGAGCCAGGCAGCCCTGGGGTTCTCCTGGTAGCGAAACGGGCCATTGAAAGCCTGGGAGATGGCACTGAGGTTGAAGGCGCAGACAGCAGAAGCGGCAATGCTGTTTCTGAAAGGCAAGAGATGGCAGATGCTGCCCCCTCCCCCACAGGCCTCAGCACCCTCCTTAAACCCCACAGCCAGCTGTCAAAGCACAGCCTGGCACAGCTCCAAGGCTGATTAAGCACCTTTGATGAGCCTGGTGCCTGGTAATAGGGGGGTCACAGAAAGCGAAGATGCTCTGGAAACCCTCTGGGAAAGAAAGACCCACTGATAAGAAGCACTGGTGGGTTCCTCTATACTACTTCTGCATTCCCTTCCCTTCTCCCATGGGAGGGTCAAATAAGGTCATTATTTTCAAACGTTTTATCCATGGCCACTGTAAGAAATATATGTAATATTACAACTCAGATTAACACATCTATGCATACACACACATCTGCAATGAATTTTCATGAAACAACACTTACTTTTACTAAATACATTATACTCTGATATTTTTATTCCAATCTATTCTCTTCTATTTATTTTAAAAAGAGCCAGTTTGCCAAACCACTGATATATGCCCACAACCCACGACACCCTGAGCCAGATGACCTCTAAGATCCCTTTCGGTCCCAGAGTCTGACATTTCTATGAGTCTGATGTGAACAGTTCAGACACAATACCACTACACCAAATGTTTCCGGTTCTGTTCTCTGCATTTAGTCCCTCTCCCAAACGTGTCCATTTCTCTCTCCCTCCAGGGAAGGCTGACCCCATCGTCTTCCCTGGAGGCTGCACTGTCCTACTGGCTGGTGTCCCCACAGCCTGCCTAGTCTCCTCTAATCTATTCTCCACACAGCAGCCAGAGCAAGCGTTTCAAAATGCACATCTGAGCTAGTTTCTGGCCTGCTTCAAGCCCTTCAATAACTTCTTGCTCTTAGGATAAAGATCAAAACACGTAAAGCAAGGCTTTCGGGATATAATCCTCCCAATCCTCACTCTTCAGCCTCCTCTCCTTCCTGTCTTTCTCCTCCTCACTCCCCAGGCTCCTGCCACACTGGTCTGGTTCAGTTCCTCAAACATTTCTTCTGACCCAAAAGCTTTGCAAGCTCCCTTAGGCTGGACCAGTCCTTTCCCCTAGTTAATTCCTATTCATCCTGTAGGGGTGTCACTTCCTACAGGAAGCCTTCCCTGATCACCTCCCTTCCATACTGTTAGAGGTTTCCCTGCACACTTCCCTTTCCCTTCGTAGCATTAAAACACAATGAAAATTGGGTGTGTAATAACCACCTTCTCTAAAATGTAAGCTCGACGGCAGAGCCAGGTCTGCTCTTGCTCTCTGGTACCCATCCCCCACAACCCACCCACCAAGCACCTGCCATGGAGAAGGCACACAATGCATAAACTATTTAAAATCTACACTAATGTCATCATTTCCCCTTAATGTCTCTCCAGTGGCTCCTGTCCTTTGCTGACCTTCTGGTGCTGACCGCCAGGCTGGTCACTAAGTCCTGGCTGTCAGCTCCTGGCCTGTATGGGCTGTGTTGATGTCTGTCCCCCTGGCTTGGATGGCCTTTCTGCTCCTGCTTCCCAGATTTACTCTTACCTCTGTCCAGACCCTCAGACTATCCTCTCTATAGCTAGCCTGGCCCTCCAATGCCTGCTACCTGGGGCCCAAGCTAAGCAATCTCTATGACTCATGTGTTTCTGATGTTCTTACAAAGAACCCTGCACAGCTTCCTGTACAACAAATGTTTTCTTGGTCTCTGCCGCCCATTCAGCATTCTCTATGTGAAAATCACGTGAGTGGATTAGCCTTAATACAGAAGGAGGAGGCGGGAGGAGGACTCATGGTCTCTGTGAGGGCTACCCGTCCTTACACCTAGGAAATAGAAGGGCTCTAATTCCCAGTCCGTGTTTTCCACTGCACTCAGGATTGCCAGAAGACAGCTGGTGGGGTTTAGCGGGATCGTGGAGTCCTGATGTTGGAAGGGACCGTAAGGAACCCCCTCAGAACTTCCCCAACAAGCTGCTGCCAGACCCGCCCAGGGCTGCCACCCCCTCATCCCAGGCAGGCTATTTCACTTTCATCACCAGCAAGTTCTTCCTCATGGAGCTGCAATCCAGTGCCTTTTATTTCTTCCTATCTGGCCTAGGCCTGCCCTTCCAGCAGCCCAGAATAAATGCTGATCACTGCGGAGACAGCAAGTCACAAAATCCTCAGAAGACCCGGTGCAGAAGACATGACAAGCCCCATTGAACAGAAAGAGAAACAAGGGCTCAGGGAGGGACTTGCCCGAGCCCACCAGGCTGCAAGGCCAGATCAGAGCGCGTCCTTGGTATCACAGGGAAGGGGCGGCGGAGGGCAGGGACTCACACGTTGGTGGTGAAGACCCCGTAGATGAGGTCCTGCTCAGGCAGGTGGAAGGCACTCTGCAGCTCGTTGTAGTAGAAGGGGACCTCGCCGGGGCGGGAGCAGTTCAGCCGGGCCTTCATGAATGTGGTCCACGTGTCCTCCAGCAGAAAGCGGCCTCCCACGTCATTCTTGCACACGCGGGCCACGCGAGAGTACACCGTGCGCCCGCAGTCATGCTCCACCGCATTCTCCCGCAGGAAGAAGTATGCAAACAGCCCAATGTCGTAGGCTGCCACGAAGTTGGGCTCTGGGCGGGGGCAGCGGGTGGGGCGGGAGGGGGACAGAAAAGGAACAAGGGGTTGGTCAGGCCAGCAGGGAGGAAGGGGGCAGGCATAGGAGTACTCGACTACTTCCGTTTTTCCACATGGGCATACTGACACCCCTCCACCAGCATGGTGACCTGGGGACTCTAACTAACCGTGTTCCCACCTCCAATGCAAAGTGCAGTTATAATAACAGTTAACATGCATTACTGAGCACTCGCTGTGTACCAGTCACTATTATGAGTACTTTAGATGGATCAGCCATTGGATCCTGTTAACCTATGAGGTAAGCACTATGATTAGCCCCATATTGCAGATGAGAACATCGTGGCACAGAAAGGTCAATAGTTGCCCAAGGCCACACAGGGATTCAGTGGAGAAGCAGGGATTCAACTCCAAGGGGCAGGAAACTCATACCACCCTCTCCCAATCTCTTCTTTCCTATAGCCCTTCATCCAAATCCATTCCTAACTCTTTCTCTCTCCTCATCGCCTGCTCTCCATTTGTTCTGGGTACTTAGGACATCCGTGACTTCATCCAGAGTCCATCTCCGACTTGCTATGTCCTTGGGCAAGCACATGCCTCATTCTGGGCCTCTCGATGAAGCGTGAGCCCTTTCAGAGGTTGGGCAGGAAGGAGGGGGTCTGGGTGTGCCAGTGGGTCAGAACCAGGGGAACCCCACCCTTGGGGCTGCGCCTCCTTACCATTGAGCCACTTGGAGTTGTACTGGGCAGTGCGAAGGGGTGGCCCGCTGCCGAGGCTTCGGTAGATGGCAGGGTCCCGACCTGAGAAGTCAATGACGGTGGCTGCATAGAGCTCCCCCTGGGAGGAGATGACGGCTGTGGAGTTGTGGCGAGGGTCATAGGGGCAGCGGGCCACGCCATTGATCTTCTCCATAGTCCGGCTGAGGTTCCCTACCTGGGGATGATGGGGAGATGGGGGCGCTTTTCCCTGAGACCCAGGGGCTGCCTGTTTGCCCCCCACCCCGGAGTTTGTTTCCTCCTGGGCCCCTGGTCTCTGTCGGCCTCTGCCTCTCTCCAGCCTCCTCCTCACTGCCCACCTGGCCCAGTCCCTCTGAGAGAGCAGCCATCATGGAGGGAAAGGTTGTGCCAGGAGGTCCATCTGTCTCTAGCCCCTGCCCCCTAGTCAGGACCCTCCAGCATAAGGTTGATCAATAAAATACAGGAGGCCTAGTTAAGTTTGAGTTTCGATAAACAATGGATAATTTTTTAGCATAAGTATGTCCCTCCCAAACTTGGCATGGGACATGCTTATGCTAAAATATCATTTGTTATTTATCTGAAATTAAATCTAACTGGGCATCCTTTCTTGTTTTGGGGTTTTTGTGGTTTGTTACTTTTGGCAACGCCACTCCAAGACTGTGCCTGAGTGAGGGAACCCGTTGGTGTCTGTCCCCTTCCGGCCGCCCCACCCCAAGCGTCCCCCACCTGTCTGCTGGAACACACTGGGGAAAAGGCGTTGGTCCCACACATGAACACTTTCCGGCCAGCGACAATCAGGACCCGCACATAGTTCTGACACTCCTCCTGAAGCGAGAAGGGGAAGTAGAGGGACACGCTCTCGCGGCCGTGCTGGGTGTCTTTCCCTCACAGCACTGTACCACAGATACTGGGAAGCACTCCTGTGTCCCAGCTCCACCCTGCTCCCAAGTTCAGGTTGCATCTGTGGACACTCCCTGCCCCCGCACCTCCCACCCAGGCTGTCTCACAGTGGCATCACTGCCCACTCAGATGCTCAGGGCTGATCCTCACCTGCACAGGAGCCCCTGGCTCATCCAGGCCGGGCCTCCGTGCAGGCAGCCTCATGCCCACACCCAGCCCTTCCATCCCCGAAACCAGAAACCTCCTCCCCGCTCCAGGCCAGGTGCCCAGACCATCAAGGCCACATACCTCAGTCTTTCCTTTGCTTTGGCAGGAGCGGCGTGTATCCTCGTTGGAGGCCCACTCTGTGGCCTGTGGGATGAGCACACAGACATCACACAGCTGTGCCACTCATCGCCAGGGCAGGCAGCTGCTGGGGTCTGCAGTGGACAGGAAGCTGGGAAAGGGTCAGGGACAGCTTGCAGGGTAAGTGTTCCTCTCACTACATCCACGTGGACCCAGAGGACCGCCAGATCTCCTTACCCAGAGACCTTTAAGGAGTGGATATCCCCTCACCCCACACCCTCCCCACCGGCTTGGGTCATGGGAGGCTGGAATAACAGCTTCCTCATGCTTCATTCCCATGCAGCTCTGTCCTAGGCCCTCCCCAATCCTTCCGTCCCTGGGTCAGCCAGGGAGCTAGAAGTGGCCAAGCAGAACCTTCAGGACCACCCCAGGCCTGAGTAGGGACAGGAAATGTGCCTCCACTATGCACCGGATGTCCCTTAAATGAGTGGAAGTCAGGGAGATAAGAAATGCTAGATTTCGCAAACCTTAGGGATAGGAGATCTATTTGATTTTCCCACTATAACCCTGCAAACATGGTTTTTTTGTGTGTATTTTTTTTTCTTAGATAAACTCGGGTTCTGTGTTACTTGCCGCAGGTACATGGTAGAGCAGGAATTGGAACCCACATTCCTGATTCAAGAGCTCTGTGTGGTTTTCTTTCTCTATCCAACCATCTCAAGGACCCAGGACTTCCACTTTCCTAATTGCTGGGGGGAGGGCCCCCCAGCTCTGTGCTGTCTGCTTACCTTCTTGTTTCCCTTATAGCATCACTCATGTTCTGTCATGGGGTAATATGTTTAGGGACACAGCTTACACTCAGGGATCCGGGGGATATGATCATGTTCCCAAGTGCCCAAGGCACCAGGAGAGGGCTGTTCCCCACCCAGGATCCTCCTTTCTCCTTTATCTATTCTGTCTCCACTTTCTGATGGTCCCTCCCAGCCTTTGAAAGAGCAGCTGGAGGGAGATGTGATACCCTTCAGGTCCAGGCAATGTCAATAGACCTGATGTGTGGCTCACTAGATATTTCTGGGTCACATGTATAAATATGAACTGTCTACCTGTCCTGGGAGAGGGAGCCCTGAGCAAGCAACTCTCCCATCTGAATGGGGAAAATAAAAAACCTCACTTGCTTATAATTTCTAACAAAGCTCCTTCTAGCTGTGAAGTCATTGTCTGCAGAGCTCCAGGGTGTGGGAGGGCAAGAAGGGTGCCAGGGAGGGAGGGCAGGGCTGCTGTCTGCTTTCCAGACTCAGTCCATCTATAGACCCAAGGTGGTTGCTTTGTGGGGCAGAGAGGGAACTGACTTCTGCAGACTGTATTCAGGAGCTGGGTGACAAATTTGGTCATGTCTCTGTCACACCTATGAGTAGGCTGGGCTCATCCTGCCATGCCAGGCCTGGGGCTCAGGCCTCTGCTCCCAGACCTTGGAGAAGGGCAAATGACCTCTGACATCTAGCCCCATTGCTGTGGGGTTCATTTGGATAGAAACAATGGAGCCCCCTCAGCTCCCAAGCTGAGCCTGATGTGAGAGGAAAAGAGGGACATAAACAAGAAACCTCAGGGTCTTTGGGGGCAGAAAAGAGCAATGCCTGCAAACGCTGCAGATGTCCAGGCCTAAAGCTCTGGACAGTGGGTGGCTGGGGGGTGCTGTGTGGGCAAAGGGCCTCGCTGCAGCCTAGCGGTGGGGGGCAAAAGGCGTTAGATACAGTTATACTGAGCTGAACCCCGGGACAAGCACTATGCATGGACTTGTCACACCTCTCTTTGATCCTCACCACAGCCAGTGAAACATGTAGCCTTTTGCTCATTTTACAGGTGAGGAAAATGAAGCTCAGAGAGGTTGAGCAATATGCCCAAGGCCACAAAGCTGGTAAGCAACAAACCCAAGACACAAACTCAAGATGCAAACCCAGACCACCTACACCAGAGCTCAGCTCTCCCTGCCATATCCTGCAGCCTCTCATAGCCAATAGATTTCTCAAACCAAAAGCTAGAACATATGGCCTGAAAAGAATATGCATAATGATAACAGCACAGAACGGGCTTGAGTCATTTTACTTAAAAAATTATTTATATCAAAGTGATGCACAGAGTTGAAAAAGTTAAATAGTATGAAAAACTTATTTTAAATAAAACCCCAGGAACATACTCCTCCCACCCTCTAACCCCCTTTGCTAAGGACAACTACTTTCAACACTTTTAGCTATTTCTCTGTGTCTGTGTTTTTTTATTGAATTTCTCAGAATTATGTATCACTCTCAGACTTCATCTTCTGACTTCCGGTTATGGAGGTGAAAATTTTCCCCACGCACCCACCTCCATTCTCCTCTACATTAAAACACACATACATTCCTCCTCTCCCCAGCTTCCCATTATAATTATGTAATATTAATTATTTAATCTTTTAATATAATTAAAATTATAATAAAATTATAATTAAAAATAAAGTTTTAAATTAGCTTAGTTTAAACTAATATTTTAAAGTAAAATCAATATTCTTATTTAAATTATCACTATGTAAAAATTGTTCACTACTACCAACCAGTATCCCAAATTTCACTGAATGTAAGACACCATCAGTTGTAATATGAATCACTAAAAATATATACATATATATTTGCTGTACAATTTTTATTATTTAAATTTTTAATGTAAACTTATTGAAAGTGTTATTTAGACATACTTTTTGTCATATATCAATCTTGTGCATACAAAAAAGGAAAATGTAAGCAAAATTAAGTATCCTTAAACCTTTGAATTCGTAGTTCATCTCTTCTGAATCACTTTTTTATTCAGTTTTCGGTGCTCATTTTTTTGTTTTGGTTGTAGTTTGTTTGCTTATTTTAGAGTGTCATTTTTTTAACCACCCAGGGTATCAGTGGTACAGCAATTCTTAAAGAGTATTCCACTCTGGTCTCCAGAATTTTCTTCCAAGCTATTGACCACACTTTGCAAGTTTGGATGCTGGCACTTTGTTGATCTTACCAGAAGGTATCCACAGAAGGTTTTCTGAAAAACCAGTACTTCTATTCCCTCTTCATAGGCTCCTTAAATTGTTTGTGGACTGACATGTTCATTGGTTGTTGTAGAATCAGAACACTGGGGCAAATGACCAAGTTCAAGCACAGGCACTGAGAACTCCATCAGGACTTCAGTCTGGCAGACTGCACGATGCCTTCAACAGAAAGACGTGCCTGACTTCAGACTTATTAAAAATATGAAAACACGTGCATCTGAGAATCAAGGAAATATGCCTATTCTGAGGAGGTTTCCTTTCTTGACCAACTTTTTGTTTTTCCTGAACTAATAAGTGTCTTGATTTTCTTCATTTGCTTATTTTGCAATTCAAATTACTAATTTTTCCCAAATGGCCAAAAGGTGTCACAAATCCCTTTCGATATCATTTGCTAACTGTACACACAGATGGCTCAGATAATCTATGAGTTCCCATCCTCTTCTTTCTTCCCCAGTATGAACTGGTTGCCCTTGAGGCATTCTGGTTGGCAGTTAACCTGGGACTTACCTTCTCTCCTCTCCTGTTCGCTGAATCCCATGATTCCCTCTTTCTTGATCTACTTGCTTATTTTGGTGGAGCACATCTCCAGTATCTTCCTAAGAAAAGGAACATGGTAGATCAATTTTTTAAAAAATTCTTGCATGTCTGATTCATTCTATCTTCATACTTGATTGACAGTTTTGATATAGAATTCTAGGCTGAAAATAATTTTCACTCAGAATTTTAAAGGCATTTATTCAACTCCATTATCTTCTAGATTCCAGTGTTGCTATTCAGAAGTCTGATGTAATTCTTTTCCCCATCTTTGGTAGTGACCATTTTCTTTCTTTTCTTTAGGCTCTAGAAGCTTTTAGGATCTTCTCTTTAGTAACAGTATTCTGAATTCACACTGATGTGCCTTAGTGCAGGTCTCTTGGAAACTCAGTCAGCTCTTTCAGTGTGAAGACTCATCCTCTGTTCTGGCAAATTCTGTTATGTTATTTTATCCTTAATTTCTTCCTCACCTTTTCCTCCATTCTCTCTCTCTCTCTCTCTCTCTCTCTCTCTCTCTCTCTCTCTCTCTCTCTCTCTGTCTCTCTCTGTCTCTGTCTCTCTCTCTCTCTCTCTTTCTTTTCTTTTTCTCTTCTTTTTTATTTTTTTTTTGTAACTCATTAATCCAGTCCACTCTTGCCCCTTGTACATTGATCCTCTAGTTTTCTGTTATTTCTCTCCTGGTTTTCATTTCTTGTTTTTTGTTGTTCTAATTTTGGGGAGATTTTCTTCAACTTTATTTTCTAAATTGAAAATTTATTTCCCCAATCACATTTTTAATTTCCATATTTTCAATTTAATGTTTTATAAACAAAATATATTTTTATATCTCAGAAGAGTCTATTTTTTTCTAATTAACTTTTTAAGTGTTTTCATTTCTTCCACTGTCCCTGTTTCTTACAGCTTCCTTTATTCTTTTTGTTTTGATCTCTATCTTCCACTATAGAGGCTTTCCTCAAATGTCTGGTGATTTGTGGTTATTTATATTTGAAAACAAATCACTAACCATTTCCCACTGAAAGGGACCAAGACTTCTCAGCGAAATGGCTGATTCCAGGTCTGGGGTTAGGAAATGTACAGTGAGCCTGAAATATTTCCTTACATCAAATAGCAAGGATGCCATAAAAAATGACTCAAATCATTATGTCAAAGGACTCAGGAGCCAACTTGAAGAGGCCCCTACTTGCAAAAGATGGGATAGTCATGAACGATAACTTCAATGGATAGATAACAGCAATGTTTAAAGCCAGAAGTCTGTAGTAGTAGTACCGTGTTTCCCCGAAAATAAGACCTAGCTGGACAATCAGCTCTAATGCATCTTTTGGAGCAAAATTAATATAAGACCTGGTATTACATTATATTATACTATGTTATATTATATTATATAAGACCTGGTCTTATATTATAGTAAAATAAGACTGGGTCTTATATTAATTTTTGCTCCAAAAGACACATTAGAGCTGATTGTCCAGCTAGGTCTTATTTTCGGGGAAACACGGTGGTAATAATAATAGTAATAATAATAGAATAAAATTAATTGATCACCATTGACAGATACTAACAAACCAGCTCATTATTTGAAAACTGGTAAATAAAGACAGAGTATCAAACATTTATCTTGCCTTTCCTATATGATGGTATCATTGGGTAACCAAATAGTGGATGAGGAGAAGTTTCTCTTTGCAGAAGTAGTCCAGCTAATACATGATAACACCTAAAGAATTAATGGATCTGGGAAACAATCATCAATGGCTGCTAACATTAAAAAAAACACAGAGAAAATCAGATACTATGTAACTCCATAAAAAAAGTACACAATAACACCTATAAAGTAATCTTGCTGGAATCTAAATTGAATGAAGTCTTTATATCTAATTTACAGATGATACAGGGAATAGAAAAACATATTAAGTTATACCACTTGGATTGCAATCAGCAAAAGCCAGACCATGGGAAACTGTAAGACAAACAACCAGATTTCTTCAATAAATAAATTGTACAAAGAAAGAAAGAGGAAAAACATTTCTCTAACGCCATGCCCCATCAGTGCCCTCACCTTTCCTGTAGTCTCCAAATTTGGAACCTCACCATTTGGGTCTTTAGAGGAAGGGTCTTAGTCTTCCTTTGTTGGGAGAGGGGGTAAAATGGAGGAAGGGCTTGCTATTTGGGATGGGACAGGAGACCACTGAGAATTTAAATTAAACTGTCAATTTAAAGAACTAGAATAATTTTCCCCCTTTAGTCTTGCACTCATCCTCCATTCTACAATACCCGACACACCAATTTCTGAGCAACCTGTGGGTCCGCTTGTTTCTCTGTCATATCCCCCTCTAGATCAGTTACGATGGCCCTATGCACACTCATCTCCCCAGAATGCATTTAATCTCTCCTCCACTGACATCTCTTTGTCATATGCAGTTGTACCTTTAAAAATTTTTCACTGTCCTTTCAGTGGGGTTTTGTGAAGGAGTAGAGACAGACATGTATGATCAATCTGCCATGCATAATGCTTTACACCAGGACTGTGCCAGAAGTTCCAGGATGGCAATCTCTAGTAACAGAGTAATTACATGGTGTTTTACTGTGGAAGAAAGCAGGTGAGACAGCCAAGAACTTGATAATCTTGTAGACTCATCAACAACGCTGGACACCAAAGATAATGAATGGCTGAACATTAAAACATCTTCCGAGCATTCAGTCCACCACGCAGAGTTTCAATTTCAGACAACTCTACAGCTGCTGGACTAGCTTAGAGAATGTGGCGATAACTAAAAGAGAGCTGAGAATCATCCTCACCGTCTGCCCAGGCCCAGACAAAGACCCATATGTGTTCTGATGCGTGTGTGCACGAGTCCTCATTTCTGTACTGCAGGACATCTGATAGCCTGAGATCATAAATACACTGCAATTAGGTCTCTAATCAAGCCATTCCCTGGTTGCTCATCAGCAACTAATTGCCAAGTCCAAGTTGGCTCGTTATATAGCAGCCCCCTGACACTGTCGACCACTTGCCACCTTTTCTTTCCCAAAACCAGTTTATTAAGTTACACTGATAAATAACCATCACAGGTGAGCTGATTTGATTTCCCCTTCTCCCTCCCCTTCCCTTCTGTGTACACCCCCCACACACACACCATCCCCGTGCTGCTACCTGCATCTCCCCTCCCTTCAGTGCTTGGAGAATTGAGAAGGAGGCTGGGTATTTCTATTTTCCTTAAGAAACAGTCTATAGTCTAAATAAATTGTTTAATGAGGGTTAGGTACTTAGAAATCCTTTTAATGGACACTGGTTTTCATAACTACTTGCTTTTAGATTTTTCTTGAAGGGATGTTAATTATTTAAACTATCAATAAAGCACTGACTTTTAAATTTGCTTAAATTGTACCCTGGGGCCACGTGGGAGGATCAGTGTCTGTCACTGAGAGTTACAACCTTGTGTGTCCCCAGGCAGTAGGGAGAGTAAGGGAGGCTGAGCTGGGGGGGGGGGGGGGGTTGTGGGAGGAGGGCCTGGCTCTGCCTCCTCCTGATGCGAAGTGGAGCAGCTCAGTTTCAGCATGTGGGGGCAGAGCCCCAGAAAGTAGTTTCCAGGCTCTCGGCCTCACATAGAAAGGAGTTGGCTCAGGTAGTAAATGGCCATCAACTATAATTGGATGGCCATCAGCTGTGGCTAGTTGGCCGTCAGCTGTAACCAGTGAGCCATTGGCCACTAATATAACTGCCGTGGCTACGTTAGCAGGAAAATGGGGGCCAGCAAGAAGATGGTGGCTGGGCTGGCAAGCGCGGATTGCAGTTAGGATGGCTGGTTGTGGACAGTGTGGATCCAGCCTCCAGTGAGAGTATAGTGCCGCTAGCGAGAATATACTAGTATGACTCCCCTACCTATGGCTCCGTGGGTGTTCCTTTTTGGCCTCACCATATCCTGCATTCTCTTGGGGAGAGCGGGAGCAGAGACCCTGCCTGGCACCCCGTACAACACAGCATTTGTTTGTCGTGAGCCACTTGTGACAGCAGATGTTGAGGACTGAAAGGACCTGGAGCCCCAGATACGGTGATAGAGGGGTGCTTGCTAAAGTCGGGCTTTTACGGTGAAAAGTCAGGACCTTCTCACCAGGCCTGACGACAGACCAGGCAACCAGCCGAGGTCTGCTGCCAGCCTCGTTGAGGGAACACTGGACGGCCTACTCCATCTTCTCTCTCATTCTCTCCCCTTCTAGCCAGATGGGACTCCCTACGGGGGAGAGGGCATCCATCACCCCATGAAATGTATTTCTTTCTCTCCTTAATTCTGTCACAAACAATTCTGTCTGAGCTGCAGAGGTCAGGCCCCAAAGAGACACCCTGGGAAAATAGGAAAGTTAATTTCTTGTGCACTTGTGGCTGGTTTATAGGGCCCCTTGGAGAACCCCCTGACACTGAGCTCCTGATGCAAGCGTGAGTTCCGGGGCTTGCATAAGATGTGCTCCCACGGCTGAGCAGAGGTCATCCTGGGGTTGGATGAACCAAACGCCAAGCTGATGAGCTAACATCTGAAAAGGCATGGACATGAGGGCCAACTGTCAAGGACACTTGGGGAAGCCAAACCAGTCGTGCAGCATCTATGAAAAAAAAGGCTTTCTTGATATCCTACAGCAGTGGTTCCTAAATTTGGTTGCACTTTGGAATCACCAGGGAGCTTTGAAAAACTCCAGTGCCCTGCTGGACCCCAGACCAATTAAATCAGAATCTCTGAGGATGGGACCCAGGCATCAGTGTTTTTTTAAGCTCCCCTGATAATTCTAGCAGGCAGCCCAGGGAGAAGCACCCCTAGAGTCAGATTAGCTCCATTTCCATCCTGATCTATGCTACCCAGCTGTGCAAGCCAGAAACCTGGGTAGCACTACTGTAATCCAAGCCTTCCTAAGCCCTCCAGGGCTGCCCACTTCCCCTACGCCCCGGGTCACCTTCATGCAGAAAACAGTGTGCCTGGTGCTCCCTGGAGCTGTGTGGTGCTGGGGACCTGTACAATTCTGCCATCCTAAGATCGCTTCCTCTCTTTTCTCTCCATCCCCACTCTGTTGCCTTAGTTCAACTCTCCCCATCACTAGCCCAAACTATTGAAGTTGTCTCCTAACTGGTTCCTCCACTAATCCATTCTCTGTGCTGGGCCAGGTGATCTATACACCAAATTTGTTCATGCCACTTCTCTGCTTAAAACACTTGAAGGAGCCCCTACTGCCTTCAAAATAAAGTATGGACCTCTCTGATCAGCAATGAAGACCCTCTGCGATGTGGTCTCTCTCTCTCTCCTCAGCTTTATCTCTCACCTTCATCCCACTCATACCGTGTTCCCTCCACGCTGGGCCCCTTGATGCTCCCTGCTATTTTAAACACCTGTGTTGCCACCGTAGCTACCTAGCCAACCCCCGTCCTTTAAGCTTCAGCCCAAGGGCAGCTCTCTGGAAAGCCTTTGTAGATCCCGCTGAGTCCAATGGGCTCCTCGTGCTTCTGGGTCGGGTATGCACCCCTCCGTGTGTGCTTCCCATGGCACTGCCATTATTTCTGTGCATCTGTCTGTCTTTTTCCCCTTTGGACACTGTGTTGATCCCAGAAAACCTTCATTTGCAGACCATGGGAACCTGATAAAAAGCCAATTGCCTGAGCTCAGGGCACGAGCCCTGGATCCCTTCCTCCCACCCACTTTGAATTGCCTCCGCACCGGCTTCTCCCCGACCCTGACCTGCTGGGTTTGGCATCTTGGCTTCATTTTCTGCAGATGCCAATAGAAAACTCTGGACGGGCTGCTTGTAACCGAGCTGGCAAGCCATGGGATGTTTCCTCGGGGGACTTGCTCTGCTTTGCTTTAGTCCAGGCCCTAGGAACCTGCCATATGGGGCCCATTTAGGAAAGGGAATCAGTTGTGATCTCTTATATGGTTGCTCCTTGAAGCAAGGGACAGAGCCTGATTCCCCTTTGGATCTCAACTGCCTGGGACCGTGCCTAGGACGATCTGGGCTGTAAGTGCTCAGTAAATGCTTATTAGGGGGTGGTTGGATGGATGGGTGTATCGATGGATGGATGGGTTGGCTGGTAAGGGGATGGACAGAAGGATAGACAGATTGATAAATGGATGGGTAGCATTTCCTTTCAATTTGTTCTCATTCCTTCTAACGGGCACACACCTATTCTGCTTCCTTGAACCTCCCCTCTGGAAACCAGGCCCCTGGGGTGTAGACCCAGGTGAGGCTAGAAGAAACCAGACCAGAATGTCACACCAGCTTCCCCAACAGCCCTTTACAGTGAAACCCTGTACCAACTAGCCCAGCACCTGACCAGCTCCTTGTACCACTCGCTAGTTAGTTATATGTACCGCTCATCAGCTTTTCCTGGCTATAGGGTGAGCCCTGCAGGATGGACGCTCTGCTTGTCTCACGGCGCCTCCACCCCCAGCTCAGTTCGGATATACAATAAGTGCTCAATGAACGCTGATCACTGGGAGCCCAGCAAGCCTCCTAGACACAAGGACCGAGGGTCTTCGCCCATTGAAGAAAAAAAGATGGCCTTCCTTTCTCTAGAATGTTCAGCTTCTGCAGAGATGATTTGGCATCTGTTTCTCAATCTGGGGTAAATGTTCTGGATCAAGGAATCCCATTAAAATGCCTCTCAGAGCTCTTAGGGAATTACGCTTGGGGAGTCCTTCTTGGCAGCAGATAATAAATCAATCACAGCTCAGCGAAAATGCTAGGTTAGAAGGGGATCACTCAGGCCAGGTTAGGAAAAAAATCAGGGACACCCTGTCCCTTGAGGCCCAAACTCAGAGACCCTCCTGTGGGTGTAGGTGCTGGACTTAGAATGACCAGCCATTCCACTTTGCCCCGTACGGTCCCGGTTTTAGCACTGAAACTTCTGCATCCTATGTCCCAGGCAAACAGGGACAGTTGGTCCCCCTGACTCTGGCGCTCCTCTCCTCCCCTCCTTGGCAGCTCCTTTGCACAATGCAGGAGCCCTGTATGTGCCTCCATGTTTACGCGGCCACAGACCACTTCCAAATATCTTCCCACAAGTAACCTCGATAGCCAGTGAGAGTTCACTGTCAGTGAAAAGAGCCTGGGGCTCCTGTTTTCGACCCTAGGGGCTGAATTCTGAATCTTGCTTCTTGTGCTACCATGGTTGGCTCCCAAACACCAGGGAAATTACAGGGAAGGGAAAGGAAGGGAAGCAAATGTACCTGAAGGAGGGAGACATTGGCAAGGCTGAGTCGGAAGAGGTAGTTCCTGCAAAAACAGAAATGAAAATCACAAGTCAAATTGGTTCTGCAGTCAGGTCCCCAGGAAGCAGTTTCCTGGCTCCTGCCTCATGGGGTACCAGGACTGGGTGCCGATGGCAGAGTCCCTACGGTGGGCTGACTCCTGGGGAGAGCTTTACCTCTGTTGGCTCATTTAATCTTTACAGCAACTCCATTAGAGAGAGAAAACTCCACTGCAGATCGGGAAACAGGTTGGGTAAATGGCACAAGTCACAGGGATAGTAAGTGGCGGGATTAAAACCCAGACTTGTCTATTTCTGAAGCCCACACTGTCTCTGCTTCCCAGCCATCCTGGCAGGCCCGGGAAGGAACCCCCACCACCTTTCCCAAGAGGGGAACCTGTTTCTGTTCAACTTAAAGCCTCCTGGAGCTCTTGCAGACCCAGACAGGCCATCTTGCTCCTTCCCTCACGTGCCTCCCTGAACCATTCACCTCCTCAAACAGGCCAGCTGTCTCTACTGGCTCCACACCACGGGCGCCTGGACTCCTGTTTGCTTCCTCATGTCCTGCAGCCCTTCCTGTCATTAGTGACTCTGGAACACCTGTCCACCTCCCTGGACCTCCTCTTGTTGCTTTTGCCCAAATTGTCCTCTCTGCCACCTCATGATTCTTCTTCCCCACAGTCTAGTCGACACAGGGCTGCCAGACTCAAATGCTTCAGACACCATTTTCATCACATCAGCCTGCTGCTCAGAAACCTTAAATAAGGAAACTTATGTCCACTCAAAAACCTGCACATGGACATCTAGAACAGCTTTATGCATAATTGCCAAAACTTGGAAGTGCCAAATGTCCTTCAGTGGGTGAATAGATAAACTGTGGTACATACAGATAATGGAATATTATTCAGTGCTACAAAGAAATGAGCTATCAAGCCATGAAGAGACATAGATGGATCTTAAGTGCATATTACTAAGTGAAAGAAGCCAATCTGAAAAGGCTACATACTGTATGATGCCAATTATATGACATTCTGGAAAAGGCAAAACTATGGAGACAGTTAAAGGATCAGTGGTGGCCAGGGGTTGGTGGTAGGAGGGAATGGGTGAGGAGGCAGAGCACAGAGGATTTTTAGGGCAGTGAAAATACTCTTTATGAAACCATAATAATGGATGTATGCCATTATAAATTTGTCAAAAGCCAAAGAATGTACACCACCAAGCGTGAACCATAACATAAACTATGGACTTTGGGTGATAATGTGTCCATGTAAGTTCAATTGTAACAAATGCACCCCTCTGGTGGGAGATGTTAATGGCAGGGTAGATTGCACGTGTGGGGCAGGGGTATATGGGAATTCTTTGTACCTCCCCATCAATTTTGCTGTGCACCTAAAACTGCTCTAAAAAAAATAAAAATAAATGAAGTCTCAATTTAAAAAAAAACCTTAAATAATAACGATGCTGATACTACTACCACCACTACTATTACTATTATTACTACTACTATTAAGTACCACCGCCACCACCACCACCACCACCACCACCACCACCACCGCCGCCGGCCACCTACTGAGCACTCACAGTGTCAGGTACTGCTGAAATTGCTTTGCCTGGACTCTGGAGCCACAAGACCACTATGTATGGACTCGAGGGGGGCAGAACCACTGGTCAGGGTGCCACATGAAAGTGACTGCAGGTCCACAGAGTGGACTCTGTGGCAGAGAAGGGAGAATTCCAGCTCAGCCATTTGGTAGGGGCCTTCGGAGCTGCTCAGTGTCTGCATCTGTACAATGGATGTGCCTGTCTTCCTTCTTTCCCAGGACCACAGAGACAGGGGAATGGTGTGATGCATGTTAAAATGCTTTATTCACGTCAAAGCAGATGTAAAATTTTGGTTTTCCCTAAGAGTGTTCTTTCCTTCTTACATTTCCTTTGGTCATTCCTCTTTACGTTCCTGAAGGTTTTAGGAATAATTGCTTTAGAAAGTTCTGGACTACCTTAGCTGTGCTAAGAAGAGAAATGAGGGGAAAGGTTGTGGTGGAGTAGGTCAGAAAGAGAAGGGGCCCTGCTGCATGAATCTAGGACTTGAAGGAGACACCTCAGGCTGGAGACTTCTCTTCTCCAGCTCTGGCTCCAGGCCCAGGCCACACTCAGCTTCCTTGGTCTCCTGGCAGGCCTGGCCTCACTGGATGACCTCGGCTGCAAGCCTCTGATGACTTTCCCCACCCCCACCCTCCTGGCCCAGGGACAGATGGGCTCCGCTTATGGCTCTGCCCCAGCTGTCTGCTCAGGTAACACAGGCATCTGCTCATAGCTTTAAGAAATTAGGGGAAACACTGCATCACTTTATTCATTTTCATCCCATCAAAAATCATTCATCACAACATCATAGTCTGCTCTTCTGGGAGATGAGAACAGAGAGAAATCTCTGTAGCCTGACTCGCCCTAAATTTCGTATGGAACAAGGCAGGGTATGAATGAGTAAAAATTGTCCCCTAGCCTGAATTCTAGAGGCTCAGGGGGGCAGAAAGAAGGGGTAAATCTGACTGGTAGAAGAGAAGGAGGAAGGAAAGTGACCTAGAAAAAGAGGGAGAAGAAAGCTGAGGACTCACTTCATTTGCTCCAAGGGGTGTAAAGGGCCAAGTCCAGGACTGAATTCCCCCCCTGTTCCCTGAGGGTATAGCTATGTTCAAGGACCCAGGAAAAGGTATGTCTCCACCTAAGGGGGCGAAGCCCCCTGACTGGGTCAGGAAGAGCAGTGTGACCACAGGCACGTGACATACCCTTCTGGGCATCAGTTTCCTGGTCCATACAGTGGGCTTGGAGAACCCACATCCCGGGGGTTATTGTGAAGATTAGATGATTTATTACATGCTTGATTGACTGCATGTTTTATATGCTTTACTGCATATATGGTACATACTGTAAAATGGTGCCTGGCACATGGCAGGTACAGAATGAATGGCAGCTTTCAAGATGCTTCCACAGGTTCAGAGGGAGGCATCAGGATTTTTTAAAGTACATAAGACAAAACGGGTGGCATCTGAACAAGGTAGAAGGACCTTATCAGTCAGCTTCCTGATTGTAGTGTTGTACTATTGTTATGCAAGATGTTACCATAGGGGGGAAACTAGGTGGAGGGTACACAGATTGGATCTCTCTGAGTTATTTCTTACAGCTGTGTGTACCTCTATGATTACCTCAAAATAAAAAGTAAAACAATTATTTACTTTTAAAGAGCTGGGAAAAATTAAGTCCACATTCTTACAGACTTGCATACGTACAGATGACCTCTGGCAGGACACACAAACGTACCACAGGCCGAGCCTCCAAGAAGGGGTCCGGCTTGGAGTATGGAGGGGTGGCCCTGCTTTTCACTGTCTACTCTTTTGTACCTTCTGAATGTTACACCAGAACCTGTATCACTGATGCAGTATAATTAGTTAATTTAAAAATAAAAATAAAACGCTTTCAGCCCAGTGTCACCACAGCCTGTGATGCTGGCAGCACAGAGACTGCAACCCAGACTCTACAGATGAGGAAACTGAGGCTCAAAGGTGACAATCACCCAGCACAAGCACGTAGCTCCTCTGGTCCCAGTCCAGGGCTCTGTCCTTGGCTTGCTTCCTTTTCATACCTCACATAAGGGGATGCAGACACTCAGAAAAGCCCAGAGGTCGAGGATGGTCAGCTACCTCGTGTAGCTTGGAGGTGCCCAAGCCCGGACCAGCAAATCATAAGGCCTGGGTTAGAGAGAGTCTGAAAAACACCACTGCAGTGGGACGTGCTAACATGGGGGCACGGCAGTGGGACGGCAGAACAAACTCTAGCCCTGGACTTAGGAGACCTGGGTTCTGGGCCTCATATCTGTTGTCACTTGGCTATATGACCTTAGGAAGGTCACCTTCGCCTCTTCAGGCGTCTGCCTCTTCACGTTTAAATCAATGACAGGTAGATTAGAACTGCGATTCTCAAACCTGAGTGTGCATCAGACTTGCCTGGAGGGGCTGCTGAAACGCAGGTTGCTGGACCCATCCCCAGAGTTTCTGATTCAGCAGGTCTGGGGCGGAGCCCAAGGACTTGCACGTCTAACAAGTTCCCAGGTGCTACTGCTGCTGCTGGTCCCGGGACCACTCTTTGAGACACTCTGGAATCAGCCATCTCTAAGCTCTCTTCCTTACCAGCGTTGATGGTCTATGATTTTGCAAGAATTATCTCCTCCTACTTCACCCCATATAGTCCCCAGAAGTCCTCACTAGAGCATATTATCCTTTGGATACTGGACCTAGGCAGTGGGGCTAAAGGAGGTCAGGCAACAGGGAAGTGAGGTCCTGCACGAGGCCTGAGTCCCGCATCCCAGCTGCAGGTGGCCAGCTGGCCAGCAGGGGGCTCCTGAGTACCTTCTCTGCACTGAGCTCCCAGGGACACGCCAGCGAGGCCGGTTCAGGCAGTATGGCAGGGATGGGGGTAGGAGGTGGCCAGTAGGGGGTAGGAGGTGACCAGTTCCTGCTTTCAGTAACTGCCAGCCACTGAGGTATGTGGCTTGCTGAGATCTGGAGGTCTAAAGGTCACTTGTCCACTCCCAACCCCAAATGTTTCCTTCTGTGGAGGACAGACATACAGACACAGAGAAGGCCTGGCAGAAAGCAACAGGGGTCCAGGACACGGGAATGTCCATAGTAGGCTCATCCCAAATAATATTCCCTCTTCCCAATTCTAAGCACGCGCACTCCTGGCCCCAACCCTCCTGCACCTCATTACCTGGCTCCCACGATGAGCTGGTTCCTAGAGGGATCCAGAGCGAGCTGGGAGAAATCTTGGGCTCCAGGATAGGTGAAGTTAGAGACCCAGGGCTTCAGGTCTGGGGGAGGGAGAGGCAAACATTTGGTTACTGCTGGACCAGGGGCTCCCAGCTGTACCAGCACGGGGCCAGAGAATTTCAGGCAAGGGGTGCCAGGAGACATGTGAGCAACCAGCTGGCGGCTTGAGTGTGTGCTGGGGGTTATCACTATTCCTGCTATGTTCCCTAGCTCAGAGAAGGGCTCTACCTGTTCCTCAGCTGCCTAACGGAAGATCTGTAATCACCCATGACTCCCTCAGACCCTCACCAGCTTCATGAAACACACTGGCAAATCCTGTCTGTTCTATCTCCAACTGTCTAAAATCCATCCATCTTGCCCTCTGCACTCCACCCCCATCCAAGCCACCAGCATCTCTTACCTGGACTGGTGCCAACGGCCTTCTAACTGGCCTGGCTTCCATTTCCTGGCCATCCAGTCCATTTCCCACAAGGCAGCCAGAGTGATCTTTCTAAAATGCAAATCTGGTGGTGTCACTCTCTAGCTTGGAGCCCTTTAAAAGCTCCCAGTTACCCCAAGAAAAAGTCCTAACTCCTGAAGGCCTTTGGGCTCTGGCCCCACTGTGCTCCCAAGTCAGATGCCTGGCATGTTAATTATTTAGTGATCCATGGAAAGAATGATGCTTCATCACTTACACCCCCCTGAGACTCTCCACCTCAGACACACTAAACTAGAACACTGCACTTTTCCAGATCTATTCTACACTAAATTTTCACACTTCTGATCTCGTCAAAGGAACAGTTCCTATTCACCCTCATCCCCACACTGCCTCCTCCAAGAAACCTTCCCTGACTCCCACAAGCCAGGGTGAGGGGCTCCCATAGACCTCTACTTTACTGCCATAAAAGCCCCCATCACGTTGGGTGTCTATCCCAGGAGGTTGTCCTAGGGGACAGGGAAGATCTCGCTTCTTGGATCCCCAGGCCCCACCTAGCACTTGGCAGTGTTTGAGTGAATGTACGAGTAAACGCTCAACTCCCTTCTGTACGAAAAGAATCAAATTATCAGACAAGGCTCCACGGAGGGTGAGTGATCAGTATCCATCCTTGTTTCCCAGGAAGGAGCTTCCCAGCCAAGGCCAAAGCCTTTCATGGGCGTTGGGTGGGCAGAGAGGAGACCTTGCAGCCCTCTGGAGGGATGGGCAGTGGTCTGCGGAGGGTACATCTAGGGAAAAGCACCCAACTGGCTTTCTTTCCTGCTGGAGACCCCTTCTCCCATCTTGGTGCATAGCCCCTTAACAGCTCCCCCTCACCCGTCGTTCATGGATAGGAGGGAACTGACCAGTAATGAGAGAGCATCAGATAGAGGAACATTTGTGCCAATAGGGATAAAAATGAGGGCGGAATGTGAGGCTCTGTGCTTTCTCCCCACAGTGCATTAGCGACTGCCTCACAGAAGGCCTAGAAGTGTGTGTGTGTGTGTGTGTGTGTGTAATCTAAAAGAAATAAATCATTGCTCATTATCCCTTGACTACAGAGTAAGAGCAGCCCTTCATATCTGCACGACAGGCAAACACTTAATCGCTCACTGGAGAACTGGAGGTTTTGCGAGTTGGATATTTTTCAGAAAACTGTGATATGCACAATTTAAAAAAAGAAGAACTTCTGCAGCAAAATGGAACAAACCCCCTGGGTCTGCCTCTGTCCCCAGCAGGTGTCCATGGGTTGGCAATAATTGTCACGTAGTTGCAATAACATTTGGGTAATATCGATATAAGGAGTAGATCTGGAGTTGGATAGGCTAGGTTTTTAGCTGAACTCAAGGCCACTCTTTGAGATCCTGGTAGGATATTCTAATACCTTAGAGACTAAGCCAAGGGTCCACTTCCTCCAGGAAGCCTTCCTGGATTACTACCTCTCCAAACAATCTTATTTTGTTCCACATTCTCTCTGCCCTTTCTGTTCCATTCACATTGTATGTTATTGTCACTCTCAATGTGCTCAAGTATATTTTCTGTGGGGGTGAAGGGGAGGGTGTGAGAGGCTTGCCTGTCCCCATCAGACTGGGTGCTCCACAACAGTAGCAATAGGGTCACACTTTAATTCCCTTCTTCCCTTCTGACAGAGGTATTCCAGATGTGGGCAGTCGAACAGGGGGGAAGGGGGCATGACTGGTCGGCAGCAAGCCAGGAGAAACTCAATCTGGGAACTTCTCAGCTCAGTCTTTGCTCTGGCCCTTCCTTGGGAAGAAGAGGAGAGGGAGAGGAAACTGGCAGGAGCAGAGATGACAGTAGGGAGGTAGGGGATGGGGAAGTAAAGGGTGGAGGCCCCTTTTAGTTTCTGTCTCTCTCCCTTTGCACGGAAGGGACAAATATGGGCAAGGCGGAAAGGGAGAGAGGAAGAGATGTGTAGCCCAGCGGTCCTGGGGGAACTGTCTTGGGAAGGGAGCCAGTTTCCTCTGATTAAACAGGCAAAGAGGACCAGAGGGGAGGTTGTTCTTGAAAACACCAAGCACGTTCTGAGCTCCATGTGCAGCGAAGGCTTTGGACAGTGTCTTTAAGAGAAAAATGACATTCTCCATGACGCGCCTGTGATTTTAATTACGTATAGTCAATTCAATTACCCACTTTGTGGATTAATCACTCCCAGTGTTAACTCCATATTGGCTTTTCCCTGCTGCCTAGAAAGGCCATGCTGTGGCAGAAAGAATAACATGCAGGGCAAGGAGAAACACAGGAGGATCTCCCTTAAAAGAAACCTATAGCAAAAAATCTAACCTTACAAAACAGGAAAATATCTGTCAGATTCTGCCACTGGCTGCTCCTCGGGGGTATTTAGAGGTTATCCACAGATGAGTCAGATGTCAGGGGAGAGGGAAATTCATAGTTACAGGGCTGGAAACTTACAGACCGGTCAGAAATAAGGTGTAACATATGAGGGGATCCTGGAAGGTGGGGGTTGGTGCTGGGCTGGAACACAGAACATAGTCACTTAACATGAATCCAGTCCTTCGTGTGTCCTCATTGGTGCTAAAGAATGTGGGGAGACCAGAAGGCGAGCCTGGTCCAGGACCAGCTGTGCTGGGGGGCCAAAGGGGGTGACTGTTAAGAAACAGCAGAAGATGCCTGACTACTCAGAAGAAACTCTTGCTCACTCTGAGGCCCCACAGTGTGGAGCTCTGTGCCTGGTGTGAAACAGGGCCCAATAAAAATGTAGTGAATAAACCGGGAAATCCAAAGCTGTCAGAATGGGGAAGTAGGTAAGTTGGTGGAGGCCAGGAGGGCGGGGGAAGAAAAACAGAGGTGACGCCACTCTCCAGGGCTGTCAGTCAGTCTAGGATGACAGACCTCCTCTACTTGCTCAGGTCTACAGGGATTTCTTAGTGACTCTGTGACAATCACGTATGTCAACCGGAGTCTCCTTCCTTCATTCTGAAAGGGGGGGTGGGTGGCAAGTCAGTTTCATTTAAGTAATTTACGCGGGAAGATCAAAAATTATGTCCAGGAAGCCGGACACCCAAATAACACATCTCCCACCTCTCCATCCTTCCCTAGTTTGCTCCAGTACAGACCAGCCTGGCAGGGGATACTCCTGCTCTGCTTTCATTGTCCCTGTCCCCAGAAGCAGCCAGGCCAATAGCGCCCACTGTGAAGTCTCTGAGAGGACGTGTTTCATTAGGAGCTGCCAGAGTGGCCCCCAATATGAGGAAGACAGCTCTCAGCCCTTAGAATCCAGCTCCCTCATTCCTCCATGTGGTCTTTCCCTTCAGTGACAGCTCCCCTCAGAGCTTCAGGAGCCGTCAGAAGTCTGAGAGTGTGTACATGTTTTGTACGCTTAAAGATATTGCTAATTTACTTTAATCCACTTAAGCCTTCAAAGCCTGGATCCCTGCTCAAACGAGGCAGCACAGAGAAAATAGCTGGAAACCCTCCTCCCCGAGACGGGAGACAGGGGCCAGCCCACAGCTGGGAATTCCACACTTCTAAATGCCCCATGTCTCCCACCTCACAGCCCCCAACTCCAATTCATCCCATCCCCCCCACCCCACACCTCCCAAATCCCATGCTTGCCTCAGACTCATGGGTTTATTTTTCCAGTCTGGTTTCTATTTTGCCCGTCTTGACTAGCTGTGTAGAATCCCAGATGACAGGTTGTGCATCCTCCTGCCCAGGACACCTGAGGGTGGAGCCCCTGATCACTCTGCCATGCTGAGTGGGTCAGAATGCTCTGGCAAGCCTCTCCAACCCTCTCCACCTCAGCCCGGCTCTCATTTGTAAAAGGACGTGATTGCCTCGTCCGGCCTCCCTGCCAGAGTTATTGTGAAGGGGAAATAGGGAAGGTCTTTATCAGACTTAAGAGCCTGGGGACCCCTGAGACTAAATCTGCAGATCCCAGTGGGAGCTGCCACAGAGGCAATGGACCCTGACGTGTCAGTGTGATCATAACACCACCAGCGACCCCCTCACTGGCTAACAGGTCATGGAAGAGCATCCAGGAAGCTCCAGTATTTGTGTTTTGTTTGTAGATTATCATCCAATGTATATACTACTTTTAGAAACTCTTATTGATAACTTATAAACCCCTCAGGATATGTCCAGTGATTCACAAATCCCAGATTGGAAAACACTTTCATAGGACACTCTCATGCCCTCCCTTGACAGAGAAGGAGACATTAGTCCTCAGGGCCCCTTTCCTTGGGGATTCCTAGGACCCCAAAGATAGGCAGGCCTGCAGCAACTTAGAGCAGAAGGAAGCTTTCCAGAACGAGGCAGTCTAGTGATCTCTTCACTCTAGGTAGTCCTCTCCAGTCTCCCCCCAAGGGAAGCCAACAAATAGAGCTCATGCTTCCAGAAAAGCTAGAGCTGAGACGACCAACCAACCCTTGGCCAGCCCGCCCCAGGCATCCACACCTCGGTCTCTAGCAAAGGAATCCCAGAGAAAGACTCCTCCTCCCCAGGTAAAAATAGAGGGAGGGCCTGAATACATTGTCTGGAAACTAAAATCAGACCCTTCCAGCCCATGGCTGCTGTCCTTACATCTATTCCAAAGGAAGAGTCTCCAGACCGTACAGGAAATGACCATCCCAGGACTTCCAACGGCCACAGCGACCCTGCTGAGGTCAGACCTAAGCCCTTCAGGACACCATCATTGCACAAAGGGCTGAGTGGGAGATGGCTCTCACCTGCAAAGGCCACGGTGGGGTGTTCCCTCAGGGCACACAGCTGCTGCTCACCGCTGGGTTCACGGGCGACATCCTGGGAGCTAGAGAGGTGGCACAGCAGCAGCATGAGGCTGGGCGGCAGCAGGGTGACAGCCAGGGTCCCCAGGATCACCATGGTGAGTCGCTCTGCAGTCCTAGCTCCTGGCTGTGAGCTGCGAGACGACCTGCAATGCAAGTACTCAGTCTCACTACGTGCTCCCTTGGCAACGCCCACTTCTTCCAAGTTCCTCTTGGTGGTCAGCAGCCCCACGGGTTGGTTTGTTTGTTTAAATAAATTTATATTTTATTTATGTTACTTAGAGCTTTATTATGCTCTAGTAATGCGAAGTTGTAGATCATATCTTGAAAGCTAATTTCCCTTGGAATGGCTTTCTACACAAAACTGACAAATTACAGAGCTTTTTCTATTATGACCCCAAATGACTTAAAATTAGTTTTAATGATAAAGGTCATATCTTAAGGATTTTAATAAACGGAGCTAGGACAAGTACATAGACATTTATAAAAAGATAAATTTGGATCCATAACTCACACCTTATACTAGGAAAAATTCCAACTGGATAAAAATTAAATGCTAAGAATAAAACCATCAAAATACTAGAAGAAAATGTGGGCAGAATTCTTTATAACCTTAGGGTGGAGAACCATGACTCAAAATCCAGAAGCAATTAAAGCAAAGATTGACAAATTTAACCGCATAAAAATCACAAGGGGCCGGCCCGGTGCCTCAGGTGGTTGGAGCTCCATGCTCCTAACTCCGAAGGCTGCCGGTTCAATTCCCACATGGGCCAGTGGGCTCTCAACCACAAGGTTGCCGGTTCAACTCCTCGAGTCCCGCAAGGGATGGTGGGCTCCACCCCCTGCAACTAAGGTTGAACACGACACCTTGAGCTGAGCTGCCACTGAGCTCCCAGATGGCTCAGTTGGTTGGAGTGCATCCTCTCAACCACAAGGTTGCCAGTTCGATTCCTCAACTCCTGCAAGGGATGGTGGGCTCCACCCCCTGCAACTAAGGTTGAACACGACACCTTGAGCTCTCAACCACAAGGTTGCCGGTTCGACTCCCACAAGGGATGGTGGGCTGTGCCCCCTGCAACTGGCAATGGCAACTGGACCTGGAGCTGAGCTGTGCCCTCCACAACTAAGACTGAAAGAACAACTTGAAGCTGAACAGCACCCTCCGCAGCTGAGATTGAAGGGACAACGGCTTGACTTGGAAAAAAGGCCTGGAAGTACACACTGTTCCCCAATAACGTCCTGTTCCCCTTCCCCAATAAAATAAAATAAAAAATAATCACAAACTTCTGCATGCCTCCCTTTCCTCCTACCCGCCCCACCCTGAAATCAAACATCAAGCAAAACTAAAAAGCAAATGACATGTACAAAAAGAAACATTTGCAATTCATATCACAGACAAAGGGCTAATATTCCTCATATGTAAGGAACTCCTGGGAATCAAGAAGAAAAAGATCAACAATCAAGTAGAAAAATGGGCAAGGAATATAAATGTAAACAGGCTTAAAAATATGAGTGACACTTATTCTAACTCATAATAAGAGCAATGCAAATTAAAACTCAGACTGAGATACCGCTGATCACTTATCAGTTTAGCGAAAATCCAAGTTAGACAACACACTCTTGGTGAGACCGTGGGACACGGGGGCACGCTCATATACTGCTAACGGGTATGCAAAAATGGTACAACCCATGGAGAGGAATCTGATAATATCTGACAAAATGACAGAGGCATTTACCCTTTGACCTAATTTCTGGGAGTCTAGACCAGTGCTATTCAAAGTATGGTCCATGGACTAGTGTGGATCCACAAACTGATGACTTTGGGGCAAGATAAATGCAGAAATTCAAGAGTGAGTGTTTAAAAACAAATTATAGTCATTTGACAGAGTAATTTTTATGTCTGTTGGATCTAATAACAAAATATGTGGGTTTGTATTTTGCATAGTTTTTTTTTTCAATTCACTTCTCTAGTGAATCACTTTTATTAAATTTTACATAAGCATCCACCTGCGACAGACTATAAATTGAAAAGTAAAACCTGCTCCTTCACCAAGGATAATTGAGAAACAAAAATAGACGACAGAGGCACCTGCACATGTACAAAGTGATTTATGCACAAGATTATCCCCGTGGCATCCTTTGAAATAACAGAAAACAGGAAACAACCAAATGTCTAGCAACCAGAGACTGCTTAAATAAGCTACAGTATATATTTGGAATGGGATAGATACTATGGCGCTCTAGAAAAGAATGAGGGTTTTCTCGAGATTTCGATGTGGAGAACTCTCCAGGGATATTAAGTAGAAAAAGCAAGGTACAAAACAGAGTAATAGCAGGCTACCTTCTGTGAAAAAAAGAGAGTAAAAATAAATATATTTGTATTTGCTCACCTTAGCATTAACATACACTGGAAAAATAAACCAAACTAATAAAAAAAAGAAAAGTTTACCTGTAAGTAGCAAAATGGTGATTCAGGCTTTTCAATATACACATTTTTATATTATTATTGTTTTTGAATATTAAATATGTTTCATATGACCTAGTCCATAAAAAATGTTTAAACCTTTTTAAAAACTCATTTTGGTGCTCTAAAACTTCTCATATGGAACAGCCCAAAAGGTCCCCCGGAGGCCTGACGCACAGCTTCGGAATCAGCTCCCGCCTCTCTCCTTCCAAGGCCCATCCACTGTGTCACCAAGCCCTGTTGACCCCACTTCCCTCACAGGTCCCTAACCCAGTGAATGACCTCCTCATTGTCACTTTCCTCATCTGTGAAGTGAAAGTAACTAGCTCAGGGATTCCAGGCTGGGGGAGGGGATGAATCAGAGTCACTTCTTCTGGGGGTGGAGGCCTGGGGCCAGCAGGCGAGTCATCCCCAAGGGGATTCTGCCAAACTCCCAGAGGGCTAGAAGCCCCTGGGGTTCCATCCCCCTCTAAGACCCTTGGCTCCCAAACCCTCCTGTCTTCCCTTCTTACTGCACTGCCTTACCTCAGGTCTGGAAAATTGCAGTAGGATGCTTTTCTTCCTGCCTAAGTTCCCACTTATGTGTGTGAAATGGGACAATACCTATCCTTGCATTGCTGCAAGGCTTCAAGAAAATACCCCCATGGCCACCCAGTATGTGTGCCCAGCAGAGTCCCCCCTTCTCCCTTACCCTGCTCCATCCTGTACCCCATGGGGACTAGTCCCTAAAGCACCTCTTTGCTCCTCTCACGGGAGAGCCTGGCCATCCCTCTGAGCAGAGACATTCTTTAAGGGAGGTTTGGCCCAAGCTTACTCTCTGGAGTGATTTGTCACACTGCTGTTCTCATGGCGTTAGTCCTCAGTGCTCAGCTGCCTGGGGCTTGGAACTGCTGTCCTGTCCCAGGTGCTCACATCTCCTTTCCCGGACACTCAGCCCTGGACTTGGGGGAGTGAGGCATCGAAGGTCAGGGCCAACCCTCCAGAGCCAGTCAACCTGGGTTCAAATCCCCACTCCCCTCCTTACCAGCTGTGCCACTCTGGGAAAAAATGCTTAACTTCTCCCTGCCTTAGTTTCCCCAAATTGGGAGTGAGAATAGCAAACTCAACTCCCTTAGCAGATGTAAGTATTAAAGGAGTTACTATCTTGAAAAGGCCTGAAACAGGGCCTGGCAGACAGTGAGCATTCATAAGTGAGGTATTCTGGTGCCCTGGAGGAAGTGGGGGACCCTGGGGGGGGGGGTTCGTATTGTTCTTTGACCCCTGTGCTGGATGTCTTCTATTTGTTTCTCCACTCTCTGTCTCTTCCTCCCTGCTATGTGCCCAGGCTGCATCCAGGGACTCATTCCCTCTGTTTGGCCAGTGGGGGGGGGTGGGGGGGGAAGCACTGGCAGATGGAGGAGGGAGAAGAGGAGGAAGCAGCCCCGTGAGCTTCTGTCCTACAGGTTTCTCTGCCTCCAGGTTCCAGCCATCACTACTTCCCCCACCCCACCTTCAGGCCTAAGGGTACCCCCCTCCTTACCAGCCTAGGGGTACCCACAGTGAGCAGTCCTGTATGGTTCCCAAATCCCTCCCCACCGTTTTGTAAATAGTTCCTTTATTAAACTGCCCTCCCAGTTCCCAATTTGAGTGTGCCACATGTTTCCTGGGGGGACCCTGGCGGATATAACACCTACTTGGTGATATTCGACACATATACAAATATCTTTTTAGACCTTAGCGGGGCTTTTCCTCTACCAACTCAGGACATCTAAGTTGTAGGAAACTGCCCTCCCCTCATATTCCCAATTCTCCCCCTCCCCCCTACTCCCTTCCCAGCCTCCCGGCCTCCCCACCCCCACAGCCCCTAGGCCTGAGCCCCTGTGTGGCCAGAGCCTGAATGCTGGGACCTGAACAAGGAGCACATCCTAGGCCTCCTCCCCTCCCCCCAGACCTCAGGCCTTAAATCTGTAATTTCCGAAGAAGTTCCACTCAATTATGGTTTTTATATAAATATGTCTTCCAAGTCCCTCCTGAATCAGTAATTGCTAGATTAATATCACTCCCTCCACCTAGCTCCAACACAGCGCGTCTGCCGTTGGAGGAGAAAGGAAGGTAACACAGAGCATGAATGGGAGCCGGAAAGGACTGAGGGCAGGACCTGGATTCCGGTTCTCCTCTATTCAGCTGAGGGAGGAGGAAAAGAAGACGAGAGCCAGAGCAGCAGATGGGTGACTGGACGGACCACACCGACCACACCGACCGGAGACCCCCCCAGACAGGGACGCTACTCAGGGAGGAGAAAGGAGAAGCCTTTTTTCAGGTGAGCATCTAATCCTTAGGAGTGCAAGGGTGGGTGGAGGGGCTGACTTCGGAATCCCACCAGGTCTCACACACAGGCCTGTTTTGCCATCACCTTCAAGGACCTCCTCTGTCCTTGGCAAGGAAGCCAGTAGACCCTAAGAGGGGGGCAAAGGAGGGACAGAAGGAGCAGGGCAGCGAGGAAAATGACGTTGAAGTGTGGGGTGTTGATGGTCAGGGCAGGGCTCAATGAGCCAGGGCTTACAGCTCTGCAAATGCCAGCAGAACAGGACGTGCCACACTGAAAAACGACGAGCAGTCAATTCCTACAACACCAAGGGGGTGACAGGGTCTCACTTTTTGAGCAGACTTCTAGATACTTGGCAGGGGGTGGGGGAGTGACTTCCCAACTCCCAGGAATTCCTCATCTTTGGAATTGTCTCCCCTCCACCCACGGGGCAAAGGGGTAGGCCCCTAGCAGCCTTATACACACACCTTATCCCCATTCCATCATATGTCGCTGCTTGTACCAAGGACAATCATGTGGTCAAAACAGACCAATCAGATGATCTCACATGGCAATTTGGGTTAATAACATCTCTCACTCCCAGGGCCACGTTAGTCTTTGTAGACGGACCTGGAACATGTAATGTGGGCCCCGTGGGATGGCCATCTCCCACCTGTCATGTGGGCTGAGGAGAGGAGCAGAGATAATCTGAAGACAGAGACCAGTGACAGGAGACACACAGCAGAAACTCTCTGGGATGCTCACAGCTCCAGCCCTTTCCCAAGGTCTGACTACATTCTACTTCCATGAGCCACCCCCTCCTGGGTCCTTGTAATAAAATGTCCCCTGTTGTTGCTTAAGCCCGTCAGAGCTGTGTCAGACCAGGAGTTGCCTACGAAGTGTCGCCTCCTCATGTCCATTCCTCCTTCCTAAAGGAGCCTCTGAATCGGTGTGAGCAATGTGCCCTGCTCAAAGCGTTCCTAGTCTTCTGTGCAGGGCTTGCCAGGGAAAGGCGTGAGGACGTCGTTGGCGGGGCTTGTGGGGACGTGCTCTAAGAGGGCTTTGCTTCTTCCCTCCTGGCCTTCAGATAGGACAGGTTGTGCTACATTAGCCTCTGCTGCTTTAAGGGACCTTTAGCCAAGTGATAAGGATTGTGGTGCAGAACGATAGGTGGAACCTGGGATGCTGCGGACAGAACAGCTCTGGTCTGCCTACTTCCAGGCTGCTTTCCCGTGTTTGACCATCACACTTCTATGCCTGTTTCCCTGTCTGTGAAATGGGGAGAATAATAACCCCTACTTCAAAGACTTGTGGCAAAGGTTAGAGGAGAGATTTTTGTCAGACAGGCTTAGAACAGCACCTGCCACAAAGTAAGGCATCGTATAAGGGTTGGTTATTATTATTGTTGTTGTTGAATAATTCACTGCTAATTTGTTTAAGATCTTGTTTTCAGCTCTCAGTTATCCCAAGCACCATTCCTATCCCATCGAGTTTGGTTTCTTATACTTATCACCAATACACCTAAGACAAACCGGAATTTCTAATATGTTTATCTGATCTGATGATAAAATACTTCCAGAATTTCTCCAGTGGGTAGAAGAGGCCGTGAGATCTTCCCATGTTGTAGAGTATCACAGAAAGTCCTGAGCTTGGGAGGCTGCCAGACCTGGGTGCAAATATTAGTTTCATCACCTATAAAATGAGGCTAATAGTCCCTTGCCTTAGGGAGAATACTTGTAATGCCGCCAGAACTAAGTCTGGCACAGCGTAGGCCCTTATGAAATCCATGTGTATAAATGTATTCATATACATAGAACATTCGACTAGTTACCCAAGTGTTTGTCCCAGGTTCACCATTCACTCACTTATACAAAACTTCACTGAGCATTTACTGAATATCTACGTGTGCTGGACCCCGTACAGATAGGGGAACTGAGAAGCCCACATGATAAAAGCATGGTCCCTGCCTTCCAGGAGCTTACAGTTAGTAGAGGATAAGAGACATTTCCCCAAGGAACAATATATCACAAGGCAGAGACAGTGACCCACTGGGACCTGGGGTCTGGATGGGTGGGGGGCACAGAGAGCCTGTGCTTTGCCCTGTCTCAGTGCCTACTCATGGGCACTGTGGTAGGCTGCTTGTTCCAGGAGCAGGGGGAAGGGAGGCACAGCACCAGGGGACTCCTGCTATTTTGGGAAACCCCCAGTGATAAGGAAAGCATTTTCCCAAATCATCGGCCAGAGCTTCTGTTGCCTTCTCTCCCGCTGCTGCCCCAATTCCCCAAAGTCCTCAATATGGGGTCACTCTAATGGTGCCTGGAGGCGTGTGAATGCATGTGCGTGTGTATGCAAGAGAATGCACACCCACGCAGGCACCCCCTCGGGGATGCCTCGCCTTCTATGGGACTTCTCCAGGGCTCACTTTCCCAGCACAGATAGTGGAGAAGGATTAGCTGAAACTGTGGGAGGGGATAAAATTGCCGCGTGAGAGAGAAGGGCAGAGGGCCAGGCCAGAGCTGTTGGAAGGCCCACAGTTATAGAGGGACTTTTGCTCTTCTCTCTGGGGCAAAGGATGGGGTGGAGAGAGAGAGAGGGAGAGGGAGAGGGAGAGGGGGAGAGAAAGAGAGAGAGAGGGAGAGGGAGAGGGGGGAGGGAGAGAGAGAGAGAGAGAGAGAGAGAGAGAGAGAGAGAGAGAGCTGAATCACCCACAAAGCCCAAACTGGCTTCCCAACAGGCTCTCCCCTGCACATCCATGCTCTTCCCTGCTTGCCAGAGAGCCGATGGCTCAGACCTTCCTACAGTGGGGAGAGGCTGAATTGCCACACTGAGGACCATCAAAATACTTCATCATTCCCTTCAGTATGAGGATGAATACAGGGGTCCCAGCGCTCCTGCCAGTTCCAGTCCTACAAAGGAGACGGAAGCATGGGTAGATGAGCGGGAAGCAGATTGGGAGGGGTTCTGAAGAGAGGTGCAAGATGCCCTGGGGCAGGGAAGTGACAGGAATGCCAGTGGGAGGGAGGCCTAAGGCGCCTCACCTAGAAGACAGGGCTCAAGTAGGGCCTGAAGGAAAGAAGAAAGGAACTTCCCCAGCCACTGGGACAAAAACCCTCCAGACTGAGGGCAAAGGGCACAGGCAAACACTTGGCCCTGGACCATCTTCACATAATCCAGTGAGACTGGAGAAACGGGCAGAGGGAGATGGAGAGAGAGATGAGTCTGGAAAGGACGACTGAGGTCAAATCGTGGGAGACTTTAGTGCAAACCTAAAGCATCAGGAGGTTTTCTTTTGCAGAAAAGGAGGACCTTTCAGTGGTTTGGAGCAATGGAAGGATGTGATGGGACATGTGCCGAGCGAGGGAAGGTAGTGGCAGCAGGCAGTGGGAAGGATAGGTTAGAGCGGGCCATCCATCTGCAGGGCAACTCTAAGACCTGGAATTGGGTGTCCCTTCCTCCAGAAGAACCCTGCCCCACAGCCAGAACAAGACTGAATTTCAGCCCTCACTGGCAGCTCCTGGAGAACAGAGCAGCTCAGCTGCAGGAGGTGGCCGTGGCTAGAAGCAGGGAGAGAATGGAGGGCCAGGTAGGAGAGCTGAACCAAGGCAGTAGTAGAGACCCCTCAAATTACTGCTGCCAGGGGTCCCTTCCAAAACAACCGGGGACCTCTTTTTTTCTGATTGATAAAAAGAGTGTAAACAGAAAGGAAAAGACCACCTATGACCCTAAAAGATGAGGGCTTGAATAAACACAGCTGTTGTGTATTGAAAATGTGCCAGGCCCTGTGTTAAGCTTTCTCTGCAAGACCTCATGGCGATTTGGCAAGAAAGCGAACAAATGCCTTCGTGATTGCCATTCTCAGTTGATAGGAAGAAATGAGGTTAGCGGGGCTAAGGAACATGCCCAAGATCCCAGCGCCCCTTGATGCCAGGGTTGAGATTTGAACCTGAGACTGTCTGCTGCAGAAGCCCATACATCTTCCTTCCCAGAGGAGACAGACCCCAGCGCTCCTGGCACCTTCTGCAGCCCCAGCTCTGCGCACACTCCAAGCAGCCTTAGGAGCTTAATTTGGTTTCCTGAGTTGGCTTTCTGACCAGGGAGAGCGCTTTATGGCTATAAATTATTAAACTGACTTCCTGCGGCAAATCAGTCTCCTGTGAGTTTGGGCTGTGGGAGCCAGTTTTTCCAAGACCTGAGCGGCTCTGGATAAAGAAATTCCAGTGGCTGCTGATGGAAAGGGAAGAGTGCAGAGGCCTGGAGCCAGCACACAGACAGCCGCCTGCGAGCCTCCGGCAGCCCAGGCCTGACAACCAGGGGCCAGGCTGGGTGGAGAACCAGCCGCTTCCTTTTGTCCCTACCTCAAGCTTGGCCCTTGAGCCCTTGAGGACCTTGGGGAAGGGGGCTCAGCCGTCCTCCTTCCCGGGCCCCCTCCCTCCTTGACTCCATTCAAAGTCTCCACTTGGCTGCCTGCCTGGGAAAGAGGGAGAAAAAGAGAAGGAAAAGAAAAGAAGAGGAAATAGGAGGGAAACTAAGAGCAGGAAAGAATGTATTCTGTCCGAGGTTTGGTGGGAAGGGGAAGGCGTGAGGGGTGCCCCTCACTCCCCCACCCCCACTCAGAGCCACGAATGCCATCTTCCCACCCACCCATCACTCACTACTTGGGGGGCAAAGCTTAGCCAAGCTCAGCACAAAGATAAAATTGAGATGCAGATTCCTTCCCATTGCTCTGAATAGAGCAGATTGGATACGGATTTTCCTCTTTTCTTCCCATTTAGACCATCTGGGCGACTGGGGCCCGAGGGAAGGTTGGGACCAGGTGGGGGAAGGGACAGAGGCTCAGAAACACTACCCAGCACTTTTCAGCACTGGAACCTGGGGGTGAAGATGTGGATGCCCACCCATCCTCACCCCCTTTCCCAGGGGTAAGTTCACTCCCTGCCTTTGCACTCTGTTCACCGGCTGGGCCAGCCAGGCCAGGTTGGGTTCTCCTCTTCTCTGTGTGTTCCCAGACGACTCCAAGTCGTGCATTTGTCCCATCAGTGTCCGGCAGTCCTTCCTGCAGTCCCATCCCCATCCCCCAACTGCAATTAACAGGAAACATGTGATCACAGAAAGTTTAATAAGACAAGCTCTCAAAGACCATTAGGTTCAACCCTGTGTTTTACAGATGAGGAAACTGAGGCCTGTGGGAGCGTGTCTGGTTCAAGATTGGGCAGGGTGCTGGTGGGAGAATCAAGACCAAACTAACAACAACAAAGGTCATGTTATTATGGATCAAGCAGTGTTCTATGTTCTTTATATTATGCCACTTAATCTTCACGATAACCTTGTGAGGCAGGTACTAGCCGATTCCCCATTTCATGGATGGGGAAACTGAGGTACAGACCCGTTAAGTAACTTGCATAACGTCACACAGGTAGAAGCCAGATCCAAACCCAGGCAGTGGGGCTCCAGAACCCGCCCCCTGCACCATTTCCGTGCACCACACAGGAAAATGGCATCATTTGACATAGACCTGTGAGCGGAGTCCTGGCCTGGTGGGCAAGCATTTGCAGATGGTGAAACCTCTAAAGCACAGTCCACAACCATTCTATATTTATAATCGTGGACTCTGGACTTGCTCCTCTGAACAGCGTGTGTCAATACAAGGTCAGAACTGAAAACAAGAAAAGAAAGAGAATGTTTCTATCACTTGGGAAAATGAGCAAGCGTAAACCTTGTGAGGGAAACTTTGTAGGAGATAACACGCATGTGGAGGAAGATGACCAAACAGATGAGGAGAGAACGTCAGAGAGAGAAGCCATGGGTTGGAACCAGCACGCTGCCTCATAGCTGTAATGCAGCTGTGATGAAATAAGGTAAATAGCATGTCTGGTTCATGCCTTGCACTGATAAGTATTATGAATAGTGCTGGTTGCACGAAGGTGGTTTGACAATGATTAAGGATTTTTTTTCTGTTTTCCAAGCTTTCTGCAATATTTGATTGTTTTTGCAATGAAAAAGAAAACAAAGGAGACTTGCCGACTTTAATTGCTGGAATTAAATGCTAAGGATGTTGCCAAACACAAATCAAGCTTATCGAGGCATTATTAGAGCGACCTCCTTTTTCTCCTTCCATGGGTGAGCTCTCTCTGTGGAAACATTTTGCTATCAGATATGCAGTTGCTATGTGACATGAAAACTGCATTTGAAAACATGCCTACCGCTCAAAAACAGACGGAAAATCCAGCGAAAGGCCGGGCTTTCTTGGGGTTTCAGTGCCAGATTCACTTGCTCAACATCAACCTTTGTGGGAGCTCCCTTTTCCCTGCACTCTCCTGAGGATGGCTCCTCAACACCAGGAAAGCTGGTTCTGTGATTCAAAGAGCCGCTAAAGAGATGGACGGTCTTCATGGCGTCACCACAGTGGGAAGGTCCTTAATGCCACTGACCTGTCCGTTTAAAAACAGTTAAAATGGGTTGGTGGGAATGTGAAATGGTACAGCCCCTATGAAAAAAGTATGGTGGTTCCTGAAAAAATTAAAAATAGAATTACTGAATGATCCAGCAATTTCACTTCTGGGTATACAGTATGTCCAAAAGAACTGAAAGCAGGGACTCAAAAAGATATCTGTACACCCTTGTCCCCAGCAGCATGATTCGCAATAGCCAACAGGGGGGAGCAACCCAAGTGTCCACCCACGGATGAATGGATAAACATAGTGTGGTCTATACACACAATGGAATATTATTCAGCCTTAAACAGGAATGAAAGTCTGACACGTGCTACAACATGAATGAACCTTAAAGACATTATGCTGAGTAAATAAAGCCAGACACGAAAGGACAAGTATTATTGTATAATTCCACTTATATGAGGTACCAAAAATAGTCAAATCATAGAGAGAGGAAGTAGAATGGTGGTTGTTGGGGGGCTGGTGAAGGGGAGAATGGAGAGTTGTTATTTAATGGGTACAGAGGTTCAGTGTCTAAGAGGGAAACAGTTCAGGAGATGGGTGGTAATGACGGTTGTACAACAATGTGAATATACTCAATACTACTGAGTTATACATTGAAAATTGGTGAAGATCGTAAATTTTATGTTATGTGTATGTTGCTACAATGAAAGAAAAAGAGCCCCTAAAATCCACTGGCCTGAGGAGTACCAGAAGGTATGCCGCTCACACCCCACAAGATGGGGTCTTCTCCCACGTTTCCTGCAGAGTGGGGCCCACTGCCAGCCCCGCACCCTCCTCCAGGGCATGCTTACCCCCTGACCAGTGAGTGAAGTGAGCCCAGCCCTGTATTCGTTTCCTGTTGCTGCTGTAACCAATTTCCATAGACCTAGTGGCTTCAAACAACACATTCATTCCCTTACAGTTCTGTAGGTTAGCAATCCAACACGGACCTCAATGGGCTAAAATCAAGGTGTTGGCAGGACTGCTCTCCTTTCTGGAAGCTCTAGGGGAGAATCCATTTCCTCGCCTTTTCCAGCTTCCAGAGGCTGCCCGCATTCCAACTTCTGGGCCATCAACACAGCTTCGCTCTAACCATTCTTCCATAGTTACACCCCCCTCTATCGCAACTGGGAAAGGTTCTCTGCTTTCAAGAACACGTCTAAGTACATTGGACCCACCCAGATAATCCAGGATGATCTCCCCATGTCAAGGTCCTTAACTGAATCACATCTGCAAAGTCCCTTTTGCTACATGAGGTAACATAGTCATGGTTCCAGGGATAAGGACATGGATGTCTTTGGTGGGCCATTATTCTGCCTACCACACGCATCACACACACTCCCACCCAGTCAGACACACGTGGCAAATATTTCTGGCATCGAGACATCCACACCTGAATTTCTGAAGAAGGAAGAGCAGTCGCTGGCAGGTCACAGCCACACAGTCTCAGGGAGTAAAAAGAGGCCACCGCTGAGGGGACAGTCAGGGAGCATGATGTGTGTGCCCGCGGAGGTGGGGAGAGAGGACCCCAGATGGGAAGATGACGAGCACAGGGAAGGGGACAGCATGTCCCATGGGAAAGGAGACGCTCACAATATGCAAAGGGGAGCTCGTGGGAAAGACCTTACAGGTGAACTGCACGCCAAACAAAGAAATTCAGGAACACTGGCACTAAAGTTGTGCCAAATGGGGATTGTTATTCACTTTCCAAAAGTATTTTCCTAAACATTCTTTAAGTAAGGAGTTCTACTGTGTTCTTAAAATAGGATTTACACCCAATTTTTCAGCAACACATAAAGGATGCTTGTAAATCTATTGAAAGGAAGTGAGACCAGTAACATCTGCCACCTTCTGTGCTGGGGGTGTCGGAGGGAGTGGGAAGGAAGCACTGGTGGGGGTGATAGGCTCAGACTCAAGTCTGGGCCCCGTGAAAGCCATCCAGTTAATCCTCCATGTGACCTTTTCTCATCTCCCACAGGCACAAACCAAGCGTAGAGAGGTGAGGGAAAGGAGAACAACAGGTCAGGAGCTAGCCCCAGGGCTCTCTGACCCCGAGGCCCTGTTCCTTCTGCTTTCTTTAGAGAGGGTGGCATGGAGTTGTATGTCTGTGTCAGTAACAGAGGCTGTACCCCTCCAGTGTTCATGTCTGGAACGATACTGAAACTTTCAATTAGGGGCAAAGCCAGTCATTCTAAAGTTATTAAAGAATCCCGATGGCCTGAAATAGGTAAAATTGCCATGATGTAAATAAATGGTTGATTTCATGTCTCTTTGGGGAGCCAGCAAACACAGGGGGCTAAAAGGAACCAGGGCTTCAGCCCCATTTCCCTCCCTCTCTTGGCCACAGAGCCTGCTGGGAAATACTCCTTGAGCTTCAAAGCAGAAAACATAGAGGAAGATGCCATAAAAATCTCGGGCACCACACCTATTTCTCTGCCATTCCACTGTCCAGGTTCCTTCCAACTTCTCAGTTGATCCTCCACCTTCATTTTTGGTTCTTTCTCCAGATATGTGGTTCTCCACGTTTCTCTTCCCAGTCATCTCTTCTCTCACTCTCACTGTTCCCAGGGCGGCCTCAGCACCCACCCACTCCCTCTTCTACTTCCACCCTGGCTCCCTCAGCAACCCAGGTCTCCAGCCCTCTCTTCTGGACTCCAGACCACAGAGCCATCGCCAGCTCACTGTCACCCAGACATCGCTACTGCAGGCTGCCCCACGTACACGTGGCATCTTTCTCCCTTAACGTGTTCCTCTCGCATCCCCCACTTCTGTCAATGGGACTATAATCCCCCGGGTGTTCTGACTCATATCTCAGCATTCCCAGACTCCCTTCTCCTTCATCTCCCACATCCAATCCACTGTTGAGTCCTGGCTCTTGTACCTCTACACTGGATCCCCACCCAGATGTCCTCAGGACTGGCAGGTGACATGTGAGCTACGTGAACAGGGAGGGCCAGGAGAAGATAGGAGGGCAGGTGCCCCATTTGGACACGACAGCTGTGATTCAGCTCTCCTCTTTTCCAGCTGACTGTTGCCTTCTCAGGATGCGGGCCCAGATCTGTCCATTTAAAAAGAAAGTCTATAGTCTAATTCATGTGACATTCTCTTATTTTTAAATACTGGCAATTACTTGCATTTTTTGAAATCCCTATTTACACCAAACAAAACATGTCTGTTTGAGACCTCAGGGCTTCAGCCTCTCTCCCACTATTCCTTCTCTCTGTTCCCAATGGCAATGTCAATATATCCATGATCCCTCCTGGACAATAAACCAGTTTCTCAGAGCCACTTTCTCTATCTTCCCTGTGCTGGTCTCAGGCCCCACAGAACGTTGGACTATTCAGCTTTAGATTCGGGTGCTCTCGACAGGGAGAGAACAGTGAGGGTGAAGGAGACAGAGAAGAGAAGGCTGATGCCACTCAGGTTGACAGAGCCATTAATTAACAGAGTTAAACATCTGGTGTTTAATTAACACCCTCTCTCCTCTTTCATCCTGCCTCCTGTTTTCCCTTTCCCGGAGGGGCTCTGTGGTGGGTGAAAGAGGAGCAGAAAGCTGGAGGGCAGACGTGGGCCATGGGATGGAGCTTCTGGCTGGAGGCAGGGCAGGGGAGCAGCGGGGCGGTGAGGTGCCCATGTGTGAAGAGAAGAGGACAGGTTAGGAAGAAGCAGGTTTATGTTTCAGTCAGAGAGACTCAGACGGGTCCAGAAGTTTCTTGGGGAGGAGCTGGGGGCAGAAGCTCAGTGTGTAGGATTGAACAAGGAAGTCCACAGCTCTCCTGTGGCAACACTCCTGGTTGCCTCCTTGATATTCATTCCGCCGAAGTCGTCCATTGATAACAACACCGCGCTGCACAGAGTTGGCAGTGTTCCTAGCCCCAGGTGACAGGCCGTCCCAACGGCTCACACCGTGAGGGGTGGTCATGTGCATCGTTCTGGCCAATAAGAAATAAGCAGAAGTCAGCTACAGACTCTGGGAAAGGGCTGCTTTCCTCATAAGAGAACAGACTCATATGGCACCAGCCCCTTTCCTCCTGTCACCTTCCTGCCTTGCAGAGAAATGCGAAGTCTTGAACTATAGCAGTCATTTTGAAACTATGAGACAAGAGGCACGAGAGGCCAAGAGGGTCACAGAATCTCCTGATGGTGTTGAACCAGTGTGCGAAGACCAGCAGCTGCTGCCACCTCTAAACCCCTTGTAAATGATTAAATAAATCCCTGGGTGTCAAGTTATTGTAGGTGGTGTTTTCTATTCCTTGCAGCCAGAAGAATTCCTTAGTGATGCACTCTCTCCTCTCAACCCTCTATTCTCCAGGGAGATAACAAACCGACCACTTGTTGAATTAGATTTGAGTGAAGTCAAAAGCAGACCCTGTTGCTCAGAGCATCTCCCAGCCTGGAAAGCCCAGGACGTGGGACCAGGAACCGGGAAGTAAACAGCGGTGAGGGCACGGCTGCGTTAAACGGTGAGCTCCGAGGGGTGCCCTCTCGTCACTGCATCCCTAGCACCAAGCACAGAGCCTGTCATGTAGTGGGAGCTCATCTGACACGTCTTGAGTGAATGAATACATGAGTGGATGAATGTGCCACTGCTTGGCACAGGTGTCCCAGTGACAACCAGCTGGCAGGAAGGGACTCCCTAGTAGCTAGCTTGAATCTAGCTGATTCAAGACCCACTCTTCTGCGAAGGCCAGCCTGGAATACCTCTTCCCTTCAGAAGTCCCCACCCCAGTTCCTATGATGCCCCCTCTGCCCTCTTATCTGGAATTTGGTCAAACTTCCCTGTTTGCTGTGCATCTGGCTTCCTGTTTAGACTGAAAACCCCTTAGGTAGATGCCACGATCCTTTTTAAGCCCCCAGAACCTGCCAGTGTCTTGAACACTGAAGATAGTTGATAAATGCTTTCATTTGACATTGGTGTTTCAGAGGGATGCTAAGAGGTTTCTGATATAAAGAGTTGCTCAAAAAAGAGATCCCCTGAAAAGAATAGTCCCCGGATGTCTGTAGTACTACCTGAAATTTTACTATTAGACATGGGCTACTTTGATTAGCTAAGTCATCTTAAGTAAAACACTTAATCACTCTGAGCACAGTTTATATAATGGGGATAATAATAAAACCTGTGCCATAGTGCCACTGTGAGAATCAAATCAATATGAAAGTACGTTGTAAGGATGTTTGTTAAAAGCAGCCTTTAAATGTAATTAGTCTTGGAAGCATTATCCCAGCAATTATTCACTTTTGAATGTAATCTTGCAGTTCTTCAGATGGAGAAGAACCTCAGGCCTCCCCCTGCCCACCACCTCACAAATGACCTCTATACTGTCTTCAGAAGCATGTGAGGAACTTCTTGAGTTTAGTTAATGTGGCAATTCATGGGAGAGAAAGAGGGAAGACGATGTGGCGGAGGAACAGCTCTGTGGCAGGGACTGTTGGCGCCCTGCCCAGAGCCCTGTCCCATCCCCAGCAACCTGCTCAAGAGGCCGCCCTTAGCCTATGGCAGTCTCCTCACCGATATGCCTGGAAGACTACAACCCTCACCCCCACTCCAGGGCCACGGGCAATCACTGACAGATGCAGGAGTACGAGTCTAAAGCCCCCGTCTCTGTGTAACAACTTCTGCAATGCAATTCCTGCTCCAGAGATTCCCGCTGGATCAGGCAGGCTTCCCCAGACAGCACATCTTCAACCCGCTCTGTCTTCTGTCCTGCTTCCCTCGCGCCCTGCCAGGGGATTTGTGTGGCACTCCCAGTCAACCACTTGCAGAAGAATCCCAGCCCAGGCTCTGCTTCTAAGACAAGCCCTTAGGAGGCCTTTGCAGAGGAAGGCTGACAAGGAGCTGGTGTCAGGACCACACTGCACAGCTCCTGGCTGGCCCAGGGCTCTTCCCCCTCACTCTGTATGCAAGACCAAGTGTGGGGCAGGTCCAGCCCTCATCTCCTCCAGGGCTGGCGCCTTGACCAGAGCTGGTGTCTGCACCTCCATCCTCTCCTGGTCTACTCAACACCCTCTTTCCTCTGCTTGGAAAAGTGTGAATCCTCTCCAAGCCCCCACATTTTCCTGGAAAGCTATAAATCCAAAAATCAATTGGTCTCCATGTCACAAGATTATCAACATGGGCCCCCAGGAACATTTTGAATCAGTGTTAGTGGAGAAAGGGCCTTGGGAGACAGTGTAACTCCTTCTTTACAGTTTAATTTGGATTATACTTCTGCATCCATGCTCTTCCCTCTCATTACAATTGTGATAATGATGGTCTGCTTTATTCTCCTCTAAACTGTTTACACAGCTGGACAGAGTCAGAAATGCATGGATACTAACACCCCACCCCAGGCCCTATTTTCAGGACTGGTCTCCCCAGAAGCAATGAACTTGAGTCAGAAGGGTGGTGGTCCTGGGGGTGATGGAGCAATGGGGTGCGGTGGTGGTTGAAAAGGGCCTGAGGGGCCTAGCCCCCAAGTACTATGCCTCTTAGATTGGAAAGGGAAGGCAGCTATTTGCACTACTGTGTACCCCATCCCTCCACAGCAACACAATTGGAAATATTTCTTTATAAGAAAAAAATGGGGAAATAGGTTCATTTGGATCTTGCTGAGGTTAGACATCATCCTATCCATTTACCCAGGCTCCAGGCAAGCTGGCTCCTCCCCACTCCAGGGGAGATGGATTTGGGTCAGGGAGGGGTCACTTCATGTCAACCACACTTCTTAGTGACATCATCCCTGTCAGGACATTCTTGCTTCTTTTCTGTTCTATGAATCAACATTTATCAAGGGCCCTAATAAATGCCATGGGCCTCAAGTACTGGGGAGGACACTGTCTCCCTCTTTGGGGAGCCTCTCTTTTGAGAATTCCATGGTCTTCTGCTTATATATTAATGCTCACCTCTGACCCCAACTTGCAGAATCCCAGATACGAATGAAAATACATGGTCTTTCTGCTTTCTAATAATTATATCTAAGCTTTATTGTGTTCTTCACTGTATGACAGACAGTGTGTTCATAGTTTTACAAATGTCTCATTTTATCCTTACCCTATGACTATAAAATGGACTTTATTGCTTTTTGACAGGTGAGAAAATTGAGCGGTGGGTCACTTGCCCAGGGTCACATAGGAGTGGCCACGCCAGGATCTGACCTCAGGGCCATTCGGTGCCAAAGCGCAGGCTCTTAGCCAGCCTGCTTCCCACCTCCATACAGTGCTGCTGTAGAGATGGGTTCCATCAAGAAGAAAGGGGGTGGGGGCTGGGTGCTCTTTCCATCTGTGGGGGTGCAGAGCAGGAAGCTTCTCGGGTCTCCTCGCCCCTGTACCCGAGGCTGAGTTCAGCTCAGTTCCTCTCCCACCGTCCAGAGCTCCCTCCTTACGACCCATTGCATGACAGGTTCTGAATCCCTTTTCTTCATCTTTCCTGGCCGGGAATGCTGCTGCTCTCAGGGCCTTCGACCATACGATCTGTTTCAGCCTCTGCAAGGAGAGCTCCCAGCTCCATTCCCAGCCTGCTCCACCCTCAAGCCATCCCAGCCCCTGGGTCCTCCTGGCCTTCCTGGCGCCCACCTGTAATGGTCTCTAGGGTAAGACAGTCAGTCCCCTGTGCCCCACTGGGCTGCTCCCTGCTGCGGGAGCGGAAGCCACTGGCTCCTGCAACGCCACATTAGCCATCTCTTTCCAGTCATTGCTCATCAGCTGGGCTAATGGCGGGGGTGGCCGAGAGCAGCGAGGCAGATAATCCAAGGTAGTGGGAATGTAAAAATCATCTCTATGTGGCTGTAGAAGGTATTTTTGGACCTACAGTTGAATGTGGGTGGGTGTGATGTGCTGGGGATTCACAACACTTCAAACCAAATCCTGAAGAGAAACCAGCAGGGCCCGACTGCTGGTTTTAGGGATTAGAAAACCATCTGCCCTGTTCCTCTTTCCTGCTGGGCGGGGCAGCTCAGTGTCTCACACTAGCTGAGCTGCTCCCTCTCTAGAAATCAGACTGACCTACAGCCCTGGCTGCAAACACAGAGGCTGACGGGGGCTGGGCAGCCAAGTGAGGTCAGGTGGTGTTAGACAGAGGGAATGGCAAAGTGAAGACTGTCACTCCTTCAGGTGGCATAGCCACTCCTCAGGGGCAGGCAGCTGCTACTCAGCTCCAGCTGATGACAGAAGCCAAATAAAACACATCTGTGAAAGGATGTGGCCCACTGACCACCGGTTTGCAATCTCTAGCCCACTGGCATGCATCAGAATCTCCTGGAGGGCATGTTAAAATAGATGGCTGGGACCTATCCCTCGAGTTTCTGATTCAGTTGTTCCCAGGTAGAGACCAAGAATTTGCGTTTCTAGCAAGTTCCCAGGTGATGCTAGTGCAGGGCCATACTTCCGGGGAACCCTGCTCTCACCCAGGGGCTCTACAATTGCGGAACCTGATACTTCCTCACATTTTAATATTTGCTAGTCTTTTTCCAGTAAGTGTCAACGCAAGAGGTAACCATGTCCTTAAGAAGTAGAAAGTAAGATGGACACTGAATGAAGGGTGGGCACTCCTTTATTACATGTCAACTACGCGTAAGAAGCTTTCATGAACAATATCGCATTTAATCATTGCAGTATCCCTGCAAGGGGAGTGTTACTGTCCCCACTTTACTGCTGGGGATCTAAGGCACAGAGCTATTCCTCACTTGGTTTAAGTTACACAGCTAGTTAAGCGCCGGTTCTGGGACTGGACTCCACATCAGTCTAACTCCAGTGCCCCTTTTCCCTAGCCATCACACTCTATAGTGTCCTCTTCAAAATACGCCCCCTTTCTGGGGTTGAGCAGAGTGGCCTCTTCTTTAGGGGCCCTTTCAGTCTGTCCATCAAGGCAACTCTCACAGGAAGGGCTGGATCAAGAGCCAGGAGACCTGGAGAGTTATAGGTAGCCTTTGCCTCCGTCCTTGGGAACTGCCCAGTGGCCTATAATTCCCAGAAGACAGGACAGGCCAAGTCTGGGGCAGCACAGGGCCCTAGAAAGGCCCTGCCAGAGGAAGCTACTCCTGAACAAAGCACCTTAGGCCTTTGGAGTACATCAGAGCAGCATGGGGGCATGGTCTGGTTAATGTTTGTAAACTCCTAAGGACGGGAACTGTGTCTGTTTTGCTCAGGCTGTGTCCCTAGCTGCTAATACAACACCTGACATGTAGTAGACACCAAATTATGTGTTGAATGAGAAAATGACTGAATGGTGGAACAAAGAAAGGATAGGGGATCTTTGCTCTTATCCAAGGGGACTTTGGATAATGTGCCCATGCATGGTTGAAAGTTTAGACCCTCATAAAGCGGCCAGCCTTGAGAAGGAAGTCGTGGGCAGGAGATAATTCTGCTCAAGGTAATTGATCAGAAATGTTTTCCAGATCCAGGGTGGGCTGAGAAGCAAAGGTATTAACAGGTCTGCTGAGAGCTGACAAAAACTTATTCACCTATGGATCCCCAGCCATATGTCTGTTGAATGAATGAATGAGTCTCCCGTCCTGAATGTCCAGCTGCTGCGTGGGTGGTGGCGTGCCTGCAGAGGAAGCCAAGGAAGGGAGGTGGGGCCTGGTGAGGAGAATGTGGGCTTTGAGTGGAAAGCCCTGGCTCTCTCCCAGAACTAGTCAATAGATACAATCCCAGTGGGAGCAGTGCTGGGCACTGGTGCTCTTCATCACTGGGCCCGCCGCCCCCTTCTCCTTAAAAGAGGGATAATGGTAACAACAATAGCAACAACAATGGCTTCACAGATTCGTTGTGAAGATGAAATGCTTGTGAAAGTGGTGACACCATGAGTAGAATAAGCATTCAGTGAACGCCTGTTGACCGAATGAGTTCACCGAGACTCACTGTGGCTGGGTCACTTCTCCAACCTGGATAGGTTTGAAAAGGGTCTCTTACCTCTCCAGGCAGAAAAATATCTAACTGTCTAACTTGCCTTCCTCCTAAGGCAACTCAACCGTTGGCCCCTGTCCATGGTGACACAGTAGGATGGCATTTGGTGGGACCTTTCTATGATACTGGTTCTCCAGTATTTCTAGGAAACCAGTGGTAACAGACTCTGAAGTCACGCGCTAATGTGGAGAGCATGCCTTGACTTGATGTATGATAGACCCCATCAATGCAAATCCAAACCACATGGTGACACGCAGGGTTCTGCTGCCCCGGATGCAACATGCCGGCCCTTTTCCCTGCCATCCAGCACACGCTGGCTCTCCTTTCATCCAGCTGTGTGTGTGCACGCAGAACTCGGCCTGGACCAGTCATCCCCAGAACTTGAGTCAAATAATAGTCTTCCTTGGATTACATACTGGTTAGCATTACCTGTGCTATGGTTTCACTTTATTCAGCTCTTTGTTTAATTCACTAGCTCCAGCTGATGCTCTTAGGCAAATGGGCCAGCGCTGGGGAGAGAGGCCCCCACGAGTTGGTGAGAGTGGTTAGGATGTTGGGCTGGGTGCTGATGAAATGACTCAACAGAAAGGTTAGTGTCAGGAATCATGCATATCCCCCCTTCCCTTTCATGGGCTCTGCTGCTCTTCACAACAAGGACCCAGTCAGATCCCATATGAGGTCTGCATTCCATTTAACAGGGGAGAAGTCAGAGGCCCTGAGAGCCGCCACAGATCCAAACACTCAGGGTGGGACGTTAACCCAACCTGCCCTTCCCGGCTGCGGCTCTTGTACATTCCCTGTCTCCACAAGTCAAGTCTGGATGGTTCACACTGAATATGGTTCCCAAAAACTTGGGGCTGGGAGCCTGAAACTGAGAAAGCCCTACTGATGGATGACAGGTCATTCAAAGTGCCTACATACCGTGCTTCAAAAATCTGGGAGCTAGAAATTACTAAATCCCAAAGTCCCCAGAAAAATCATTCTTAATACCCTCCTGGGGAGTGAGCACTATTGAGACTGGGACGAAAGAGAAATGATGGCTACTCCTCCCAGCCTGGGCCCCCGGCCCCCCCTGACTGGGAGCACCAGCCTATATTCAGGTTACATTTCTGTCCTTCTCTCTTCCCACCCCCAGCTTCCCAGTCAGGGGTGCCACGTGGGCCTGTGTCCCCAGACCCCTGAGGGAGCCAGCGGATGAGCTCTCAAGCCCAGGACACATAATCTGCTTCAGCTCAGCTTCTGAGAGGCAGCCAGCAGAGGCCGGCACCCCAAACCCTTGTGATGCAGGCGAGTCTCCTTCCGGCCTCCAGGTGAGTGAGGCAGAGCCTGGCAGGTTGTGGAAGGTGCTGGAGTCTGCCCCTTTCCTCCCATAGAGAGGGAAACAAAACAGGGGTGGGGAGGGGCGGAGGAGAACGGAGGGAGCGGTTTAATAGGACAAGCACCCAGGAAACAAAGACAAAACTGTTCATCTGTTAAGGGTGTGAAATAGGCGTTTTTTTACTTTTGGTTTATGTTACTACTGTTCTGATGGTGTTCACGTAATAAATAAAACAGGGAAGGGATGAGAGCTGGAGTCTGCTGGAGTGGTGTGGTGCTGCACAGTGTGGGCTACAGATTCCCAGGGAAGGCACAGTGTGTGTGTGTGGGAGGGGGGGGAGCGTATTCCCGGATTCCTCAAATCTTCCAGGGTTTCCACCTGGAGGCTTAGAGTTTTCTGCGCTAGGCTCAGTTCCTGGTGATCTGGGTCCTGCCAGCACAGATTGTAGAACATCCACGACGTAATTGTGTCCCAACTCATGGGGCAAGGCCATGGGCCAGGTGGGATTGGCTGCCATTCCCCAAGCATGCCGCGTCAGCACCCAGACCCATCTGGCAGCAAATGGTTGGCTGAGGGAAGCCAGGAGAAAGAGCCAGGCACACCATTCCCCCATCTGCTCCCCACACATGCCGCACGCTGTGGTCCGGGAGGGAGAAGGTTCACAGGTGGTTGTCTGATGGGGAGGGAAGGCTGGGACACAACACAGGGCACAGAAGCCCCGCTGTCCAGCTCCAGCAAGAAGACTTCCCCGGAAACTGCTCCCAGCCCCTTCCCTTCCAGATAAGCCCCATCTCTCCTGCACAGACAGGTGAAAGATGGGTTTGAATGAAGGTCAGGCCTGGGACAACCCCATCACCACTGCTCCAAACACAGCCCCGCAACATGCAAATGTGCACATCGGTACACACTCATCTGTGCTCACGCTCACACGCTCTGGTGCCTGAGATCCAAACTCATTCTTACAAGTCTTCTCCTGCAGGTACAATAATGTAGCCTCAATGCTACCCTAGCCGTTGGCACCTACAAGGCAGGTGACTGGTCCTTTTAGTTTGGGGGTGGGAGGCAGAGCGGGGCACGTGCTGAAGGACCTCTCAGGGGACAGTGTCTAGTTGGTGAGCAGGCCTTGGGACCTGGTGGGGGTCAGAACAGAGTTTCAACCCTGGGCCAGGAGATGGGAGGAGAGAGGGAATCTTTAAAAGAAGTACAGTGAGCTCTTTCTGACTCGGTATAAATGCAGCCCTTCTTAGAGACAGAAAGATGGTCAAGATCTGACAAAGCCCTTCCAGTGCTTAATGAATGTCTCTCTTTAAACCTGGTCATTGGTGCCAAAGCCCCTTAAGCTCTGCATTCATGGAGCCCAGTTATAGTAGAAATAACAGCTAACAGGCCTTCTATTTGCAGGCATTTTTCTATAAGGACTTTCTCTGTTACTTTCCCTGCAGGTCCTACCCGACCTTCCATCTCCTTTTCCATAATGGAACTGCTTGAGTATAGCGTGGCCATGGTAGGGCCTGATGGAGGAACGTCCGAAGTGCAAGGATTCCGGGGAGGTGCCTGGAAGTGTCCTCTGCTCAGGCCCAAGGATGGCAGCGACATAGAAAAGGTCGGGAAGCAATGTTATTTTTCTCCTAGAAGCTTTAGTCAAGTGCCTGCAGGTGTGTTCTGCAGGCAGCTGCGGGGAGTGCTGGACCCGGCGTTAGGGTGGACGGAGGCACAGCTGAGCCCCTGCCTGCCAGGAAAGCAGCCGCTGCCCACTGGAGGGGAAGGAAAGTGGTGGATGCTCCGCCATCCAGCTGCGCTTCTCCTGGCTCAGGCCTGAGACTTGGCAGGAAAGGACAGTGAGGTTGGGGCCAGGGAACACTGATGACTGCCTGCGGAGGAGACCAAGGCAGGGACGGGCAGGCCTCCTCCCCGCCCCCCCCACCCCTCCCTGAGCATTCACCAAATGCGTGGCCCTGGGTTCAAATCTCAGACTTGGCATCCCTTAACCTCTCTGAGTCGGTTTCCTCATCTATAAGACCACGCAAGGCAGTGGCGAAGACTAAAAAAGATAATGTCTGCAAGAGCACTGGCTGGCACCTAGAAAGCATTGGATACATGTCAGCCATTATTTGATCATCATTATTAGTGTTGTGATTGTGTGAACCGTCCACATCACTCACTCCAGACGCTCGATCCATTCTCTCTGGGCTGCCAGAACAAGTCTACAGCAATGGTGATTATGTGGTCACATGATTCTGCTGCTAATAAACCTCCACCAGCTCCCCACTGCCTACGAGGACATGATCAAATTCAAACACTCTTTCCATCTGGCAAAAACCACCCTTCCTGCCTCCTCTCTGACATTCCCTCTCCATCCCCACCTCCTCAGCCCCTCCCAAATCATGCACTTGCCCACCTCTGAGCTTTTGTTGCTACTATTTCCTCCCAGCAAAATGCTCTCTCCTCCAAGGAAACCTCCCCGTCCTTCAAGGCTCACATAAATGCCTGCTCTTACGCAGAGCCTCTTCTGACCCTCGCACAGCTCCTGGCTTCCTCTGCTGACGGAGGCAGCGTATGGCTTATACTGCTCTTAGCCTCAGTCCACCCTGGGTTTGGCCGTGTCTGTGAGGGCTGTACTTCTCAAAGTGTGGTCCCTGGACTAGCAGCATCTGCATCCCCTGGAAACTTGTCAGACAGGCGAATTCTCAGGCCTTCCCCCAAACCTCCTAGATGAGAAAGTCTGGGCATGAGGCCCAGTAATCTGTTTGAGCCAGCCCTCGAGGCTCTGGTGCACTCTCAGCTGGGAAACCACAGATGTAGGGGACCTGTACCCTAAAAAGATGCTGAAACGATACTGTTGCCTGGGCCTCACCTGCAGAGATTATGATTTAATTGGTCTGGGGTAGGACCTATGCATCTACGTGTTTTTCCTCCCAACCTTTTATGAATATTTTCAAACATACAAAGCTGTTAAACGATTATATGGTGAACACCTGTGTACCCACCACCTAGCTACTCTCATCAACACTTCGCTGTTTGCTTTAACACATATCTGTCCATCATCCCTCTACCCATGCATGCATTTATTTTATTTTTTGATGCATTTCAAAGCTGCAGACATCATACACATCACCCAAATACATGTCAGTGATTTAAAAACCCTCCAGGTAGTTCCACCGTGCAGCCAGGGCTGCTCTGATCTCAGCTGGGAACTTCTGACAGACTTGTAGCTCAGTTCCCACTGTGAGATGAGGATGGGGATGGGGATGAGGATGGGGATGGGGATGGGGATGGGGATGGGGATGGGGATGGGGATGGGGATGAGGATGAGGATGCCTGCTCTGCCTTTCCACAGTCGAGAGGATGGAATGAAATCACACCTGAGAAAGCCTTTGGTAAAGGGCTTTGCAATTAATAGGAAACAATCACTGACTCCAGGCCGGAAAGAAAAGTGTCCAGAGCTGTCACAGGGCTGCCAGATAAAATACAGGATGCCTCGTGAAATTTGAATTGCAGATAACAAATAATTTTTTAGTACAAGTATGTCCGAAATATTGCATAAGGCATACTTATACTAAAATATATTTCATTGCTTATCTGAAATTCAAATTTCAAATTTCACTAGGCATCCTGTATTTTGATTTGCTAAGTCCGGCCACAAGAGCGAAACCTTGTCTTGTGGAGGGCAGCAGGGTCGGGACCCTCCACCTAGAGAAGAATCAGGGCTGGGCAATGGCAACTACTGCTCTGCGCAGCCAGCCCCCAGTTCCTTTGGTATCGTGGAGCACGTGCCTGCAGGGCCAGGGCTGGCTGGTAAGCAGGGCCATGGGTCTGCTCTAAGCTGACATCTGCCCAGATGTGGCTATGATGGCCAGAGCTTTGCACATAAGAAGTACAGTGAGCTCTTAGCAAACCAGTGTGTTAGTCAGGGTTCTGTTGACAAACAAAACCAATAACATGGGGGTGTGTGTGTAGATAAATGGATAGATAGATATTTATAGAGGCTGGCAAGTCCAAAATCTGCCAGGTGGGCTGGTAGGGAACAGCAGATCTTGCAGTTCCAGTCTAAAGGCCATCTGCTGGCAGAATTCCCTTTTGTTTGGCGGGAGGTCAGTCTTTTTCTATTCAGACCTTCAACGGATCGAATGAGGCCCACCCACATTATAGAAGGCTATCTACTTTAGTCACAGTCCAGCAATTTAAATGATAATCTTATCCAAAAATAGCCACACAGTAACCTCCAGAATAATGTTTGGCCAAATATCTGGGCACCGAGGCCCAACCAAGTTGACACAAAATTAACTATCACAGCCAACAAGTCTCAAACATGAGGGCACAAAAGTATCACTTGGAGGAACCAATTAAAATGCAGATCCCTAGGCTCCACCCAGAGATTCTGATGCATTAAGTCTGGCATAGTGCCCAGGAGCCAGCATTTTAACCATCATTCCAGATGGTTCCAATCCAAAAGCTCCATGGGCCCACTTTGGGAAGCACGGCAGTTGGAGCTCAGTAAATATTTGCCGACTAAAGGAATGCTAAAAGCAACAGTGTGGGCAAGAAGGTGCCCAAGCCAGGGCCAGGCCACGCCTGCAAGACTGAGTCTGGGGGCTCTGTGCGGGTGCAGCCATGGCAGATGGGGAGGGGAGCCTGCCAGCGAGTCCCACCCCAGGCGGGGATCCACAGCAGTGTGTGCAGACAGACACAGGAGACAGAGGGCAAGACATGCACCTACACTAACCCTGGCATTAACCTGAAGGACGAAGCCCTGACCCCACTCGGACCCTAGTGTGCCCCTCGATCTTCCGTGGAAGTTGGTGGACGTGCTTGAGCTCATGCGAGGCCGATGAGATCATGGCTTAGGAATCTGTGTGCAGTCGGTTGCCCCTGAAAAGAACCACTCACTCAGCTGGGGAAGCGAGCAGAGCAGCTGAATGGTGGCAGGGGCGGCAGGGGGGTGAGGGGCTGCGGGGCCCTACAGCATCCCAATCACCCGCCAGCCGGCATTCTTCCTTTCCTGCAGAAAGGAGAAAAATCGATCGGGGACAGTAGAAGCCCATTATGACACAGCTTGTTTTTTAATGGACTCCCATAGACCATGGGTCAAAGTTGCGTCCCTGAGAACCTAACAGCTAAATAGGTAACAGCCTGGGGGTGGTAGGTTAGGCCTGTCTCCCAGCATCGGCCTTGCAGTGTAACACCGCATTAAGGGGACGTTGGCCTGGGCCCAGGAGGCCGAGAGTGAAGCTCTGCTTCCTAGACAGGAAGGACGTGCTTTGTGCTGGAAGCCTCCCTCATCCTCAGCACGCTGCCCTGCCTAGGGAGGACACAGGTGCTCCACAAATGCATGTTCAGATCAACTGAGCAGAGGGTGATAAAGCCCAGGGCAGGAGAGGACGCGGATTGCCATTCCTTCTTCCAGGCCCTTTGGGTACCTGTGACGGGTCCTGCAGGTCTGGGCTGCTCTGTTCCCACCCCTTTTGTGTGAACTCAAAGCCACCATGCTTGCTTCACCCACAGTCATCCTGCCCAGGTCCTGGTGACCTTCTTCAGGCAGCCCTGTGATTGTGTGGCGGCTGGGAAAGGGGTTCAGAGAGGGAGATGTGAGGTGCAAAGAACTCCTTGAAAGGATGAAAGACTGGGATACTCTAACCTGGGCAAGGGACATAAATATCAGTGGATGGGAGGTGAGGAGGAAATCAAAATCCTCCGGTCTCTGAATGTGCCACCTAGAGGGAATGACCAGAGATGCCCATTGCTCCAAGGACAAAGCAAGGCAGACAGAGCATGAGGAAATCAGAACTGAATCCTGGAGGCAGACCTGGCCCTCCGGCGTCCCAGGAGGAAAGGCAACATCACCTGATGACACTAGCCGGCCAGCAGCCCGGCATCCCCCGACCACCCAATAATGGCTGTCATCATGAACATTTCCACACTCTCCCTGAGTTTATTCCTATATTTAGCTTAAGCCACCTCTGGGGGTTATAAGTTCCATACAAGTTTACTACCTGCTGTGTAAATAACACTTACTTTCATTTGTGCTAAAGCTGCCTTTTACCAGCTTCGAGAGCTGCCCTCCCCCTCGTTCTGATTTCAGGAACTTGAAGATCAAGTCCATATGTCACTTCAGCCACAGCCTTAATAGGGAGAGGGGATTCATAACTAGGATGGCCCCACCTCACTTTGTCCTTCCTGTACTGGAGTCCTGGTAGATTTTTAGTCTCACCTCAGACAGTCCAAGAATGGAAATAGGCCATATGTGTCTGGTTTTGTCAAGGTCAGAACCAAATGCCACGTTGTTTCCAACTCCCTCACTATAATGCCTGGTCTTTGTGGCCAAACTAGCACACCGGGCAAAACCTTTAGGGGGACATTTCCAACAGCAACCTAGATTTGCTGGGCTGTGTCAGACTACTGGTAACTCCCAACTTGTGGACATGGTTTTACTTATTTTTCCCTAACTGTGTGGCCTTACATATCTGGGGTAAAGTGAAGCTGACACTGTTTGGGGCCACACACACCAGCTGACCTGATAGTCCATCACTTGGAAGCTTTTGATGGCATCACATTTTCTTTTGGACTCTGCTGCTGCTTCCCTCATGCAAAAGAAGTATCACTTCCCTTCTGTTTCATTCCTAAGCCCATCTCTGACTCATGACACAAAACCCTTCATGTCCCAGGGTAGCTAATTGTGGTGTGGACCTAAGGGACCCAAGGAAGGTCTTCCTGTCTTCGGGGGTGTGGCATGCTGGGCAGGGCGGGGGTAAATGCAATCCCCCCTTCCCTGGAAAGCTTCAAGGCAAGGCTGGTCATTCTGCTTAGCAGAGCTCTTCCTGAGACAGACAATGGGCTAAATTATTCTAATTTTTTATTGTGGCAAAATATATATAACATAAAAGTTACCATTTTAACTATTTTTTAAATATACAGTGGCATTAAATACATTCACTGTGCTACCATCACCACTATCCATCTCCAGAACTTTTTCACCTTCCCCAACTGAATCTCTATCTCCATTAAACACTAACTCCTCCTTTCCCCTCCCCCCCAGCCCATGGTAACCACCATTCTACTTTTTGTCTCTATGACTGTGACTATTCTAAATTCCTCATATACGTGGAATCATACAATATTTGTCCTTTTGTGACTGGCTTATTTCACTCAATATAATGTCCTAAAAGTTCATCCATGCTGTAGCACGTGTCACCAAATTATCTTTAAGGCACGTCATCAGCTGGCACTTTGAAAGAGGAGTGGATGCAGTTACTGGAGTGGCACACATAAATGTGGACGTGTGCACACACTTGGTCCATGAGTTTATAAGCTCGTGTGCTTGCACACTCCCCTCCACACAGCCTCCACGAATCCCAGAGGGCAGCCCTCACACCCTGGAGGAGCAGTTCTCAGACCTCCCTGCGCATTAGAAACGCCTGAAGAGCTGGTCATGCAGATCCCAGCCTCCGAGGAGATTTGTTTGGGCAGGGTGCCGCGGGTAATGCTGAAGCAGGGGACTGGGAGCCACACTTTGGGAGACATGCCGTCACAGGGGCTGCTCCATGTGCAACAAGGGGAGGACTTGACCCCAGCCTGGGTTCATGTGCAGCCAGTCTGCACTGGAAGGCTTCTCGGGAAAAACTAACAGGTGAGGAATCTGTCAGGAAATCGAGTCATCACATCCCGCAGGGCACGCCTGGCCTATGACAGTCAGCTCTACTTCCTATACCCTTTCCAGGGCAGGTTCCCATTTTTATCTATTCAACCTACCCCTGGACTGTGCACAACAAGGTCAAGGCAGTGTCAAAGGTCAAGGTCAAGGTCAAAGCAAGATGTTCCCAGGTGTCTGGGTAGAATGAGACAAGAACATCAAGGCTGTCACACAGGTAGAGCTTGACGTGAGCCATGAGAGAAGTACATCAGCTACTGGTTTTCTGAGTAGAGAGAGAGAGTACTTTTGGAGCAGGGATGGCTCCTCAGAGAAGGTGGCACTTGATATTGACAGAATCCTGAGAGTAGATACAGAAGGGGCAGGAAAGTGAGGTGTGGCTTTGGGAGTCAGCCAGGACCCAATGTGACATGGATGGATGGAGAGCCTCTTGAGTCAGAATTCTGGGTACAATTCCAAGTGCTTTCATTTAGCCGTGTGACTGTGGCCAGTCACCAGGCCCTGTAGGCCGTTGTTCCTCATGTCAGAAGCATGGCTGGAGCATGGATGGGACAGGAGGCTGGGACCGTGCTATGCAGGGCCTTGAACACACTTAATTCAGCGAGAAGCTGAAAGCCACTCAGTGTTTTAGAGCAGACTCATATTCTTTTAGCTGCAGACTTAAGGGGGGGGGGGGGGGGGCGGCAGAGGGGAAGCTTTTGACCTGTTCCCATCCCATGAGGTTGGACGGGTTAGCCTGACCCCTCCAATCTCTTCTCCGTATCCCACTTCAGGGATTCCCTCCTATGAGTGCATACTTCCTGGAGGAGGGTTTCCTTTGGCTCCTGGGAGGACTTAGAGCCCTTCCCCGCACCACTCACAAAATGAGGAAATGTGAACTCTAAATAATTTAGAAACACGTTAAATAAGACTGGGTCTAGCCTTGATCCCTGGGGAGCTCGCTGTTAATACTTTCCTCATTTAACATCAGCCTGAGCCAGACATCATTAGGAAGGGAAAGCTCCTTTGCTCGCTTTTAAAAACCATGTAGCTTAAACGGTTTGGGATTATTTGCTGCTTTGAATCATTCCTGTCACTGCTCTCTCCCATTACAGGGATAATTAAGAACTGACTATGGTTGGCAAAAAGCATTGGACAGCCAACTTTGTATTTGGTGTTTCAAGTGTTCCAGTCCTCCCTGCCCACCCCCACCCCCCAGTTTTCCTTTTCTTGTCCCTGCAGCCTTGCAGCCCAGGTCCCCCAGTGTCCCCCCTCCCCACCACCACCATCCAGGTCGGCTGCCTATAAACATGCTTGGGGCCCCATGGAAACCACACACTGAATGGGAGGAAAGCAGGAGACCATTCACTTTCCTCTTATTCCACTGCCCCACTTCCTTGCCTGGTGTCCCTTAGGCCCAGGGCCAGAGTGTGTTTGTTCGGCTGCCCTGGTCACCCTGGAATGGGGTGGGCTTGGATCCCAGGCCTGTCCCCCAGCTGGTCATTCTTTCTTTCAAGAGTCACTCTCTCTGAGGAGCTAAGGCAGGATTAGAGGCTTCAGGAGGAAGGACTTGCCTCAGATCATAAAAGCAGGGGTTGCCGACTGGGCAGACCTCCAAGGCTGCCAGCCAGGGCCCTGTGGGATGAGCTGCCACCTGTCCCCATCCCTCCACCCCCACCCAAAGAGGCTCCTCAGTCTCCTGCTGATCAGAAAAAAACGAGGGGCTTCTAGTCTAAATCTTTGAGGGCAGCCCCAGGACTGGGGTGGTCGCCTTTATTTCCCTGCCCCCAACCAGAACCATATATAAGTCACCACAAGGATATTTTTTCCTTTCTGTCTCCATGTCACTGATTTCTAGTATTCTGAAATCAAAATATTCTTTGTACAGTCTAACTGAAATCGTTCCTGCTGCAGGTTTGATGCATTGTCGGTTGTTCTGGGTTCAGGAAGTTGAAGCCCTTTGTATAACAAACCTTCAAAAAAACAAAAACAAACTAATGACACATAAGGAAGTCAAGCTACCTTTGAAGGGAGATTGAGATTAGAATGAAGAGAAGGTTCTAGAACGAGTGACTGCCCAAGTTCCCTTTCTCCACCGCAATTGTGGTGTAAGGAGCTAACCTTAATAGAAACCTGTTACTAAAACATTTATTTTGTAGTTTTCTTTATTTGTTTTATAATATTACAATTTAAAATGAAAAGGGAAAACTTAAGCGGGAAAAAACAACAACAGTGATTCTGTCAGTGCCAGTCAGTGTGTCGTCACTCAAGTCCCCTTTGCTATGAGCTTTGCTTTGGGAGGAACAACCCCAACTCCTTTAGCATCTCCTCCAGGGTTCAGGACCCCTGCACCAGATGGTCAGCCAAATCCTGTGACAAGTGTCTCAAGGGAAACTTTCAAGCCAAAAAGACAGAGAGCTGGGACCTCCTCAAGCTTCCAGAACAGGTTGTATAACTGTTGTAATAACAGTTATGCTTACTAATAAATATCTATATATGAGAGAACTTGGCCTGAGACTGCCTTTCATGGTAACCTGGAAGAGAGTGGGGTGGGGGAGGCCCATAGCCCTCACCTCCTCCTAAAGGTCAGAGGGTACTGAACCTAAGAGCCTAAGAATCAGGCAGGACCTTGTTGGCCAGTGTCAGTTCATCTTAGCCTGGCACCTAGTAACTGCTCAATAAATGTTAGCTTTGTGATTCTCCCATTACCATTGCTGTGAAGGGGAGGAAGAGGGTTGGCAGGGAACAGGTAAGTGAAGGGAAAAGAGGAAGGAGAGAGAAGCAAGGGAAGGTCCCCCTCAGTGTTTGGCCTTCAGTAAGACATTAATTCATCAGCCTCATAATTGGTTCTGCTGCGAAGAGGGGTAAATAAATAAACAGCTAGCAGGCCTGCTTGAGGCCTCCTTCACCTTCCTACAGTGATTCGCTGAAGAGGGTTTGCCTGTAATTCTCTAGCTAACCTTCCCCCTTCTCTTCTCATTGGCTGCCTCCCCCAAGTGGCCTCCTTAGATATTTTGATTTATAAGATATATATATATATATATATATATATATATATATATATATATATATATATATATATATGGTCATCTGAAAGACTGAAATATAAATTTCTCATAGATATATTTGTTTTCATCTACAGTTTCTGGCTCACAGCTACCCAAACCTTTGGAATTTTCTAAGTGATGAGAGCATAACTGTATCCTTGGTTATTTAATGAGGTGACTTTTGAAAAGCACCTAAACATGGGAGCTGGCTGCCAGGGGAACCAACCTTGTGATTAGAGGGTTGGAACTTTCAGTCCCCCACCCCCACCCCCTACCTCACCACCTGTAGGTTGAATCAATCATCAACTGCCAATGATTTAATCAGTTAGGACTCGGTAACAGAGCCTCCATAAAAAGCCAAGAGGATAGGGTTGCGAGAACTTCCAGGATGACAAACACATGAAGGTTTGGGAAAAGTGGCAAGTCTGGAGAGGCCATGGGAGCTGTGCCCTTTCCCCCACACCTTAGCCTGTGTGTCTCTTCCATTGGGCTGTTCCTGAGTTACATCCTTTTATAGTAAAGTGGTTATCTAGTAAGTAACATGTTTCTCCAAGTTCTGTGAGCTGCTCTAGCAAGTTAATCGAATCCAAGGAGAGGGTCACGGGTACCTCTGATTTATAGCCAGTCGGTCAGAAGTACATGGAAAAGCCTGGACTTGAGATTGGCATTCTGTATTGGAGGAGGTCATTGGAACCTGTAGCCAGTTGGTCAAAAGCACAGGTAACAACCTGGGCTTGTGACTGGCATCTGAAGTGGAGGGTGGGAGGGGAGACTTGTAAAACTGAACACTTAACTTGGGGGATCTGATGCTCTCTCCATGTAGATAGTGTCAGAATCGAGCTGAATACTTTGACCCTCTGCTGGTGTCCGAGAATTCCTTGCTGGTGTCGAGGAGCCTCCACACACGCTGGAATTGTGTCTGGGAACCCTTTTCACCCCCATAGACTCGTTCACAAAGGGCCATCCCCCAGGTATTGGAAGCTGCAGGTGTCGGTCTAAAGGCCCAGAGGGGGCCCTCCCTTCGGGTCTGCCTACTCAGCCTCCCACCCTCACAGCTAATGAAGATGCCCTAACAACTCCCGTTACGGCCACGGGGATGGATTCATTGTCAGGAGAGTGTCTGGGTTTGACACTAAAGTCTTTTTTCTTTGTCTCTTGTCAGTTGGGGGCTGTCAATCTGTCCATGTCTCTGTCCATCTGTGGTCTTCGATTTGGGCCCATGTCTTTATCTTTTTGCATTTCCCCTCTCTGATACTCTTGGGCTTCCTGCTCCAACCAAAAGCCATGGTGGAATTCTGGGCACATCATAAATGTTTTTCTTTAAGAATAATGGCAAAGGAAGCTACAGAGGAAGATTTTAATTCTAAATGTGTTCAACACAGGAGATCCCCCAGGGACAAGACTGAAAATGTGAAGGCCCAAGAAAAAAACACGTTAGGGAAAAAAATAATTTTTCCCTCTGCTTGGTCCCAAGGACTTCCTTGAAATAAATTATTTCAAATACACTTCTGTATTCTGAAATGGTTTAGAACGAATAAAGTGTTTAGAATGGGGTGTTTTCACATTCCCAAACCATTTCTAAAAATTATGCAATAGGATTTTATGTTAAACAAGCTGCATCAATCTTTTTGTCTGCATATAATGATGCACCTTGTTTGACATTCCTTTCTAAATGACCTACAGAAAAATCAATTGTTCCTGGGAATCCAAGTACATTTCCTGTTATAAGTACAGAGGGAAGTAAAATAAATTACTTTAATGTCAAGTACGGGAAAATTTTGACCTCAGCAACTTAAGTTGTTCAAGTACTGGATCTAGGATTCAGAGGCAGATCCGCAGAGGTGAGAGGGGACTGGCCACTGCATTTAATCTACTAAAACAAACACAAAACATACGCCAGCTGCTCGATGCTGCAGGCGGTGGACATCTTTGGCGTTTGGGTCTAGAGAAAGCTGGGGGGAGGGGGGAGTCCCCCAAGCAAATCCCATCCAACATGGTGGCCACACTATTGTCTGGCTCCAATCTGCCCCAAGTCTTCTGCATGTGAAAGACATGGAGCCATATTTAGAAAAACATGGTGTAAATCAAGAGATAAATTAACATGTGAAAAAGGGGGGAAGCTCCTCCCAATCTAGGCAAATCTTCAGCTTTCAGGACTCTGGGAAAATGATAAAAAGGAAGTGTTAGAAGAATCAAAAATGACTCAGGTGATGGCTCAGAGAATGAGGCTGATTAGACAAAGTTCTGTAGGGCAAATTGTGTTCAATGAGCTTTAAAGTTTCCTCCTTTCTTTCCACGACTCCTTTTCTGAAAATAAGTGCTTTTTTGTTTCTCGCCAACACCAAGTCCAGAAACCATAATACTGTCTCTTGTCTTACTCTAAGTATATTGTAGATGGATTCTTCCATTCAAGGTTTTTGCCTACTTCTTAAAAACTGTCAGAAGAGAAGGGATGCTAGACGTCTGAAAGGGCAGGCACTTCTATAAGGGGAATTATTAGCAAAACAAGCTGTAACATACAATTTGATATATACAACAAGCTAATTTTATTTTTTTAAAAATCAATTATATACAACCACACCAGATCTTGTCCCTTTCACCCCATTTTTAGAGCAAATCACACACAAAAAAAGTTTTATACAGATGTCCATTTTCTTTCTAATACTTGTAAAAACAGTCTCTTTTTCCTGTGCTTCCCCAATTTCTGAGAATGTTTACATTCAAGATAAGATACTCCTGGTGCTCCCCAAAAGGCAGAAGGAGAGGCAGGATGGGGCGCTGGGAAGAGACGCAGGCTCCAGACACATGTGTGCATGTGTGGGTCCCTTTGTGTGTCTGTGTGTGTTGGCCCTCCCCCTCCTCCCTGCAGCAGCTGAGGTTAACCCCATAACCCTACATTCGCTCCACCCCTCTTCAAAAGCGATTTGAAATTCTTTCCCAAACTTTGCTGCACTTTCCATGAGAATGGGGACGTTCCTGCATAAAACATGAGTTTGGGAGGGCAGGGGGCAAGCAGGACAGGGGTGGGGGGCCTGCAGGCTTGGGGGAGCCTTGGGGAATTGGGGGAGTGGGCTAGGAGAACAGAGAGGTGGGGGGAGGGGAGGGAGGCTGTTTTCTCAGGCTGCAATTCTTGCAAGCTCCTTGGAGACCGGAGACCAGAGAAAGGAAGGGAAAGGTCTCAGCTGGGGCCCGGCCACTCACTGAACCAGTGGAAAGCAGGATGCTGAGCCTGACCCAACAGGAGTTTGAGGACCTATAGGAAACCTATGCCAGCAGTGTGCACCAAGGAAAGAGAGGGGAGTTTGTGCGAGGGGAGCAAAGGCAGGAGGGAGGAAGCAAATATTAAACACTGAGGATCCTAACACTGTCCCCTCCTAGAGGGCTGGTTCACACTGGAGGGCAGGGACAAAGGTTCTATTTCTTTTGGTGTCATCACGGAATCTAGTCCAAGGCCAGGCCTTTTATATTCTGTTTTGTGAATGACTGCAGGTGGCCAGATGGGATTCTTAGCCGGTTATCAGCACCCCAGCAAGTAGGATTTAGGGGTCTGCAAGAGGTCTTCACACCAGCAAACTGGTTATTAGTATTGCTTGAATTAGCTCAGGGATGGGCTAAATGCCAGCAGCAGGAGAGAGATGTTAGGGCATTCTGCTCCTCTGGGGAGAGGCAATGCTCTGCCCAGAGGCTCTGAAAGAGCAGGTCTGTTTACACTGCCGCTGCTGCTACGGGGAGTGTGTGGGCAGGATCAGAGCAGAGGATCAGAGCGGGGCATCCTGTGAGGAGAGGCGGGTCCTCAGGTCCATGCTGTGCAGCAAGATGCCCTGTCCCCTAGATTGCAGGCCCGCCCCTGCAGGCTCCTCCCTCAAGGGTCTGGGATGGAAACCACCTGAAGTCCTTTCTGGGAAAAGCCAGGGTATAAGGAGGGAGCTTTGTTTTGCTTTGTTTGGAATTTTGAGAATTTAATGACGACCTCGAGATAACTGCCATTCTCCAGAATGTGGCTACTGGATTTTTGCAAGTCACTAGTGACTTCAAGGTGGGAATTGATGAGGGCTGCAGTTGGAAAGAGCCCCCCGCCCCCCGCCCCCCCCCCGAAGTTTTCTAGGGCCATGACCCTCAGCATCATGCTAAACACAGGTCGCTGGTCCTCCACCCCAGAGTATCGGATTCCGTGATCTGGAGGGAGCCCTGAGCATCTGCATTTCACACAAGTTCTCAGGCGATGCTGATGCTGCTGGTTTAAGGACCCCGCTGTGAGGACCCCAGTTCTAGGACACCTCTTCATGTTATATATGAGGAACAGGCACTGGGGCTTTCATAATAGAGTCAGGTACTAAGCCCCTTTCCCTCCCCCACTGGTACAGGAGAATGTGGAGGTGAGTCCAAACGGAGAGGAAAAACACCACAATTAAAATCAAACACACTCTCTCTCTCTTCCCTATGTGTTCAGGTAGGGTCTAGAGAAACACCAGTCACCTGGGTCCCACTGGAGGGTCCGAATGGACAACTGGGGAGTAAGTGATTCATTCCAAAGTCAGAAAGGCAGACAGCAGGAGGAGGAGAGGGAGAGAGGACGCAAACAGATTGTGGAAAGCAATTAACCCAGAGATGTTGACTAGAGGGGCACTGGGGAGCCTCCTGCCAGCCCTGGGGGGCAGAGTTTAACAAGCTCCTCTAGGACTTGGCAGTTTGGGAGCAGCCCCACTACTTCCAACTGTGACTCGACCTCCACAGCTCAGTTATCTGCAGAAAGCGTTAAGATGGGGCCTGGAAAGCTCTGCTGGGAGAATAGCCAGAAAACCAATTAGACTGGACCTCCACTGGGCTCCCACAGCTGTGCGAGGGCCACCACATCTCAGGCAGCCTTGATCTTCCCCTAGACTGTGAGCTTCCCGAAGCCAGAGACGGTGTCATCTCGCACAGGGCAGGTATGCAATCAATAAGAGAATGGATAAAGGAATGAATGCAGCCCTCCTGCTCTGCCTTCAATATAATTCCTCAAGAGGAATCACATCTGCTTAAGTTTTCAGTGTAAAGCTCCCAGGCTGCGGTGGCAAGCGGGGCTCCTTACTAATTGGCATGTAACATACACGAGCAGAAGTCCCCTTCTCCAAAATGCCCTCTCCACAGCTGTCTGCTTGCTCCACTAGGGGAAGAAAAATCCTTTCTGACCAGCACACATTTTAACAGAGTCAACACCCCTATGTAGGATCTGGGCTGGGAACCCCTGAACCTATCAGAAGCTTTTCATGCCCACCCATCCAGTTCCCAGGCTCACAGCCCCATTTCCCAGCAGTTACACAGACGCCGCTGGTGGTCAAGAGGGGGCTGAGTTTGGGTCGCTGCCTGGTGTTGCTCAGGCTCAGGTGGTGGGAGAAAGGTCCCTCCTGCAAAGCTGCACCGGGCTTCTCCCTGTAATCTGACCTTGAACTGGCCCACCAAGGCCCGGATGGGTTTCCTGGTCTGTGCCTGGTCTCATACACACATGCTTGTGCCCGCTGTGGGGGAACATGAAGGCCTCTGGCCCTGTAAGTGACCTCTCTGTCCCTGTTCCATACTGGGTGAGTCTCATGTCAGTCCTGGAAGTTACGTGCACCCAGGCCTGGCCCTGTGCTGCTATATGACCAGCCAGCCCAGAACAGAATAGACACATGGTAGGTGGGCACCCAGCTCTATCCTGGGACCACGAAACTGCAGACCTCAGAGCATTCCCACGCGATGGGAACAAAAACTGCAAATCACAGAAATGTTTATTGCCCCAAAGCTGGCCATATAATGAAAACGTTCTCTGCTTTTCCAATGCCCATCCAGCTTTTCAGACAAAACTGGCACATTGAAGGAGATTGGGCCAGGAAAAGAGGGGAAGGTCAAAGGCTCCCAAACAGTTTCTGTGGAAAACAGATTCTGTGTAGTTAGGCAGAGACCATGGAGACTCAGGGCCTACAGGCAATATGCTGTGGCTTATCTGGGGTGACTCTAGATCCCAGGCAGTGCTGTGCAGCCTCTCCTCCCATCCCTGCTCTTGAGATGCTGTTTGTTTGGGGATTGTAAACTTAGCCACCAGAATCAAGCATTATTAGGAGATAAAAATCTGCTGCAAATGGATCACACAAGGCATTGCAAAGCCCAGCAGGCAGATTAAGAGATGATTTGCTGGTTTGTGCCACCTGAAGCACCTCTCTGCTCTATTCCACAAATCAGTATTTGGCAATAATTTCTCTGTAACACAAGGCTTCCTGTAAGTGCCTCTTCTGTGCTGGGGGATGGGAGAGCCTGCATACTAGTCTGAAGACAAATTTCAGTTAGAGTAGATGGGAGGCAGGAAAAAACGGGCTGGCACCTACCTACTCAAGGAGGAAAGAAGGGCACTTCTTAGCCAACTTCTCTACCTGCCCCCCAAACTGTCAGGAAAAGATGTCTGAGGGCTTCACGCACACGCATGCACACACATGCACACATGCAGGCATGTACTCACACACACATATGCAGGCATGTACTCACACGTACACACACATGCACACATGCAGACATGCACTCGCACACATGCACACACATGCAGGCATGCACTCACACACGCACACACATGCAGGCATGCACTCACACATGCACACACATGCAGGCATGCACTCACACACACATGCACACATGCAGTCATGCACTCACACACGCACACACATGCAGGCATGTACTCACATACACATGCAGGCACGTACTCACACACACACATACACATGCACACATGCAGGCATGTACTCACACGCACGCACGGTGCTGCCTCCCACACACATTGTAGGTTGTAAAACATCTCCTTCATGAAGCCCTCTTGGATTAATGAAGAATAAGACCACCATGACCCCACAGAGATTCTGCTAAACAAGAGACTCAAGAGGCTCCTCCTCCCGGTTTGCTCTCCCTCAGAAGTCTTTTATCTAGAAGGATGAGACGTAACCCAAACAAGGCACAGAATCCTCTCAGTTGGTTGGTTTCTTTCTTTATTGGTGCATAATAGAATGTCTGTCTCACTCTGCGAGCTCCCCAAGGCAGGGCTTACCTCCATTCATTCGGCACAGGACCCAGAAAGCTATAAGCAAATGCTTGTGCATATATGCACACATGTGCTCACGCTTGCATATGCCTTGGGTGCTGAACCCACCCTGGCTTCCATGCCACTTTTGGCTTTCGAGCAGATGTCAGGAGGGAATGGTGGTACCTGCAGTGGATTTTCCTTCCCAGATCTCATCCCCTACAGATGGGGGCCTTACCCGGGCTCCCTGAGCCTCACCACCACATTTCCACCAGGAAGACCCGGACGTTGACGTAGGCTGGGGAGGACTAGAAGTGATTCTCTGCCTACATTGGATGGGAACGTGAGCAAAATCACAGGAGACCAGAACCCAGGTGTCTGCACTCCTAGGCCAGAAATGGCTATACTTTATTGGCTACGTGGAGACCCAGTCCCATGAGGCCAAAGGTCACCTGAGATCCAAAAGAAAGAGTAGCAGCAGCAGTGTTAACGGAAACCAGGTTCTCAACCTGAGTAATGTTGCCCTCGGGGGGCCATTTGGTAATGTCTGGAGACATTTTTGATCGTCACAAAGGAGGGTGCTCCCAATGGGTGGAGGCCAGGGATGCTGCTAAACATCCTACAAGGCACAGGAAAGTCCTCCACTACCACGAGCTACGCAGCCCCAAATGTCAGTGGCGCTGCTGTTGAGAAGCCCTGCCCTAAACACTGCTGTTCCCCACCCGACATCGTGACATGATTTCAGAATCACAGCTCAGAATTCTCCAATGAGTCTAAATCACTGTCCTCCATCTCTGCCTTGGATTTCAGACAGGCCCCAAAGGATCAGGATATACTGAGGGAGTGGGATGCAGAGCTGGCCCCACACAAACCCCTGGAAAGTTGGAGATACTCCCCAAAAGGTTGTCAGAAGTCAGCACATCCAACCATCCTTATTGTATGAAACTTATACCATGTTTCCCTAAAAATAAGACCTAGCCGGACCATCGGCTCTAATGCATCTTTTGGAGCCAAAATTAATATAAGATCCGGTCTTATTTTACTATAAGACTGGGTCTTTAATGTAATATAATACAATATAATATATATAATACTGGGTCTTACATTAATTTTTGCTCCAAAATACGCATTAGAGCCGATTGTCCAGCTAGCTCTTATTTTCAGGGAAACACGGTAGAGACATAAGCAAAGACTACAAGCACAAGGGAGCAGAAAACACCATCACAGACATGTTTGCAATGCAAGACAGATGGGCATCCCGTGAAGTGACACAAGAGAGTTAAGAGCCCCTATGAGAAGCATGACTTCATTCAGCAGGTAGGCCCTCCCCGACTTCCTTACTCCCTGAGGCCGTCCAGGCTAAGGACATAACCAGAACGACAAGGATGACGGTTTAGATGGGTAAGCAGGGTCCCTGAGTCCCAAGGGTTGTGTCTCCCCCAGCCTCATGGTGTCTCATTTTGCACACTGCAGGTGGGGGCGTGCCGCTGCTCCAATGCCCTTTCCTGGTAGTGCTGGCAGCAACCTGGCCCTCAGGGGCCCAGCAGCCTAAGGTCTGAGGAAGCAAATAGAAGGACTTGAAGAGCCCTTAGTGGCCTCAGGATGATGTCAGGGTGGGAGGAAAAGAAAAGGGCAAGTCACTGTATCTTCAGCCCTTCAACCAACAGGGGTTTGGCAGCAAGGATGCAACTTAGCCCCAAATGCTGAAACACCTGTAAGTAGTGGGCGTTTCGGGGCTGCCTACCTCCACACACGCTAAGGCACACCTGTACCCAACCAGGGGAAGGAAGCGTGAGAGAAGCTTCTCCTTCCACGTTCCCCTTGCTCCTGAGAAAAACACCGGCAGCACCAGTTCCCTGAGGCCCCACTTACTCACCCCAAGTTGGCCCTGCTCCCTATACCTTCCACCACCCCACCCACCTAGCAAGGGGGAGGCAAACTAATGCCCAGTCTCTGAAAATAAAGCTGCAGAGCTAGTCCGCTGTGACTTACATGGACACAACCAGCAAACATGGAAAGGGGTGTCTGTCCAGTACTCACCACTAGCAGCTCAGCCGCGGGGTGGGAGAATCAGACAGCGGCAGGCAAGAGAAGCAATCCCGGGGAGGCGGGCGCCGTCGGCCCAACCTTCCAACAGTCTGTCACAGCCATCAGAGCCAGGGAAGCAGCAGGGCTCTCCCACTCCTCACCACCACCACCCCACTCCCGCACCAGCGCTCAGAACCCCAGCCCCCGCCTGGGAGCAGTCCCAGGTCTCTGCAAGGGGCCAGGTCCTTCCTCGGACTGATGAGGACTCGAGTCTCTGATCGTGTTTTTCAGTCCAGGGAACCAGGACTGCTGCTACTGCTTTCAGAGAGAAAACACTTCCCTGTACGATCAACCCAGACTGCTGCGCTAAGGTTAGCAAGAAAACATCTCCATCCTGTCTGGTGGCTCCAGGTGACTGAGTCTGGCTGCAAAGAAAGCAGGATACACGCAGCAGCCCACCCGGAATGGCTCCAATTGTCCCTCACATTGCGGAGCCTGCTCCCAGCACCAGACAGAAGCGCTGGAAACAGCTCACAGCCCCAGTGACACACCAATCAGACTGTCCTCCGACTGCCGAGCCCCAGCCACCCCACCAAGGCTGGCTTCTTCTCCTGAGTTTCCTCAAAGGCGCCTGAGGGTAGTTGAGGATGATATATGCTCATGGAGTGGCTTGCTCATCCCAGAAATAACTTCAACTTTGGCTGGACCAGAGAGCAGTGGCATAATGCCCTGGCTTAGGGAGAGGGGGAGAGATCTGCCAGAGTTTGTGTGTGTGTGAGCAGGAGAGGAGCATGAGAGGCAGGCTGTGTGTATCTCCCTGGGGTGTCTGTCCCTCTCTGATCTCCATCCAATCGCTCTCTCTTCTGGATTTTGAGGGGGTGGGGGAATGAATGGTGAGAGATTCACAGATTCCAGAGCAGGCAGGAGACACCATCTCTTATGCCTGGAGGGTGATAATGCCACCCCTCTAGTTCCTGCCACCTCCACAGCTGCTGCTGTCAGCCGTCGACTTCCTCTGCTGAACACGCTCTGGTAACAACTTTGGAAGAAGCAGTGTTTCCCAAAAGCGCCTGAGGCACAGTTCCTCTTTTTTCCAGCCTGGGTTCTTTCCTGTCCCCATTTTGGTCACTGCCCTCCCTGCCCTCCTGTCCCAATGCCCATTCTCCGGAAAACAGAGAGCCCAGAAGCCTATCCCCACCTGCTCCCATCTCAGAGCCACGTCTGTCTTCACTCCATTCCTGGGGTCCTGCGCTGACGGGAGGAGAAGCCGGCCACCAAGGGGCTTCCCATCAGCGGGGCTCCAGTGAGCCACAGACTTCCCTCACTTTCCTGTACCGCAGCCTCCCACCAGGATGTGTCACAGTCACAAGGGTGGGCGGTCACCACAGGTTGTCGGCACATTTGGTTCTGATAGAAAACAGGACTGGAGAGAGTGGCAGCAAGGGGTTCAGGATATTCCATGGCCTCTTGTCCCCCCCCCCCTTCTATAAGCTGAACCACCAATAGGTCTGAACATCTCTCTTTCACGTCCTGGCTACCACAAAGCAGGACTCCCTCTGTGGGTTTGGCATCACCACCAGGCCGTGCTACCCCAGGCCTCTGAGGAATCCCATTAGCTTGACCACGCAAGGTGACCACCTCAGCGCGGGGTACTGTGGGGTAACTGCCTAGGCTCACGGGTTAGGCAGAACCAGGACTTTAAAACAGTAGCTGTGTGATCTTGAGCAAATTGCTAAATCTCTGAGGTTCAGTGCCCCTCTATAAAAATTGGGAAAGTTAATACCTACATCCTAGGATTGTTGTGAGGATCAAATGAGATAAAATATGTAAGGTGCTACCCACACGCCTGGCTCCTATCAGGCCGTCAGGGAACGTTGGGTCCTGGCTTTTTCCTTTGATGGAATCCAGAGATGGATGTGATTGTTCCTGCAACGGGAAGCAGCCATGGGTGGGCTGCTTCAGGAAGAAGAGCCCAGCTCTGAGAAACTAAGAGAAGCCTTGAGAAGGAGCACAACCAGGGTGTAAGTCCAGGGAGGATCGGCTGAGGGGTGACGTGTTGGAAAAGGGAGTCCAGCAGAGGAGGCAGGACATAAAACAGGGCAAGCCACGCTGGAGAACAAGACTCCTGCAAGGGCTGGAGGAATCATTGGACAGAACAGGGCAGCATGTTGGGGGTGGAGAAAGCCCCTCCCCCAGGAGAAATGTCCGTCTGGGGTTTTCTGGAACAGAATCCAGGGACCATGGCAGACAGTGGCTGGATTAGTACCTACAATCAAAAGCCAAAAGGGACAACCTGAGGCCTAAATAGAAGAGAGCCAAGTTTCTCCATAAAGCAAGAGGGACGTAAAGCAAATGGCCCATGCTCTACCAGAAAACCCTTAATAACTACCAATGCCCATAGGGATGATGGGTAGACCACAACTCAAGGCTCTGGAATGGGAGACAGCCCCTGGGCAGAAGAGACTGCAATCATGTGTTGACCATGGAGGTCTCTCTCATTTCATTCCTAAAACAGGCTTGCCTGGGCCACACATGGGTTACATCCTAAAGCTCCCTCTGGCAGAGGAAAGTTAAGAAAGCATGGCACCCAAGCTTGTGAGATAGGCCTTGCTCTTTTGGGTAGTGAGGGGCGGGGGAAAGGGAGCCCTGCTGGGGTAGGGGAGAGGGGTGGGCCATGAACGCACATACTAGCACCTCAAAAGAGGCAGCCCACTATCATGGAGAGATGGGAGAGCCAAGAGGATTGGGTTCTAATCCCCATTCTGCCAACAAGGGCTGGGCTACTGGCCTTCTCTGGCCCTCTGTATCTTCCTCCTTGAAATGACACTAGATTTGTGGTCTTCAAATTTTTATTTCAGCAGCGGAACCCATTCTTCAAACGAAATCTTATCTAGAACATCTATATCTAGATCAGACAGAAGCAGAGGTACACTGGTGGGTAGGGGGCTGGACCCTGGACGCTCAGCCTCTCTCGGCAGTTCTGAAGGTAGCTCAGAGGAACCCCAGAGCGCCCCAGAACACAACATGAAACTACAACACTAGCTGTCGCTGAGGGCTTTTCACATCTCTGATGTCATGGCTTTTTATCCCCAGGGAAAGCTAAGTATACACCAGCTTGGATGGGCACCAGCTGGAGGGCCCAGCATGAGAGAGTCCCAAGGGAGGGAAGAGACTCCCCCCACCCCGCCCCCAGACACAGCACCTGTCGAAACTGCAGGCCCTGCAGCAGAGGTTGCTGAAGGTGGGAGCTGAGGCTACAGATGGCAGAAGGGAGACCAGCCGGGTCCCAGGCTCCACGGTGACAAATGTACTACACAGAGAGGCCAGATGGATGGCCCTGCCTTTGGCATCGAGGTTTCTCAAGGAAACACTGGGCTGCTTTTCATGCCCTGGATCGTTGCAGGCTCCCTCTCTCCCCAGCCCAGCCAAAGGATAAATCTCGCCTGCCAGGGGAGCTGGCTGCCCTGACCCCAGCCCTGTGCTTACCCCCCACCTACACCCCCCATCACCGTCGGCCTCACCCCATGCCAAGATGGGGGTCAGGCCCGAGCAGCAGGAGGGCTATGTGTGGAGCTGGGCCCTCATGGACTCCGGGGCCTGTCTTGGTTTGGCTTTTCAGGATGTTCTTCGTCTAGATTGTCCTCTTTTTGCCTTTTGAATCCTTCCCTCCTCCTGTCCAGGATTCTACCATGGGCCTTTGCCGTGTCCCCATCACACCAGAGGTATTAGTCTGACAGAAGCTGGCAGGTTCCAGGACACCTCGAAGCCCAAGACTGCCTTCTCCCTGCCCCGGGCCTCTGGAAAGGAGCAGCCTTCCGCCTGCTGCAGCCCTTCTCCACTGTTCTCACTCATCCAGGCAAAGGCTCCTCAGCGGGACATGCAGACACGGCAGGCCATCAGCGCCCCCACCGCCAGATTCTCTGTCTCCCAGGGAGGATTTTATTTCTTCTTTGGTCCATCTTTGGTTATTTCTTTCCCACTCCCGCCCTGTCTCCTCTAGCCACTTCCCCAGGAAAGGAAAAGATCAGAAAAAGGTCTCCCCTGGTTCCCCACCCCCAGCCTTCTCAGCCTCTCTTCTCGATGCTTTTCTGTGAATCCAGCACATTACTTCATGTGGCACTTTATGGTTTGTAACCTGCTTGTTTACCCTTCATGACAGGAGGGTGGGGATCCCCAGCTCCACGTTTTAGGGGTGGGAGCCAAGCTCAGAGGGTCCAGCTTGTTGGTGGCAGAGTGTTTCTCACTTTATCATGGCTTTCTTCTCCTCACCTCTCTTCAGCTTCCCTCACTTTCCCCTCCTCTCCTCTATCTCTCCCCTCCTCTCTCTTCCCCTTTCTTTCAGGTACCTCTTCTCAATCCTTCCCTTGCTTCCCCAAAAGATCTCCAGATCTGAGATCAGAGCAGGTGGGAACCTCAGGACCAACTCATCCTATTCCCTGGTTTGCAGGTGAGGAGACTGAAGCCACCTTAGCTGGCTGGGTCCCCAGGCCCTTCCCCTGTGTCTACCAGGGCACGCGGGTGGCTGTGGGGGGCCAGGAGGGGTAATGGATTTCTTAAGTCATCCTGATTTTATTACTTGAAGTATTTCTAGGACAGGACTCAAGACAAATGCTCACTGGCCTGTTCCTTCCCTCCTTCTGCTGCAGAGATCCTTCCTCTCTGCCCTGTTTCCCTTGGAAGGGAAAGGTCAAGGTCGTGTTGCTGCAGGCAAAGTCACCAGCAGGGGGAGTCTTTGAGAAGTTTACCAGCTCCCTGCCCCCTCCCTAAGTGGTGCTGTCCTTATTGGCTCTTCCTCAGACAGATTCCCACCGCCTCTATGGGTCACCCTTTCTCATCCTCACACCTCACATTAGGACATTCCCCTCTTAGATGTGGGAGCATACTATCTAAGCATACCATGCTGGCCATGGTTTTCAAGACGGCTCCTCGCAGGAGCCTCCGTGGGGGCCCACTGACCACAGATTGGACCCCCCCACACCCCACACCAGCCTGACTTTCCCATTCCCAGGGCTGGTCCCTCACAGCCATGTCCCAGGGTGTTTTGGCAAACCCTCTTGGAGTGCCCTGCATAAGCAGGGAGGCCTGCTTCAGCCGAGTTGGGGTCAGCTGCTCAGGGCAGCCAGCATATGTGGCCAGCAGGGGGGAGGAGCTGGCTGGCTAGAGCAGAAAGGACAGGGGCTTTGGAATCAAGAAGCTTGGGCTGGATTCTGAGCTAGCACTTACGAGCTCCTTGACCTTCAGAGAGTCACTCCTAAGCCTCCACTTCTCATCCGTTAAATGAGTGGAATAAAAGTTCCAAGCTTATCTATTTCACCAGGTGTAAGAGAATTACAAGGACAACGCAGGTGACCATGTTCTGGAAATGGAGGTAAGGTAGGAGAAATGCTATTCCCCAGGTCTGCAGAGCTGTCAATATTCAACTTCATCTGCATGGCTCCAAGACTACCCTGCAAGGCGACTCGTTTTGTTTTAGGTCAGTGCCTAGCTTTCCCTCTGTGTGGCTTTGTTCCTAACTCCTGGCCTCCTAGAGTCCCCAGGTAGGAGGCTGTGACTCTATGCTGCCTCATCCCAAGGGTTCCATTTGGTGAAGACACAGTCCAAATCGCATCTGCTTAAGTCATTACAAGTGAAGAGATTTACTTCTGAGGCCTTCATTATCACCTAATTGTGTTCTCACTAAAAATTCATTAATTAGCCATTCTAAAGCTGTCAGCACATTTAAATAGACTCATAGACTTACAGCCTTTTAGAGTTGGAAGAGAACTTCAGCAAGTTTAACCTGTTCAACCTCCTCATGTTAGAAATCAGGTGAGGCCCAGAGAGGTTAAACGACTCAATCAAGGTCATACAGCAGGCTAGTAATGGAAGTCAGGGTTAGAAACCCAAGCCGTTGAGTTCTAGCTCAAAGACCCTCCTTCCTAAAGAAAAGCAATGTCACCCCTCATTTTCTATGATCTATCCTTTTCCCAAAGGATATAACCCTAAGAAAATATAAATGTGGAGTTTTAAATAGATTAAAACACAAAACAAAACACTAAGAATGATGATATATGTACCTGAGCCAAATGATCAGCTGTAACACGCAAATGGGCCGTGTGCCTCCTGGGGCGAGGGCAGCAACAACCCTCCCCTTCCTGGGGGAAGAGCAGACATACAGACGGGACCTACGGAGCCAGACGCTAGCTCTGCGGAGACCACCCGCAGCAGATTAAGTGCGGATTCTAGCCTCTGCCTGGACATCCTGATTCAGTGGAACCCAAGAATCTGCATTTCAGAGTAGCATAGGCTAAGAGTTTCTAAACAAAACAAAAAACAACAACAACAGCAAACATACGCAACAACTGCAGAGGCAGAGAGGAAAAGAGAATGTGCCGTGGAGGTGGACGCCTAATAAAATGAGCAGAGGAGCAGCCCTCCGGAACGCTCTAATGGAATGCAGGCGGGAGGGAGCAGTTGGCCCGAAAAAGGGTCCAGGTAGCACAGGTACTGAGAGGGGCTCAGGTCCAGGACCCTGGGCAAGTGCCCAAACCTGGCGCCAAGGTTCTCAGTCATGGTGGCCATGGGCCCAGCTGTTTATGAGGCAAGTGTCTGCCAGGACAACACTTTCAACACAAGGCCAAGGGGCTGGCCCTGGAGGCCCAGGCCAGAATCACGAATGCCTCTACGGCACTCAGTGTGCAACAGGTACTGTCCCAAATCTCTGTATATGAATCAATCAAATCCTATTTAAACTCTGTGAAGTGGGGGCAGTGCTATCATCCCACAGTCCGAGGAGGACACAGGCTAGAAAACTAGCCACAGGGTCAGTAAGTGGCAGAGCAGGGACTTAGACCTTGTCTGACTGCTCCACTCCTCCTGCCTCCGGAGCAGATCAGAAGCTGGTCATCTGGCCCGGGGTGCACAGTATTTCTCGAAGGGGGAGCCTATGATCTGTGTTGAGGGTTGCACCTTCCTTGTGCTCTGCAGGGGTTCGTGTCCCTGGCCTCTGCCACCAAATGATAATGAGGTTCCCAAGTCACCCTGACAACCAAAAACAGCCCCCCACACACCTGTGAGTGTGGTGGTATGTCCAACCCAGGAGTAGCACTGGAGGTGAAAAGCAAGAATGGAGTGGGAAGGGGGCGGCCAGTTAGCTCAGTTGTTTAGAGCTCAATGCTCTTAACAACAAGGTTGCTGGTTCGATCCCCACATGGGCCAGTGTGAGCTGCGCCCTCCACAACTAGATTGAAACAACTAAGTGACTTGGAGCTGATGGGTCCTGGAAAAACACACTTAAAACAAATAAAAGTTAAAAAAAAAAAAAAAAAAAAGAATGGAGTGGGAAGATGCACTGAATCCCAGAGGCTTGGCCTTGCTCTGCAAGGGACTGCACTGGAAAGGGAGCAAGCCGAACCACAGGAGGGGCCCCTGGGAGTAGCACGGTAGATTTTGTATCCAACAACCCCTCAAAGCTCAGGGTACTGTGCTGCTGCAGGAAGAGTGAGGAAGGGTGATGCTGGAGCAAAAAGCAAAGGCGTGAGAACCCATAAACTCAGACACCCGAGGCTTGAAACGGAAACCTCAGGTGAGTCTGAGTGGGGGATTCGCCTCCACTGCCTTCAGTTGACTTCAGCATCTCCGTTTTCTCTCACATGTTGGCAAAGACTGGCCACAGCTCTCAGAATCTCAGAGGGTGAGATTGTTTTCTACAGAGGCCTGGGTAGCAGTAGGAGTATCGTGGAGAATAAAGGGAACAAGCTGAGAACTCAAGCCATAGACTTTAGACAAGAAACTTATCTCCTCCACCCACCATTTTGTTTTTAACCTTGGTGGGTGGCAGCAGAAAATTCATAAAGAGCTGCTGCAGTCCTCAATGGGCTGGGAGAGCCCTCTGTGCCTTTTTGTAGGGAACCCCTTGCATCTCCTCATCAGATGTGGCGTCAGGGCAGGGTGGGGAACCTTCAAACTTTCCTCGTGTAGTAATCAATACACCAAACTGCATCCAACTCTTCTTTTCCCACCTCTCTCCCCTTTAAAATTTCCAGGGACCCAAAACCCAGAATGTATTTGCAATGTGCTGAAGAATACATTTAGACAATATAACCTAAGTTCCACCCACTCATTCCTTTAAAAGTCCAGGCCTGAAGACGTCCCATTCATTAGAGGCAGAAGGAGTGAGCACAGATAATCCATAAAGCAGATCACTAAGACGCGATGACATTCCTTGGGTATTTATTGGGTAACTGTCCTTTGAAAACTCCGAAATGCTACACTAAAAGGTAAATGCTAGATGTTGTACATCATGCAAGAGCAATGCAAAACATAATCCTTGCCCTCCAGGAAACAAGATATAAACACTGTGTCATTTTCTAAACAATGTCAGAATAAGTGTTTTACACAATTTCTATTGATGTTTGGAAGTGGAGAGATTGGCTCAACGGGCTGTGCATCCCAGCGTGTCAAGCCTCATTAGAGACGTCCTGGTGGGAGAAATCCAAGTTCAGGAAAACAAAAATGGGTTAGGTCCATGGGGCAATAGGGAGGGAGAAGGGGAGGGGCGACTTGAGAGCATCATTCTTGGGGCTCTGTGCTGGGTCCAGGCAGACAGGCATCATGGCTGGGGAATGTGGGAGAGCTACCTTTTAAACTATTCAGTGAATCAAGTGTGTGGTATACTGAAGGAGCCCTTCACATTTTTGATATATACATGGGAAGGCATTCCCTCAGAAGCAGACCTACTTCAGTCCTCCCAAACACGCCTTTGTGTGGATAACCATTGTGAGACATGTCTGAAGCAAGACACATTCAAGTTTCACAGTTCATTTTTAGCTGCAAAACTTGCAAGAGCAGACGAACAGAAGCAAACTCCTGCTTCTCTTCCATTGGAGAGAGCAACCCAATTTGGAGAATAAGCACCAACTAGCTACATGCAGAGCTCAAGCTGTGAATCCTGAAGAGCTTTAACCTAATGGCAAATTGCAATTCTTCTTCGGCAGTGGGAGGCAGGGTCAACCCCATCCTGATCCTGTTATGTATGTCTCTTAGCGACCATCGGAGCACCTGCTTCGGAGAAGTCTTATAAGACTTCTTTTTGAGCACAGGGTTATTTATTGCAAAAGAAAGTGCTTTGAAGAGTACAGCATTAGGAATAGAGACAGTGGAAATGTAATGGCTATGGGCGATGTCAGAGGGGTAGTGGATGGGGGAAGAGAGGTTGTCACTGTGTGAGGGATATAAATGATAAATGTCTAACTACTACATTGTTTTGTGCACCTGGAACCAATAAAAAATGTTAAAAAAAAATAAAAAAGAAAAAAAAGAAAGAAAGTGCTTTGGATGCCATTTCAAAATTAAATTTGTTAAGAAATAATTATGAAATTAAGCTTCATGTAAATCCACTGACCTTTGGTTTTCTTACCTGTGAAATGATGATGACCCCAGCGCTACCTATTTCTGAGATAAGGATAAGGTAGCACTTTGTAAGCTGGAAAGCACTGCAAAAGAAAATGACTAAAGTCGAGAGTTTGTGGTATGCTTTTAACATCCTAATAAACCTGCTAGGGAAAGAGCAACAAGTACGCATTATTGCCAACAGGAAGGAGAAAGCACCACGCCGATCCAGGCAGATTGCTGAGTTTATATGAGTTTAAGAATTCTTGGAATGTCCAGGAAGTACGAGGTACCCTGAAAAGCACAGGGGGTACAAAGGGGAATGAGAAGCAGTCACTACCCACCTGGAAAAATCTCAGGAAGAAATACGCCCCCACACATATCAAAATGAAAAGCAAACTTCTGGGAAACCAAACCAGCGTAACAAAGCACACGTAGTAAAACCTTCAGGCTTCCGCCAGAACCCACTCACTATTAGTTCACGTATTTCATATGTATTCTTTTAGATAAAAGTAATCAGAACCCAACTCAATTCAAAGGGGCTAAACCGAAGAAAATCTAATCACTCACACGAAAGGAGGTTTAGAGGTTCAAAGAGGAAAAAAAACAAAAAACATCCAGTTGACAGTTCCTTCCACCTCTCCACTCTGCCAGCCTCTGTAATTCCATATCCCACTCTGCCATCCCTAGAAGGCGTTTGCCCAAAGAAAGTTCTGGAAGTTATAATTTGGTTGCCAAGAGCAATCAGGGCTGTGTGTCTCCTCATGTACTTTCACTGGGAGAATGATTTCCTGTGGGTCTCCACTGCTAATGAGGAAGAGCTTTCCCAGAAATCAGCTGAGAATCTCTCTTCAAATCCCATTAGTCAAAATTGTGTCACATGTCCATCTATGACCCAAACACGGACAAAGGAAAAGAGTGTCCCCTTATACTAATCAGGAGTACTTAGGCTGAGGTCAATCCCAAATTTCATTGCTGCTACTCAGGGAAGGGGTGTGCAATGGATGAGGGGAAATTAACCATGAGATGCCCTACTCAGTTATAAGGACTTAGGTTATCCATTCGCCAAGCCCATATAATAAACGCAAATTAAAAGTAAAGAGACATTTGCTTTAGGCAGGTATATTGTGTGTAGCAAGAAAGGGACATCAGTCAGCAAGCACCGCTGGAAAAACTAAAACGCAGTCCCAACAACTTGAAACCTCAGGGTGCCATTTGGTATAAGCAAATCGTCCTATAAGCCGCACTGAATTATAGCCCAGTCCATTAATTAAAGTTCCTAACATACCCTTGGGACATCAAGAAAAGGTTACATTTATGCTTGCATGACTCTATTTAAAAAGGCAGGGACGCATGTAATACATTTTATAGAAAATCACAAACACAATTTTTAAGTGTTGTTGCTTAAAGGGACAAATCTTAATGCAAGTTTAAAAACTTTGAAATTTGGAATGACCCCCCCACCCACCCACCCCAGCTTCTCTGGAGAGCTGGGATTTAATGTGCAGACTGCAAATATGTCACACCACATGCAGTAAGATGTCATGGCAGGCCTTCCCCCAGGCTCCTTCGCTGATGAAAATTGACTGTCCCTCATTTCCCAACTGGGTGGCTGATTACCAACGCCAAACAAATAGTAGGTATTTGCTTTGTGATGTTGCTCTTCTAGAACAAATAATCAGACTCCCAGCCCCACCTAGACCTATCAAATCAGAATCTCACAGGTGTGGACCATACTCTGTCTTTCCTTAAAGTTCCCCTAGTAAATCTGATGATGAGCCAGACCAAACGTCATAATATCTGTCTAAGAATCCAGAGTGCTCTGTAGGAAAAGCCCTGTGAATAAGGGAGCAGGGCCTCATGCAGCTTTACAAGGTCATCTCTTTTGTACTCCTTGCCTCCTGGAAGACCAGCATGAAACATCAGAAACAGGATGCTCTGAGCACTCACCCCTTCCGGGGACAAGCATAATTCCACTTCTCCAGGTACAGGTCCCAGCAGTGCCTGACATACACCACCCACCAAGTAATTCTCTTGCTCAAGAACCACAGCCACTCTGCCTCTCAGATCCAACTGCTCCCCCTCCTCAACCTGTTCCTGCCGAGAGCCTTCCCCCAACTCCAGACTGCACCCCAACAGCATCAGGGTGCTGGAGGGGGGCAATATCATCCCTCCCCAGCAAGGAGAGACATTCTTGGTCACCTGTTAAATGATACCACTGCCAGTTTCTACTTCATATGCCTTTGTCATTGACTCGCCACCCCATCCTGTCTCATTTTTCAAAGACATTCCTCATGTTAGGTTTAGTCCCTCTCCTGCAACTGGCTGAGGGCTGGGGGAAAGGAAGTAGAATAGGGACTCAGGACTCCTTGGTCACTAGAATGTGACTCTCAGGGACCAGTAGTTGGTTGGCCTGAGGGGGTGATATATACTCTTCACTGTTTTCCAGGCAACAGAGAGAGCAATGTCCTAACCGTTGAAACACTCCGGCCAGGGAGACCAGGTCCCAGGAGGCTGCCCTGCGCCACGCGGATCACCACATCCTACAAGTCAGCCCTCAGCCTCTTGGACACTCCACCTTCCCAACTCCTGTGACCTTTCGTTACCAGCCTCTGTGTGACCAGAGATTACGGGCTTGACCATTACCCGAAAGGCTCTTCCAGTCCTGGTTCCACTGAGCACCACCTGTCTGACCTTGAAGATACCCTACAACCTCTCTGAGCCTAGCCTCCTCTTCTGGGATGGATGAGGATTGTCTTGGCTCATGTGCCCAGTTCTCATAAGGCTTAAAACGTACAACAAACGTGAGCATGCTCCATCAACCAGACAGCACTGTTCACTCATAAGGGATCACTGTCCACCAGGCTCACAGCATCTCCAGCCAGGAAAAGTGTTTCATTCATCTCGTGTCTCCAGTGATGGTGTTGGCAAATGTCTCCTGAGGAATGGCTGCAGGGTGGTACATGAATGGAATGAGGAGGGGGCATCGGAGGAGAACGGGAGTGCCTGACATGTCAGGACAGTGAAAATGAAGAGTCAGAAGAAATGCCCCTTTCCTACCACCTCCAGTCTCCAGGCACTAACAATGCCCCCTATCTGATTAGACAGCTAACTTTTTTTTCCCTCAGCAATATGTATTTCTTGGTAATTCCTTAAAGACGGCTCAGTAGCAATAAGCACATCTAGTACCCAGATTGTGTGGTCTTTAAACACCAGCGTTCCTTGGACTAATGAATGATTCCATATCTGGGGTGGAGAATATACAAGATGACCTTGAAATATTTGGTTGTAATAGAAAGCAAGAAAACTACTAAAGATAAAGGGATTCTGTTAAAGGGACACAGAAGGGAACACAGAGGGAATCTCTTGGCCAAATTTGAGACAATTTGCACATGAAAAAGAATAATGAATGCAATTGATTTTAACAGATTGATATACAAAAATTCCTGTGTTCATAATGTTACTTAAGGTGGCAGGGAAGACAAAATAGAAAACAAATCCACAAAGAACACAATTGGAAGCAACTAGGGTATAAACCTCTTAATCAGAAAATTGACAAAAGAAAAGATTTAAATATTTATCCTGTCTTTCCTTCATAAATTATATATATACAAATGTGTGTGTGTGTGCGTGTGTTTGTGTTTTACTGATAGGGCTTCATGATTGGCCCTTGAACCTCTACGGCTCTTCTTATTTTTTATAAAGATTTTTATTAAAAATATAGATAACATACAATATCATATTAATTTCAGGGGTACACCATGTTATCCAACATTTATAACTAAAGAAGTGATCACCATGATTGATAAATCCAGCAGCCATCTGACACTGTACCATGCTATCACAATATTATTGACTATATTTCCCATGCTGTACATTACATCCCCATGACTTATTTGTTTTATACCTGGAAATTTGGACCTCTTATTCCCCTTCCTCTTTCCCCTCTCTTTTTAAATTTATCAATTACAGTTAACATTCAGTATTATTTTATATTAATTTCAGGTGTATAGCATAGTAGTTAGACATTAATATAATTTAAGAAATGATTTCCCTAACTAGTCTAGTACCCACCTGGCACTATACATAGTTATTACCATATTATTGACTATATTCCCTGTGCCTTACTTTGCATCCCCATGACTATTTTGTAACTACCAATTTGTACTTTTTAATCCTTTCAGCTTTTTCATCCTACCCTCAACCCCCTCCCATCTGTCACCCCGATAAATCTAGTACCCATCTGACACCATACATGATTATTACTATATTATTGACTATATTCCTTATGCTATACCCTCCATCCCCATAACTACTTTTTAACAACCAATTTGTACTTCTTAATCCCTTCCCCTTTTTTCACCCACACCCCCAACCCTCCTCCCATCTGGCAACCATTAAAATGTTTTCTGCAAGTTTGTTTGTTTTGTTTGCTAATTTTATTCTTAGATTCCACATATAAGCAAATCACATTGCATGTGTCTTTCTCTGTCTGACATACTCCACTCAACACAATATCCTAAAGAGCCATCCATGCCGCCACAGATGGCAAGAACCCATTCCCATCCATGGCTGAGGAATATTCCACTGTATATATGTACCACCCCATTTTTATCCATTCTTCCATCGACGGATACCCAGGCTGCCCCTATATCTTGGCCATTGTAAACAGTGCTGCAATGAACACATGGATGAACATGTCCCCCTGAAGTAGTGTTTTGGGTTCTTCAAATAAATACCCTAAAGTGGAATTACTGGGTCCTTGTTTGTCTGTTGTTATAGCCTTCGTTTTAAAGTTTATTTTGTCTGGTATAAGTGTTGCTACCCCAGCATTTTTTGTTTGCATTCTCATGGAGTATCTTTTTCCATCTCTTTACTTTCCATCTGTGTGTGTTTTTTAATCTGAAGTGATTCTCTTGTAGGCAGCATATGTAAGGGCTTTGTTTTATATCCATTCAGCCCTCCTGTCTTCTGAGTGGAGCATTTAATCCACTTACATGAAAGTAATTGTTTATAGATATGTAACTATTGCCATTTTATTATTCATAATTTTTATCTTTTTTTTCCCATCTGAAAGGAGTCCCTCTGACATTTCTTATAATACTGGTTTGGTGGAGATCAGAGCAGTGGAGCTCACCAGGCCAATAAGATTCAGATTTGGCCTGTGGGGGGGCGGGCTAAACACAAGCAAGATGGCGCCCGCTTGCCAGCTGCAGGGACGGAGCATCCCTTACTGGGAAAATGCTGACTGTCCTCCGGTCCTCCCTCCAAGCCACACACCTCAGTGTCCCCCTCCAAATGTCTCGAGGCCCTCCGAGTCACTGTCCCTCCGCTGGAACCCAAGGTGAGTACCTGCAAGTGAGTCTGTGCACGGGCCATTTAAGAGGATGTCTGGGTTTCCCGCATCCTTCCGTCCCACCCGAACGGTTGGAATCCCCACTGTTTTTCACAGTCAGATGTTGTGGGGGCTCCTCTTCCCGACATCAGTACTCTGGGGAAGCTGTTGTGGGGGGCTGGGGTCCCTCGCTCCTCCGAGGGGAACTCTCCACAGCCTAGATATCCCTCCTGATTCTCAACCACCACTTGGAGGTTTGGGGCCTGTTCCGCATCTCTGCTCCTCCTACCTGTGTCGTCATGGCTTCTTTATATTTTTAGTTATAGGACTTCTGTTTGGCTAGACTTCAGATGGTTCTCCAAGTTGATTGTTCTATGATTTAGTTGTAATTTTTTTTTTTTTATAACTAGTGTGATTCTCTTTTTTTTTTTTTTTTTTTAAGATTTTTTTTATTGGGGGAAGGGGAACAGGACTTTATTGGGGAACAATGGTCAAATTGTTGTCCTTTCAGTCTTAGTTGTGGAGGGTTCTGTTCAGCTTCAAGTTGTTGTTCTTTCAGTCTTAGTTGTGGAGGGCGCAGCTCAGCTCCAGGTCCAGTTGCCGTTGCCGTTGCTAGTTGCAGGGGGCACAGCCCACCATCCCTTGCGGGAGTCGAACCGGCAACCTTGTGGTTGAGAGCCCGCGCTCCAAAAAACAACTGAGCTATCCGGGAGGCAGCTCAGCTCAAGGTGCCGTGTTCAATCTTAGTTGCAGGGGGCAGAGCCCACCATCCCTTGCGGGACTCGAGGAATTGAACTGGCAACCTTGTGGTTGAGAGCCCACTGGCCCATGTGGGAATCAAACCGGCAGCCTTCGGAGTTAGGAGCATGGAGCTCTAACCGCCTGAGCCACCGGGCCGGCCCATTTAGTTGTAATTTTAATGTGTTCAGGGAAGGACACAGGAAGTGTTTATCTACTCCGCAATCTTCTAGACAGGTAACTTTTAAAAGTTACTCTAACTCCAAATAGAAAAGGATGTTATTAAAGCTTTCCCAGGCCGGCCCTGTGGCTGAGGTGGTTGGAGCACCGTGCACCTAATGTGGAGGTCGCCGGTTCAATTCCCACATGGGCCAGTGAGCGGCATCCTCTACAGCTAAGATTGTAACAGCTCTCCTTGGAGCTGGGCTGCCGTGAGCAGCCGGAAGTTGGTGTGAGCTGCCGTGGGCTGCTGAGTGTTGCCGTGGTTCGTAGCCCTCTAAGGTGCTTGCCTGACCCAGCTGCTGCTGCACTGAACACTGAGATTGGGAACTTGGGGGTTTGGAAGCTTGAGGTGGGACCTTGGAGGGCAAAGCCTTCCCCTAACTCCTCACTGCTTTGGTTTCCTGGAGGAACAGGCCCTCAGGACGCTGAGAGAGCCAGGATGGCAATTGGGTATTTGAAGGGAGGATATGCTGAGCCACCCCAGTCCTGGGAACCCACAGGACAATCCTGACCCCCCTTCATGAGCTCTGCAACACGAAATACCCTACCACTACCACCCCAATTCTCAGAACAAAAACAGCCTCTTAAGAGGTGAAAGGGTAGCTGCTTTTCACCACACAAGAGTCTGAGCTGCATTTTCAGATATTCCCACCTCCGCCCCTTTGCATCCCCAGGCCTAAACTGTAATGGGATAATTGGGATAAGATATAAAGGAGAACTCCCCACCCAGAAAAGCATGCAGAATAAGAGGGTGATAATTTTTAGATATAAAAGAACTCTCCCTCAATGTTACCCCTGCACTTTGAGCACGGGAGCAAAATGGCAAGCCAGCATATACTCTTGGGCACATCCCCACCACACACACACACATGCACACACACTTGCTCTCGCCCTCCATTTCCTTCCTTCTCACTCAATATTAGAGCTGGATAGGGCCTTGCTCCCAGGAACAGAGGGTGGCCAAGGGCTCTCTAAATAGCCCCAAATCCACAGTCTGCCCCACCCTCACTCTCCAGGCTAGAGCACAGGGAAGCCAGAGCACAGGTAGGCCAGAGCCTGCTTTGGGGGGGGAACCTGCTTTGGCCATCTCCACCCTCACTCCAGAGCTTATGACATCTGCTAAGCACTCCTCAACTTGAAACCTGGATTCTTCCCCTTATAGATACCAAGGCAAGTATGAATCCAAGTCCACATACATCTAATCAGTGCCAGGCAGTGGAATGAACTAAGGGAAAGGTACAGGAAATGCATAGGCCACTGTCAAAGTGTAATTTCAAAATGCTGTCATATAATTATTTCAGTCATTAGCGAGGGATGGTAAAGCTGGCTCAAAAGAGAATTGGAAGAACAAGGGTTATATATACATCTAATTTCATAAAGTCCAGCCCCTAATCAATAGCAAATTGAAAGTCAAGCAAAAGTACATTCCCAGAGAGAATGAAATAATCTTTGGTTGAACCTGGTAGGTGGGAGTGTGAGGTTGCCAGGACATGCAGTCACCTTTTTGCCAGGTTTCCAAGCTTTCGGTGCCTTTTCTGAACAGCACAGTCCTTGCCCTTCAAGGGGCTTTCCAACACATCGTGAGCCAAGACTGTCACACACAGTATGGTTAAACAGTCCCGGAAGAATTATTGTTCATTCTGTTAGGCATGACAATGGCACACTGGTTTATGTACAATGTAAATAAATCCCTAACAGTCGAGATGCACACTGAAGTATCCATAGATAAAATGTGATGTCTGGGATGTGTTTACAAATATCCCAGGATACACAAAAATTGGGAGGAGAATAGATGAAACAAGATGGGCAGAATATCACTGTTGAAGCACAATTGAGGGGTACATGGGAATTCATACATGGTTCTCTCTACTTTCGGGTATATGCAAATTGTTTTCATGCTAATAGTTAAAACAAGACAACATCCTGTCACAGGCTTATCATCTTCTCGTATACTATATGATTGACTGTGTTCACCGCTTTTTCTCTGACCCCTGCTTAGAATATACACTCCAAGGGGGCGGGGCTCCTTGTCATTGCTTCCCCTGCCAAGCACTAGAAGAGCATCCAGCACCTATAGGCACCGGATGGGTATTTGTCAAAGAATTATTTGGAACGACTCCACCAAGGTGGGAACTGCGGAAGGAAGTTAGATGCTGCAGGTAGAGGCCATACATTTGAAAACCTGGCAGCGGAGAGAAAAGGCAGAGACAACTCAAGCAGCCAAGCTGGGTGCGGGTTTTTGGAGAAGGGCCACATTGGGCCTGTTTGAAGCCAGGAGGAGAGAGGCAAGGCCATCCAAGAGGCAGATAGGATACAGACCAACAGGGCAGGGGTCTCCGTGGGCCCCGGGTTCAGGAGCCAGAGTAGGGGCTGAGCCTCCAGCTGGAGTGGGGGTCCTGCCGCTGCCCCGGGCTGGGTGTCACTGGATGGCCTGTGGGGCAGCACTCTGCCCCGCTGCAGGTGCACTTTGATGTGGCTCAGGCTGCTGGGCAGAGGAAACCCAAGCTTCCCAGTGCTGTGCGCTGCATCAATGCCACCCAGTTTTCAATGAGGCTGTAGAAGATGTGGGCCTCTGGGCCCATGAAGGGGCAATTGCTCTGCAGACAGAGTAGCTGGCAGGAAATCAAGGCACAGCATTTCGTCCAGAGATGAAAGGGAGTTTTTACCCTGACTCCTCTCAATGCACCCACACTCCATCTCCACTCCCGGGGAGGTGTTCTCAGTGTGACAAGTACAGGCTTAGAGACTTCTATTTTTTCCCCCAGTTCCTCACCTCCTCCAGGGGAAAAATACACAGTGGGGGTACGTGTAAGGAGATGGCCTGTGGGCTCAGAGAAGGGTCTGTGTTATCTCTGCAGGTTTCAATTATCCAAACGTCCCCTTTGCAATCGGACGAGAGAAGGGTCTGTGAACACACCAGGTATAAACACAGCACAAAATGTGTTCCCTCACCCCTGGAATATCATGTCCTGCCCAACCCCAGCCCTGTGTTTAGAGATTTCCTGCCTCCATTCACATGTATATTCCTGTGTGTGCGCGACAGACAGAGACTGAGAGACAACTGAGAGAATGCAGTTCCATGGCTGCCCCACAAAGGACCCTGCACACGTCCCCTGCTCTATTTCTAGCCCCTGAGACTCACCAGTGACCTTGAAATCCTGCAGGGATTCAGGGCCCTACTGTTTACGCCACACAGCAGATATAAAATCAGGACGCTTTGTGTGAGAACATGCCCCAACTATGCTTTTGAGAGATGGGGGTGGGGGAACCAGGATGTCTTCCCACATTAGCTGTCTCATTAAAAACTCCACACACATTGGCTAAGGTCCTGATGCCAGGCATTGGGCTGGGCAAAGGGACACAAAGATACACGCAGCTCTGTACCCTGGGAGATGGAGTTCAAGCGTGGAGACCATCGCATCACTGCAGCTGTACAGGTGGCTCCAGGCACTGAGGGCAAAGCAGAGAGAGGTGCCTGGGATTCTCTCCCTGGATGTCCCTAAGATTCACCTGGGGAGCCCTAAGATAAATACCAATGCCCAAGTCCCACCTGGACAGATGGAATCCCTCTTTGGTGAGACCTGGGCTTCAATAGTTTTAAAAGCCACCTCCAACCCCGCCCGCACACACTCGCCCCGTACACCCCCAGTGATTCCAATGTGCTGCCAGGGAGGAGAACTGTTAAATTATATGTCCTCTCCCAAAATGGGCACAACAAAGGAAAACGGGAGACGGCCCAAGGGAAGTGCTACAGCTTGAATTTGTGCCTCCCCACCAAAGCATGGCACAGCAGGTATGTGGGGCAGTGACATCCCTCCTCCAGCCAATGCAACCCAGGATTAGAAGGGAGTCGCTTGGGCTCCTTTCCCCACAACCTAGACCGCTAGACAGCAGAGGACCAAGAAGTTGTGCTGCCCCGGAGCCCAGAAACACCCTGTCCCTCTCTTCCTGACATTTCTTCTGAGCTCTATTCTTGCCTTTTTTAAAAACACCCCAGTGTCCAGAGGGATGAGAAGGGACGCACCCCCACAGAGTGCTGTAGGTACTCAGGGAAGGGAAAGGCTGCTGCTGCTAATGGTGGGCCCTCTAGCTGGGGGGCTTCAAGGCCAACCGCCCAGGTCTGAGAAGAGAGGCAGGGCTTACCCTGGAGGAATGGGGAAGAACCCAAGGAGGCTAGCTCTGCTGGGTGTGGGGCAGGGAGCCCTCGGCAAGCCCGGAACCCCAGGGCTCAGGGCCAGGGCATCGAGAGTCCCAGGCTCCTCACACTGACCCCAGAGGCTGTGCACTGACAGGACAGAGCATGGAGTCTGCAGTTGGAAACAAGGGTTTGAAACTGCCTCTTAGTAGATGTGTGGCCTTGGGCACATTCTTTCCAGAGAATTCCTTCATCTCCAAAATGGGTATAACAGTGCCAGACTCAGAATTGCTTGTTACGGGTGTCAGAATTCAATGAGATCATGTACAAGAAAGCAATTAGAATGGTGTCTGGCAGAGGATTCAGTGAATGGAAGTTGCAGCCTCTGGGAGAAGAAAATAAAGATGTGAATACTCCTCTGCAACAGTAAAGCACGCCATTAAAAATGGGTTGTATCAATACCGTCATCATCATCATTTAGCCCAGAGCAAGTGAAGGTGCATTACCTGGGACTACAAAGTGTGGGCAAGCAGCCGAGCCTGTTCCTGGAGACATGGCAGACCCTGTAGACATGGCAGGCAGAGGTGTGGGCAGGGCTCAGCAGACTGCACTGGGACTAACTGGCGTCCTGCCCCTCCCAGGAACCGTTAGCTCTTAGAAGGCAAGAGCTACGCATTATTCACCCCCATCTCTCGAGCAGCCAGCACAATCCTGGCCCATGGTGAGGGCTCAAGTCTACAGTTGTGATTATTGGTCCTCCAGTCAGTCCGAGGTAAAACTGGAGAGGCGGATAAGCAGGTCAAGGAATTGAGTCTGTGAACTCGAAGAAGGTTGCGTCTGTTACACTACGGTGAGAGCTGTTAGAGCCCGAGGACTGAGCAGGTACCACCACCGGCGGCCCGATCCTGGGCACCAACGCCAGCCTCCACCTTCTCTTTCCCACTCCGACTCTTCCCTGCTGAACATGGGCCCACAGGTGGCTGCAGGAATCCTGTCACAGAGATGCTGCCACGATTCTCCACTTCACTGCAAAGATTTTCACCCACAGTGTAAACATTTCGCAAGGTTTTAACTAAGAACCAGGCAGAATTTTGGCACAGCCCCCGCAGAGCAAGCCCAAACAGGAGAAACACTGGTTTGTTTGGTGCCTCGAAGGATGGATCACCCTTGCGCACAGGCCACCCAGCAGCTCGAAGCCCAGCCTCCAACCACTGACCGCCACACCCTGATAAAAGGCACCAGGTTGAATCAGACCCATAAAATGGGACTCCTTACCACAGATAAAACAATCGGAGACCTGCAGTGAGTAGCGTTAGCTTTCTATCTGTGCTTTTGAGACGTGAGCTTCTGCAAATCCTTTCACCAACCTCATTACCCCACATCTCTGACACAAATACAGGGTAGGATTCAGGCTGTACATCTGGGCTGTGCAGCCACGGACGCCAGGTTATTCCCTCAAAGATGGGAGTAGGGACACCAGTCACATGGACAAGCTGTCCTGGGAGCCTGTCCTCAAGTGGGCAGGCCCAGAGGTCAGTGTTGAATGCACAGAAGGGCGTGGGTGGCTAGTAAGCCCCTCTCCTGGAACTGCTTGGCCCTGTCCACTGCAAGCCCTCACCTGTCAGGGCTGCAAGGGAACGGAGAGAGCCAGTGAGATAGGGAGTGTCACCTGGAGCCAGTTACTTAACTTCCAGAGCCTCAGTTTCCCCATACATAAGATGAAGGAACAACTCTTGGGATGGTCCCCTAGGGATGAGGAAGCACGTGTTTAGAGAGCAGCATGTCAGGCCTATTGAGCATCCAAGACACAGTCACCCCAATCTAGCCCCCTGGTCACACATGAGCATGCTCAGGGTTGTGCAGGCCCAACACAGGGACTGTGGGACATCCAGGGTTCAGCCCGGCCACTGATTTACCCAGATGTCCTGTACATATAAGAACATAGGAGGTGGAGTCTGGACTTTTGCCCAAGAATAGGGGGTCTGAATTTAGACCAGGATGAGAGGCGAGGCCTTCATAGGGCGGCAGACTCTGCTTCAGGCCTCTGTGAAATGAACCTCCCACAACCACCCACCCACCCCAACATACACAGGCACACATAGCCTGTGACTCACAGTGAACACATCCATCCTGGGGCTCCGAAAGAGCCCAGGACACAGGCTCCTGACAGAGGTGCGGGCCTTGGAGCAGTCCCTGGAGGGCTCAGGATGGCACTGGAGGCTGTGGCCCCAAGGAGGTCACAGAAGAGGGACCGCCTAGGAACCAGCACAGGGCTGGGCAGGAGGATGGGGGGTGACCAAGGTTGTGCCATGGAAGGGTAGGATGGCTTCCCAGAAAAGCTTTCCCACCACCTCCTGAGGACACAGAATGACCCAGAGAAACCCAGAACCCTGGGCCTCCCGGCAACGACAGCACTTCTGAACAACATTCCATCAGAAAAACACTACATACCCAAAATACTTGAAACCCCTAGTTTTCAACCTCCTTTCCATCATCAAATGCATTTCCTTGGTCCTGTCTGGCACTCCTGATCTATAGGTGCCTGCAGGCAGGCATCTAGCTACTGGGAGAGGCCCACTGTCCTGTAGAAAGAGCCTTTGCTTTGGCTTCACTGTGCCTTGTGTTCAAATCCTGCCTCCACCTCTACCTCTATGTGGTTGGACAATGTTACGGAAGTTTCTTAACCTCTCTGAAGTCTTTTTCTAATGTGCAATTGGGGGATAATCTCTCCCGATAGGCCTCCCTGAGAACTGAAATGAGAGACTGGTGCATAGTAGGTCCTCACACGTGGTAGCTGTCCTTGAGACTACAAAGCAGATCCCTCAGCATGTATCCCTGGGGCGGGAGCACTCATCCACCTCAGGGCTGCCTGTGCCTTCTGCCCCTCCCCACCCCCAGCCCACCCAGGCCCCGAGCCGATATGGAGCCCTCTCCCCGGGTCCTGCCCTCTCAAGGAGAGGAGTTTCTGAAGTGGAAACTGCTTCAGACATTTAACCCAGTGTGACAGTCTCGGAGCAATCCTCTCTCCCAGCAGGACCAGGCTGTGGAGTGTAATTAAAGCCATGGGTTAATTAGGAGTGGCAGCCATCTTGCCAAGAGCAGCCCCTCGCAGCTGCTCATCCTGCATCCAGAGTCTCAGACGTCCAGGATGCAGGAGCCACAGCACCGCCCCTGAGGCCTTGGAGTCGTTGTGTTCTCCACCCCTCCACCCCCGTCCATCTCTAGCTAAGCCACGCCAGAGTTGCCGTCATCAGCTGTGATAATTTCCCTGGCAGTTCATACTCAGGAAGCTTTTCCTGCAGTCTAACTTAAATTCTTCTGTCTACAGCTTGACAGAGGGAGGGGGGAGAAGCGACACGAATGTGAGTTTGGGCTTCAAGGAAGGGGCCCTGAGAAGTGTCCCTGAGAAGGGCAGAGCCTTGAGGCCTCCCGCTCCAACCGTAAGGAGATGATGGTGGGAGCTTCCTGCAGGATGGAGCCAGGGGTGGTGGAGGCAACGTGATGGATGAGGGGAGAGGGGGAATGGAGAAGCGCTGAGAGGCAGCTGGCCCACGTGGGTGGGAAGCCTGAGATTAGCTTACTAGTTACCTAATATCTCTGTGTCTCAGTCAGCCCATCTGTAAAATGGGGGTAAAAACTCACACCTATTCTTAGGGCTTTCATGAATTAAAACACACAACAGCTTTTTAAATGGCCTGATACAATATAAGTTCTCAGTAAACTCTAGGAAATCATAACATTCCATCCTCTTTTGGAAATTGCTCAGACTCCTAGGACTGCTTCCTTCCCCGTTTCTCTCAGACGCACTCCTTCTTCTCCATTCCAATGGCCTCACTGCAGTCCTGGCCCTCGTCCCCATGTGCTGGGCCCAGTTTGTGACCTCACCTCCCCACCCTCCCCCTGGGGCTCCATCTCCCCCACTACATCACACTCCAGCTCACAGCTCACCCGTCCACTCTACAGAGGACCGGTTTGTTTGGCAACAAAAGTACCTCAGGCTCTTAGGTACTTTTCCAAGTGACCTGCTTTACTAAAAGGAACTCATTTAATTCAGTTCTCACGACGACCCTCTGAAGTAGGTACTATGGCCACTTTACAGATGAGGAAACTGCGCTTCAGATAGGAGAAATAATTTGCCCAAAGTCACGCTATGAGCAAAGGGTAGAATTCAAACGCAGGTCTGTGTGGCTCCAGGCTGCCTTCCAACCAGACTCCTCAGCAAAGCATCTGAAGCCTTCAGCACCGAGCGCCTCTCCCTGCCCCCGATCTCGCCCGATGCATGTGCCCGCCCACAGCCAGTCCAGACCGATGCATGCTCCTCACCTTCATATACACAATCGCCTTCATGGAGTCAAAGAGCAAGAATAGAGAGGAGAGAAGGAGAGACTTTAGGAATGAGAGGAGTTTGGGAAAGAGAGGAGCTGGAAGGGAAAAGCATGCTGAGAGGGAACTAACGTGGTGTCCACACATTTGGGGGACTTCTCTGGCGGGCCCTACGGCTCTGTCTCCAGCGTGCCGTGGGATTCCACAGTAAAGGAAAGAGTGAGAGGAGGCCCAAGCCAGAGGCTGGTGAAAGGACTGCTAAAGCTCCAGCTGCTCTGAATGAGTTCAAGCCACTTGGCCCCGGCCGCACATCCCAGGGACCCGGAACATGCAAATGAGGCTGAGAACAGCTGTGGGGAACTCGCAGGAATCCTGACAGGATCCTGGCAAGCGCTGGAGGGGCCGGGAGGCCTCAGACAGGCCGCACAGTCCTCCCTTCCAGAAGGGGTCTGAGGTGGTTTCTGCAAACCACAGAGAGGGACAACTCGAGGTGCCGCCTGAGGAAAATTTCTTGAAGAGACTACAAATGAAGGGTGGTGGGCACTTGTGAAAGGCGGCTGAGATCACAGGCAGACAGTGTGTGTTCAGTAATAAAGTCCTGTCAGGCAAAGCTCATCTCCTCTGTTGACAGGGTCACCAGACTGGCAGACAAGGGAAATGGGGCCCCATTGATTTTGAAAACATCTGACAAGCTCTTCCTGAAACTGTTGCGTACAAGCGAGAGAAAGGAAGCTAGAAGGTGGTAGAATTAATGGGCCGTGTAGCTGGTCGCACAACAGTACCCAGGGGGCACTTACCAGAGGATCAAGTCCCCTTGGCAGGAAACGTCCAGGTGCGCATGGTAAGGTGCTGACCTAGCCCACTACATGCAACATCTTATCAAACCCTTAGACCAAAACATGGGAAGCACTTGCCGCTGGGGGCATCAGCAGATATACTGGAGGTCGGACACAACATCCAAAATATCTCAATCAGCTAGAGAGATAGACTGAACTTAGACAGGATAAAATGAATTAGGGAAAAATGCAGAGTCCCAAACATAAGAACAAAAACGCTACGGCACTGTTCTGGGTTGAACTGTGTTTCCCAAGCTCATACATTCAAGTGTTAATCCCCAGTACCTCAAAATGTGACCTTTCTTGGAAATAGGGTTGCTGCAGTTGTCATTAGTTAAGATGAGGTCGTACTGGAGGAGGATGGGCCCCTGATCCAATATGCCGGGTTTCCTTGTCAAAGGGGTAAATTCGGACACAGACTAACACACAGGGAGATTGCCATTCACAGAGGAACACAGAGATCAGGGTGGTGTTTCTACAAACCAAGGAATGCCAAAGATTGCCAGTAAACCATCAGAGACTAGGGGACGGGCAGGGAACAGATTCTCCCTCATATTCCTCGGAAGTAACCAACCCTGCCGACACCTTGATTTCAGACTTCCAGCCGCCAGGACAGTGAGACACTACATTCCCGTTGTTCAAGCCACGCAGTTTGTGACACTTTGTTACGGCAGCCCTAGCAAACTAGTACAAACACAAGGTCAAAATTGGAAGATAGGGCTGAGTCACAGATTATGTTAAAGAGACCTGGGGGTATTGGTTGGCTGTAAGATCAGTAAAAGTCAGCAGGGCCAAGTAGTTGCCAAAAATAGCCAGGGCAGAATGGAGGCTGCATTAATAGCGGCTGTGGTACCTGTGTTGGTGAGGGCGTGCTGGCCAGCATCCCCTGAAGGATGGGGTTTTGTCCTGGTGTCCTCAATTTAAGGCCAGTGGAAGGGCGTTCAGAGTCCTGTGCCTAGAGATGATGATAAGTCAGAGGAGGACAAATGGAAGTAAGGAAGAGGTGGAAGGCAACTGGTCTCCAATGTTTGAAAAGCTGTGGCATGGACATGCCTGGGTTTGCCTGAAACGGAGGAAGAGGGGAAGCCAATAGGGAGAGACACAGACTTCAGAGAAATATAAGAACTTTCTATTAGACATTGTTGACTAAAAATTGAATGGCCCAGCTGTGGGCAGATGAGCTTTCTGTCTCTGAGGAACTCAAGACCCCACAAGCTGACCCCTCTGTAGGAACGTGTACGGGTGACTCCAGTGTCCTGCAGTACCAAGAAAGGGCCACTCCCATTCCGCACCTGGCTCGACAGCAGCAACTCAGGCTTCTTTCCCATTTAAACTGAGAGGCTAGCACAAGGCGTTTTAGCCCCAAGGCCTTTCACTGATGGCTTTAGCAAATAAAATTGCACGCTAAGGGCAATGAGTCTAGACTCGGTTTGGTAAGAGCCGAGTCCACTGGAGGGACGAACCTGCTCATGCTCACAAGCACAGGGGTCCCAGGAGGATGAGGGGTGGCAAGGAAAGTGGCCCTGGCTCTCCACTGTCCAGGGATGGAGGGAACTGGCAGCCCAAGAGTTAACCGATCCCTCACTTGAGGGAGCACCGCGCTGGTGGGTGCCATGAGGGATACAAAGGAGCCTACAGCCAGGCCTGTCTCCAAGGGGTTTGGGAAGACAAGCTTCTGTAGGAGAGGCAACTCGATGCTAATGAGATGGTTCTTCCCAGGAAGACCTGCAGCACAAGCAGTGAGCATCTACCTTAGCTCTGCTACTTCATTTCATCCTCCCTCAAACTCATCCTCCCTCCTTTTGCAGTACGAAAAGGAGACACGGAGAGGGAAAGGAACTTACACAAAACCCACAACCAAAAACCAGTCCAGCTGGGTTTGAACCCAAGTCTGTCTCATCCCCAAGCCCACGCTCCTTCCAGGTTTCTACACAGCTTCCCAGGAAAGGACTGCAGGTTGTAGAAGCGCCACGAGCACCCAGCCACAGAAGGACCCTCCCAGTGAGGTCTAAAGCAGTGTCTCAAACTTCAACATGCGCCGGAATGGCCTGGAGGACTGGTTGCGGCACAGGCTGCGTGACCCCACCCCAGGAGTTGCTGAGTCAGTAGGTCTGGGGTTCAGCCCGAGAACTGTCGCATTCCTAACAGGTTCTGGCAGTGCTGGCAGCTGCTGGTCAGGGACCTCAGTTTGAGAACCACTGTTCTATAGCAATCAGGAAAGGAAGCCGTATCCTCCAGACTCAGAGCCAGACAGAGGCAGAGGTGTGCAGCTGGGCTGATGGTGTCCCCGGGCAGGAGGCCCCAACAGCGTCTCAGGCAGCAGGACTGCCTGCCAGGACTGCTTCACTAGAACCCACCTGGATGGGGAGATGCTCATTCTGAAAACTCCAGCTTCCTGGATTTTCCACCCTGGAGTCTCCTAGTTCTCCCAGGCTGATGTGTTCTCTTCTACAGGAAGTTCTGCTGCTTCTGCAGTCAGCCCTCAGGACCCCCCCCCCCCCCCAGGGTTTTCTCCCTCCTTCAACAGTCTGCTTTCACCAGACCTTCTGTGCCTGGGTTTTCCAACCCCCTCCTCATGCTGGACGCCTTCCACTGAACACACCTGAGTTGGTCAGGGTCCCTCTAATATCCATGCCCAGAAATGAGGAACAATGACCAGGGGGAACCTAATCTGGGCACTGCACTTCTCTCAGTGCCCTATAAGCCTATGAAGTCTGCGCACAATTAAACCCCTCAGATCTTTTACTCAGGATCTGCAGCCAAATCAAGGCGGCCCCACCCCCTTGTGAACTTGAGTAATTAATTTCTGCAATCTAAATGCAACTTTCCATCTGCCCGTTAAATTTCATCTTGTTGGTTTACACCCAGCATTCCAGTCTGTTGAGATCATTTTGAATATTCCGTCTTTTATAGGAGCTGCCCGTCATAGCCTTGTCATCAACAAATCTGATAAACTCGCTTACTCTAGTTTCATCCAAGTCCCGGATAAAATGTGCAACTTCATTTTTCAGAATCTCACCTGCCACAAACCATCTTCCCCCTTGGAATCGCTAATCATATCATAATACCCAAAATCAGACTTCCTACAGTCTAGGGAAGGTCTCTGGGCATGTCATTTCTTTCCTTGGCTGTTATTAACACCAGGCTGACATGGTGGCTTTCATCTGAGCACTGTCGCATGACCACCTAGTTGTTGGTCATGGTCAGAATCAAATCACAAAGACCATTCGGTTGCTATTTCTTTACCTTCTAGGCAATGACAATGTTACAGAGACAAGAATGCAAAAATGTATCCGATTCTCCACTTTAAACAGTATTTGACATCCAGCAGAAGTCAGGCTGCCTATCCCCCCATCATTACTATAGCATGCCGCCCTGACAGCTTTATAATCCAGACTGGGAAAGTAGCATCCAAATTCTTCCGACTGGGTGGAGAAGCTGTCATAGGGATATGTCATAACTTGGACCTGCTCTGTTGCAAGGCATGCTGGGATCTTGGCAGCTGGTCAGTGAGGAGGCAAGAAATGTTTTCTGGCATGGGGTCCCGGGAGAAAGGGGTGAGGACAGATTCAAAGAAGTGAAAAGGAAAAGGGGGCCTTGATGAATAGCATCCCCATTCTTCCGCCATTCATATGTGAGAACTGCCCTTCTTCTGCTGGAGAAAGGCACAGTACATGTCCACGGGGTGCTGATGGAGTATTTGTGAACAACTCGTTAATACCATGAGGCCAGGATTGAGAAAGGTACATGTAGTGGTTAAATGTGTAGGCTCTGAAGCCAAACAGTCTGGATTTACATCCCAGCTCTACCACTTACTAGCTCTGTGACCTTGGGCAAATTGTTTTTATCTCTCAAGGTTTCAGTTTCCTCATGTGGAAAGTAGAGACAAAAATAATACGTGCATATAAGGCACATGAGGATCAAAAGAGATAACGCATGTACAAAATTTGGCAGGCTGTCTGGTACATAGTAACAGCTCAATAAATAATAGCTGTTATTATGGAACAATAGCTTGAAGGCACTGAGTGCTGTTCGTTCCGGGGCTGGAGGAACGAAGAGGAAAAGGCTAAGAAGGTGAAGGTGAAGGAAGAAATTAAGACGCTGGGGGTTAGGGGCAGCAGAGCAGTGGAGCTCACCTGAGGGGCAAGGCAGCGACGTGTGGAACAGACCTGAAGGCGGAGCCTAGGCACAAGGTCAAAGATTCAGACCTTCAGGTCAGGGAGGGAGAAGCAGCCCCTTTGAAGCCGCAGAAGAGGTCAGTGAAAAGTTTGTTTCTCAGCTCTGAATGCAAAATTTTTTTATTGATATAGGAAGTCAGTCAAAAATCATCTAAATGGTCCATGTTAAAAGAAGCATAAATACTCCACTCCTGGCAACTTGTTTTGAGCGGAAAAAAATCATCCCTCACACAAAGGTTTACATACAAGGATGTCTGCTGCAGCATTATTTATCGTAGTACAAAAATGACTCACAAACTACATATCCAACCCACAGGGGATTCACTAAATAACTTACAGAACAGCCACGTGATGGAACACCAGGCAGCCATTAAAAAGCCCATTTTAGAAAAATACTTAGGACTTGGGAAATTATCACAATATATTATTAAATGAAAAAGGATGGTTGCAAAAGAGCACAGACGGTGCAATCAATTTTTGTCGTATACATATCTAGAAGGAAATATGCAAAAATGTTGAACGAATGTGTATTATTAGGTTGGTGCAAAAGTAATTGCGGGTTTTGTCATTTTTTTTTTTTAACCCTTTAAACTGCAATTACTTTTGCACCAACCTAGCACTTTTATAAATGTTTTTTAAGAAAAATGACCACAAAGAAGTGATACAAGAAAGGAACTCCCATAATCTGCTTATGATAGAAAGTGATTACATGCAGACCACAGGACCACAAGCAGTAGCTATGATCTGAACGTCAGGAATGACTGGCTGTTGGCGAAGAGACTGCACTGCCACTGGGGTGAGGCCAGGTGGAGCCCAGGGAAGATTTAGGACAGTGGCTCTCAACCCTGGCTGCGTGTTAGAAGCTGCAAAAATACCAATGCCCAGGTCCACCCTCAGGGATTCTGACTTCATTACGGTCTAGGATGGGACTGGTCATCTCTATTTTTTTCAAAGCTCTTCCAGTGATTCTAATCGGAGCCAGTGACTTAGTGTTGAGCTGGACCAAGTTCCTGTTACCTGCATAGAGGACCTTGCTCTCTAGATGAAGCCCAGTGTGCGAAGGGAGACTCACTCTGGAAGCTAGAGAGAAGCTGAACGGGAACAAGTGGCCCCAAGGCCCTTGCTCTATGCAGGAAAATGACACTTAGTCGGGGACATTCACAGAAGTGCTCCTTAGAGCTGACCTGTTTGGGAGCTTCTGCCACAAGGACACGGCTCTCCACTTAGACTCCTGATGGGGCCAGCTGACTCCACAAACTGCAAGTGCAGGTGGCTCAACAAAAAGGAGAGGGGAAGGAAACCAGGATCTTGGGAAATCTACAGGGACCAACTCTGCAGAAGCCTGAGCTAGTGGTATTTTCCTCTTCTGTCCTGCTTTTGGGCAGAAACACACTCTGGCCAACAGAGCCATGTGTCACCCTTATAGGCAATCCGCTTTGGGTGGATGAGGCCTCTCAGAGGTCTCCGAGTTTCCCCCAGGCGCCTGGCGGGAAGAGGAGCAAGAGGGAACATGCTGCTGGAAACAAAAGTTTGTATTAAATGATAAGATCTCCCCCAGACTTTCACTGCAGGTATAGAGTTACTCAAGGCACCAAAAGAAGGGAAAGAAGAGGCCTGGGCCGGGTGCTTTACACACTGGATGCATCCATTCCTGAATAATTAAGAGCCAACTGCAGCTCTTTTGTAATTCTTAAAGTGGGTCTCCTGACTGGCCTTCAGGACAATGACCAGGGCAGTATGGAGGTAGTTTTGACTCAGGAGGACCGGTGGGGTTGGCAAGTACAGATGGATCTAAATTGTTACTCCACCGGTCATTTCCCTGACATTTTCTCCCCAGGGGCAGCCTCACATCAACTCTGGCAGAAGAACAGAGCTACAGATAATCCAAAATACTGGATTCTCAAACCATAACACAGCTTTGCAATGCGTTGCATCTATGTTTATAGGTGGATGCATGTCAGTATATTTACCCACACACACACATACACGTATAAAGCAATATACAGCAGATGTACCTTCCAAATGATGTTTGGCTCACATGAAGGCTAAAAGGAAAAAGCACTCTCTGAAGACGATGTGACTGGCAACCAGGTGGGTTACCAACAGGAGGGCTAGATGGTAACTTGAAACTAGCCTGAGACTAAACACCCCCCATAAAGAATCCACAAAAAAAGGGAATGAGCCACTCTTGGAAAATCTCCATTCAAACCACTGGCTTTGAGGGCCAGAAAGGGCCTTTGGGTTCATCGGACACCTCATTTTCATAGGTGCGAGTATGAATTTGGCAGAAGCGCTCCAGTGGGGAAGGCTCCCTCGGTTCTAACCCAGCCTCCTCCTTGGGGAATTTAAACCTATCTCCTCTAATTTGATCCTCAGAGGACTGGCAGAACAGATGGTCACCAGTCATACTCCAGGACCAGCTCTTCCTATCACAGAAGAGGCCAGCCAAAGATATTCTTGGTTCAAATGCAAAGATACTCCGATAAAACTGACAGGACTTCAAATTCAAATGAGTTCCAGGTGCACATCTGATTAAGTCACCCTCAATAAACGCAGATCGATGAGGGCAGTGTCACGGCAGGACTCAGCACACACAGCACTGACGGCTACGCTTTCATTTGCTCAGGAAAAAGCCCAATGGAACCCTTGTCCTGTAGTTTTAATTCAGAGAGTGGGGGAGGATGAGCAGCCCAACTGCTGGGAAATGTCCTCAAGGTCACTTTCCCAAACCCAGTCTCTGTCCCAGTGGTCCCTCCTCCAGCTTCCCCCAGTGCCCAGCAGCAAATTGGATAGGAAACCATCTTTTTTCCCTTCTGTTCCACTCCAAAGCTACCAAGCGTAGCAATTTCTTATTGGTAATCCCCTGACTAGTGTCAGAATTAAAGAGTGCATTCTGCAAGGTTTATTTTTCATCTCTTATACTCACGAAAGCAAAATACTAAAGAAGGGAGGGAAAGTGACATGGCAGAGCCACATAACATTCAGCACCACCTCCCCAACCCCCCTTCCCTTTCGGAACTCTGCTCCCAGCTGGAACTTTTCCCTGCCACTTTCTGGCATTCAAGCCTGTTTGTTATATGGGAGATTTCTTCAGAAAGAAAGTCTTGGAGATTCCTCCATCAGAGACAGAGAATGGCATACACAGAGATCCCTTTCCAGCTTACCCATCAGGGAGCCATCTCCTCAGCTGAAGCAGATTGTCATTAAACCAAAAGTCGGAGAGAGGGAGGTTCACAAAAGTATAGCACTATGCTAGTGAAATTCCGGGGTTGCCCACACACACTGTAAAAGAAAGGCTCATTCAGTCAATTCAGTGCAACTCCATTAGTCAAGATGCTTGCTTTGGCCTCTTGTCATACATTACAGACCAAGTTAGTTAAGCTTTGTCATAAATTTGAGACCCACTTAGTGATGGCTAAACTCAAATACAGAGATCTGAATGTGAAGAAAGCCCATTCACGTGATGTAGCTATTTGCAATACACACTCACACGTACACAATACACACAGAGTCACCCGTTGATGGAGACATAGGCTAGTAATCAAGGTGACTGGATGAGGCAAAGGATGGTTCCAGGACCCACTGGGGTTCAGATCCTGAAGTATAAATAACCAACACTCCCTCCCAACAGTTCTCACTCCCAGATCTTCGGGTGCCTGGCTTTGCCTCTGTCCACACCACAGAGACAAGGCACTAGCCCTCTCAGCCCTCCCCGCCAAACCCTAGACCCCAAGTCCTTTAGGCAACTCCACGTTAATTGTCAGGTCACCTAGACAAACCCACCAGGGAAAGCAAATAAACAAAAAAGACAGTCAATTCCATTACCGAAATTGAGGCAACGCTAGTAATTGTGTTCTCCTGGTCATGCTGATTCACCTACATCCAGGGAGATCAGAGACATGTCTTGTCTGCTGTTGTTTCCATTGCTTTTAGCGCAGTGTCTGGCACATAGTAGGTACTCAGTAGATGAAAACATGTGAGTTTATTGTCAATGTTGGTCTCATTTACCTCGTACTCAGGCAATGACAAAGCTAACACTTTAGGACCATTGGGGAACATCTGACTGCTGGGGATATGGGTGGTGGAGCATCCGAGCTCAGCCCTGGGTCTTTTAAAGCAATATGACATGGCGACAAGCATTTCTAATCAAGGATCTTGTCTTTGGCCTTCTGTGTCCATTCTATCACCTCAGTCCTCAATGGAAGTAGTGAATTGGTCAGAGTTACTATCTTGACTTTCCCTGTGGGATATAGGAGGGCGACCAAGACTAAGTAAAAACAGGAATGTCATGGTCAATGTGGAGAATTACTGGACCCGACAACATCTTCTTCCCAAGCACACATATACTCCATCCACCAATCAGCCTTGCCAGGCTGCTCCTCCATAAATGTCTGCTATCCCTCTGCCCCCCTGCCAGGGGCTCCCCTTCCCTTTTAGACCCACACTGGCTCAGGGCTTTATATTCCTTGGGATCCTCAAACATGCTAGATGAGCTTCTAGTCTTTTCTCATCCAATCCCTGCATAAAGCTTTACTATATTAGGGGGAAGCAAAAAGTCATGGTTGGATTTTTTTTTCTTTTTTCTCTTTTGTAAAGAATAAAATTGGCTTATAATCACTGGGTTCCAGGAGTGGAGGTGGTGGGAGGAGGGGCAGGAAACCTGAGTGCCAGTCCTTGTTCTGCATCTGGAACCTTGTATCAATTGATGTGAGATGCTAGATTTCTATAAGACAAGATGGCTCGGCGACCTCAAGGAACTCATCATCTCATAGAAGAATCCTAGTGGGTCCTGGGAGTAAGGGTGAGCTGGGGAGTCCACCAGGTCAGAGGTAGAACCAGCCTGTGGAGTGTTCCAATCAATCCCCAAGGAGACCTGATAGTAATGTACACACAAAGAGATGCGATCACGTCTTAGAATTGTAATTTCTTGATTGGTAGGTATAGGAGTTCAGAATGCTCAAGGGCTACACATTGGTTTTGTCAGGACCATTTAATTGACCAGTTTGCCTTTGAACACCAACTTGTCCCCAGGCCAGCCACTCTAACAGTCAGCACACAGTTACCTGCCTGCCCTCTGTAGGCACTGCAGTTTGTGACTCCCCTGACATATCAATCTCCAAGCCCTCTTACAGCTTTGAACCTCCATAAGTGACTAACAGAGGGGCTTTAGAACAATCCAGGAAGGGTACCCCAAGACACAAAAGCTTCTGTGATTCCTCCAATCCAGCTAAGAGGTGGCAATCCACAGAACCAGCCTGGGTCTTTTGGCTTCTCTGCCTTTCTGGTCTGGCTCTAGAAGCAAGCGCAGCTCTCAGTCCCACCTGAGGCAACAAGCTCTCTTCCCCGGGTCTTCTCCTAAGCCCTAGGTCACCATTTGGCACTTAAGCCCTTGCTGGCTTGTACTGCCTGTGCATGTTTCTGTTCATGTTCTCCCTCCCCAAACACACACAAGCTGGGGGATGTAGCAGCCTCTCTGTGCATGGGCCTCCGCACTGTATCTACCAGCACCCAGCACAGCACGTTACACACACTAGGTGCTTAAGAAGTGTTTGCCGTCCACAGTGATGAAAATGCTGCCTGTTGTCAGGTCTGGAGGAGGAAGGCTCTGGCATGACTCCCTGGAAAGAGAACAGAGATGGAAGATCTGCCACCCCCTCCCAAACTGGTGGTGGTAGCTATTGATTTGCAGAAAGGAGTTGCCTACGCCCACACATACACACACCTTTCCCAACCTGGCACAGCCAGAAGCAGCCCTTCTTCCTGTGCAGTCTCCCAAAACAGTTCTTCCTGCCCTATGGGTGACTCACTCTCTCTCTTTGATATTTTATCCCCCTTCCTCCTCCGTTGGGAATCTAGATTTGGGGCAGGGTACTGGAGGTTTTTTCCAAGCTGCTTCTAGATTAATCTGTCCCCCCTTTCCTAGCGAGGTCCATTTCTCAGCCTCAAGTTCCCCTCTGCCCCTTCCTCAAGGTCATCTATCCCGGTTCAGATGAGGTGAGAGGCTACTTTTGAATGTCAAGAAGAAATGGGGTGAGGGGGTGAGGAGGAGGGGAAAAGAATAGCCTAAAAGATGAGGGAAAGTGGGGGTGGGGAAGACTGGGAGGCGGACATGGAGGGCTCTGAAGAGAGGCGCCTCTGCCTAAGCAGAAGAAAGAGGCCCAAGTGTGGGGGGTGGGGGGGGGGTGCCTGAGAAATGTGGAAGAAGATTGGATTCTCTAAGGGAGGAGGGAAAATATGGCGGGTGAGGCCAAAGAAGGTAGGGTCGTGTTGGGGTCTAGATGCAGGCAAGCTTTCAAACCGCCCCCCACCCCCACCCCCGCCTGGCCAATCCCAGTTGCGCTGGCTCCCGCAGAGCCAGGAAAGAGCGCGTCCCGAGGGCGGGCAGCCCCTCCCGGCTCACGCCGCTGTCGTTCCCACCGCGTAAAGCCTGGAGGGGATCGCAGGGTGGGGCACGGTCCGGCGATTACGTCTCCGCATCCAAACTGGGGGCTCACTGCAGCGGGGCGGAGCGGGCCCAATGACCGAGGACTGGGCACCGGGGATGGCGAGGAGGCAGGAACCGCGCTTCAGGTGGCTCCTCCTTGTAGTTTAAAGTTTGCAGCAGCCTAAGGAGCCGACTCTGCCCTCCCTCTGACACTGGCCCGCAGCTCCGCTCCGCCGGGTCGCTTCAGCTTCGCCCTCTTCCTCCGCGGGTCCAGCCCCCACTTCCCTCTGGGCTCCCGCCCCGCTCGGGTCCTAGATCCCCTCTCCAGTCTCCATCCCTCCCTGTGCCCGAGCGCCCCCCGCTCCCTCCCTCCGAGCTGGAGCTCCAGCACGACGTGAGCGGAAAGTAAATGGGCAGCCCCAACCACAAAGACAAATTGCCATGAGAAAAATAAATCAAGAAATCACCGTTCGCGTCCCGGTTCCCGCCGCCGCACCCCTCTCCACTGGCCCAGGCGGGAACGCCCGGCACCGGGGCGGCTGCGTCTGGGGCCTGGCAGAGCAGAGTTTGGACTCCGCAGGGCCCTGCCACGGGAGGGGGACGGGGAAGAATCCCGGCCGGGGCCCCACAGGCAGCGGCGGAGCAGGGATGTCCCGGAGCGCGAGATTTCACACGCGCGCAAGCCATGCGTTCCCACGCGCCTCGCCGCCCACACTCTCCCTCCACCCGGTTTACTCGCGGGCTCTCGCTCAGCCTCCATCTCCGCGCCAGTATCAGCGCCTCCTCCCTGCTCTCTCCCAGCCTTTCATTCGACCGTCCCCTCCTCCAGGCCCGGGCCCGGGTCCCCATCGCTTCTGTAGCCCAGACGTGCCGACCGCGGCCATGCGAGGGCCCTGTGCAGCCCGACCCAGAGCGAGCGGGCGGCGGGAAAGCGGAGTGCCGAGGGCGCCCAGGCCGAGGTGGCAGAGGGCGGCGCGGAAGCCCAGGGACCCCTCTTTCCTACCGCCCGCAGCCTCGTCATCTAATTCCAACTTGTCAGCCCTTCTGGGTCCCCACTCCCTTCCCACGCCTCTCCCCACTGAGTTGCTGAAGTTTGCAACTTGCAGCCCCAGCCCGCGCAGGGGAAGCTCCCCAGGCTCCCGAGACTCACCTCCGGGCTGCGGGCGCAGGTGCCCGGTTCCCGGTGGCTCCCGGGTCCAGGAGCGATGGAGGCGAACCAGGAGGGCGGGCCGCGGGTCTGGAAATGGGGCGGCCGCGCAGAGTCGGCCCCCCGGCCCTCGGCTCGGCGCTCGGGTGCAGTCCCGACCTGGGTCCGCGCCCACTACTCTTGGGTATCTCCAGCAGCCGCTGGATGCGCGGCTGACCCGCCCGGCTCCGCGGAGCTGGGCTCTTGCAGCAGTCCCCGCGCTCCAACTAGCTCCCCACCGGGTGCGCGGGTGAGAGCCGGTAGGCGGAGACCTAGGCATCTGGAGAGAGGGAGAGAGAGGCGGTGGGGGAGGAGTTGGGAGTCAGAGGAGAGGAGGGGAGAGGGAGCGAAAAGGAGGAGGGGGTGGAGGAGACCTGCCGCGGCGGGCGCATCACCCGCCAGCCCCCAGGCGCGCGCACGAGCGCAAGAGGGCGCCCTGCATCTCCAAGTCTTCCGCTCGGCGGGATGCTGGGCCCTCGCCTGCCCAGTGTGTCTTATCCGGAAGATGGACAGAAATCCCGCTCCTCAGTCGGCAGTGGAGCTCGAGACCCTGGTCTCCGAGCACTTGCTACCCTTTGCCACATCCTGCCTTACGGTCCTCGGTAACCCCCATCTCGAACATGACTTCCTCCCGGGGTCAGCCTACCCGAACCCTACCCACCCAACCTTTGGGGCCTGAAGATAGTCTCCCTTCCCCACCCCAACCCGGGCCCCCCGTTCCCAAATTCCCCAGCCTGGTTAGCTAGTGACTATCTTCCTGCCTGTGTATTTGAAGGAGGAAAGAACCGCTTACAACACAGGGGAAATACGGTATAAACTGCAGTTGAAGGGAGTGGGCTAGGCTGCTGGGCTGGACTGGAAAGCCAGAACCGGCCGGATTAGGGTTAATTTTACAAGCTGCACGACCTTGACTGAACCTCTCCAAGCCTCAGTTTCCTCCGCTGTAAACTACAGTTGGTAATACCTAACCTACAGACCGATTTGAAAACCAAGTAGGGGCTACCTTGAGTAAAATAACACCAGGAACATTGAGGGGTGGGGGGGCATCCAAGAGATTAGCGATCCTGGGAGGCGGTGACTGCTCTGAGCTGAGAAGGGAAGCTCCGCGCAATCACTTCGAGCAAGCCTGCATTGTTGACTAGTTTAATATCAAGTGTTTCTGATGGCAAGAAAGCGGAGGGAAAGAGAGGGGCAAGCTTCAAATCCTAGCTGCCAGAGCTGAGAAAGAGACATAAAGGGAGCCCTCTGCTGAACAAAAAAGGTATTAAAATAAAAAAGGTGACCTAAGCAAAGAAAATGAAAGAACGAAGGAAAAAGACAAAGGACCTGAAAAATTAAAGCCCGAAGAGGTGTGATTTTAAGAGATAAGCAAGAACTGTGAAATAAAAACAGATAGCTTGGAAGAAGGAAAACACGAAAAGACTCTCTACAATATGCCAGAAAATGAAGAATTAGTGAAGCACTTTACATAGCAAAATTCTGGGTAACGGAAATTCCAGATAAAGTAGAGACAGTAACAGCCTCAGAGAAACACCCCCCAATACACACACACACACACACACACACACACACACACACCACTCTGAACCAAGGTGAGAAGCAGTTTGACCAGGATGAAGAGAGAGAGAGAGAGAGAGAGAGAGAGAGAGAGAGAGAGAACATCTAAGCAGGGAGTTTATGAGATACTCTAAAAAGGAAAACCGTGCATGATCTCAGAAATAAAGAGTTTCTAGGGCAACAGAAATGCTGAAACTCAATATGTGCAGAATAGAGAGGAACTTGCAAAGGTAAGGCACACTCTGGACCAGAGGAGAGAGATGTAAAGAAGAAAAAACAAAAGGAAATAGGTGCGTCAGGGCATACCAGCCAGTAGCAGATCCATTTAATTAGGGGTGGAAATCAAGTTGGAAGAGGTAATGCAGAGCATCCAGTCCAGACCTGTCGTTTTACAGACAAGAGCAATGAGATCTAGAAAGGGGAAGCAACTCTCCCAGAGTCCCAGGCTGGGGTGGGGGCAAGTCTCCTAGTCCCCAGTCTGGGACCCTTCCACTGTTGTGAGTGCTGCCTCCCCCATCCCCATTCCTATGGAATCATGGGGACTGCTTTTGTCATTGCAAAAATGTAAATCTGGGAGCACCCCATTGGCTCAGTTGGTTAGAGCCCAGTGCTCATAACACCAAAGTCATTGGTTCGATTCCCACATGGGCCAGTGAGCTGCGCTCTCCACAACTAGATTGAAAACAAAGACTTGACTTGGAGCTGATGGGGCCTGGAAAAACACACTGTTCCCCAATATTCCCCAATAAAAATTAAATATATATATGTAAATCTGTGCCTTACATGTGAGTAGACACCTTTTAATTAATACAAAAACGGGAATGGAGAGTTTCCCATTTGTCTGGTTGGGAGCATAGACAAAATGCCTTCTGACTGGTTCTGTCAGTAGCAACTCTCTTGAAAGGCAGTAAAAATCTTCTCCATCCTTCACCATATTCTCTCACCCTTCCTCTCTTTTCCCACCATGTTTTGATGGTTTTATCTTTCTTCCCTTCCACCATCATTTCATGCCCCTTCTTGGCTCTCCCTCTCCACATTATGAATGGGGGTAGGTGGGGGGGGGAAGGACTTGGTGTAGGAAGAAAAGAGAGGAGACCCCACCAGCAACCCGTCTTTTTCAAGGGAAACAGGAGCCAAGAAGCGGAAACACCCAAGAAGACACAGACAGAGGAGCAGAGCTGCTTGGGATACTGGGCTAATTAGTCCTAATTGCACCCTACAGCATTGTATTGATTAATAATGACTACTTAAGAGCTCTCAATGCAAGAGAGCTTCAGAATCCAAACCTCAGGAAGCGACATTTGCTTTACTAGCCTGGCTTACCACCTGCTTCAGGCACCCCTAGAGTTTGGCAAGCCCAGTTTCATTAGAATCTCTGAATCATTTACTTGAAACAAAACCTGGAGCGTTAACCCCATTGTGACAGACTCACCATCACCTCCTGTCACCTTCCTTAAACCTTTGTGATAACCTATAAATTATTCCTTCTATTAGGAACAATTCTCTACCTATTGCAACAGTGTTAGTTAAGCAGAATGTAAATACAGTAATTAATACAGAATTATCCAAAACAAACATGCTAAAGAGCAGCAAACACAGGGGGTGGGAAGTTCTTAGAATTCACTCTTGACCTAGAAATTCCAAACTTACCTTGAACTAAGGTGCCAAGAGGTTAAGAAGTAAGTCCAAATTCTCATCTCCCGGGTGACAAAACTGGCAGTCTCCTACCTCCTACCCCACCTGAGGGCATTTTCTGGGAGAACTAGCTACTTCTGAAAAGCAAGAGTGTAGCCTCTCCCAGGAGTGTGTGTGTGTGTGTGTGTGTGTGCACCTGTGCATAGCCCATGCACAAACACAAGCCTGACCTTGCAGCAGAAGGCACCCAAACACCATTCACTGCCTGTGGATAGAAGAGAGAATTGAAAAGAAGGCAGCAATCACTTCTAATGTCCTAAGAGTTTCCTGATCCCAGAACCACCTGCCCCTTGTGCCTAGGAATGGAAAAGAAAAAAGAAAATCCCCGCCTCAGGAGTCGTGGTCAGTCTGTGAACCAAAAGCACACTTAGGTCAGCAGAACTGAAGTGTCTCTAAACGGCAGCTTTGCCATTGTCCTGAGCTGATATGAGAGAAGAGACCTTCCTTCCTTCCTCCCCAAACATTTAAGTGCCACTCGCTATGGGAGGTGGAGAGGTCCTAGGAAGAGGAGGAAGCCAGAGCCTCGCAGGCAGGGGGAAGAGGCAGCTATAACCACAGCAAAGTGGAGGGTTGATGAGCAGCTTGACCAGGCAGGGCAAGGAAGCCTTCACAGCACAGAGCCCTTCTAGCTGGAAATGGAAACAGGGCAGGCATTCGCCAGACAGAGAAGCGGGAGGAGGCAGAGTATTCCAGGCAGAGGAAATAGCATGTATGAAAGCACAACGTGATATAATTAGATTTCTGTTTGGGAAGAATTGCTTGGCCCTGGTTAACAGATTCAGAGAGAGCCAAAGCAGTAAATGTGAGCAGGAGCATTGTGTGGCGGAAAGAGCACCGCACCAGCAGGCAGGGCTTCTCAGTTCTGGGACCAGCTTGGCCACTCACCAGCTGGGTGTCCTTGCACAAAACTCTTACTTCTCTGACCTCAGTTCCTCGTGGATAAAATGAGAGGGCTCAATCAACTGGTTTCTGAGGTCCTCCTTGCACACACATGCTAGCACTCTAACTCTTCCAGCAGGTTCTTCTTCAAAGTTATGTTCTTTCCCATATATATGCACTTCATCCTTTCCGGTGTGTGTAGCACTTTACAGTTCACAAAAGTATTTCCCATACAATGACTTGTGATCTTCACACCCCTGTGATGGAGATGGCAGCACTGCTGCTCTACGTGAGTTCACCCCTCCCTGTGACTGGAAACGCCATTGCTATGCTGAGGGCGTCCAAGTTCTGTCGTCCTGACCTCTCTCTTAAAACCCAGATGCACAGAACTAACTGCCTGCTGGCCCCCCTCCACATGGACATCGGAGAGGTGTCTCAAACTCAGTATGTCCAACGCTTAGCTCCTGATTTTCTTTCCCCACACCAGTTTTCCTTCCAACTCCATCCTAGTCAATAAAAACTCCGTTCTTCAAATTCCTCAAGACCAAAATCTTGACGTCATTTCACTCTGCCCATTTAACCCATCAATAAATACCATTGTTTCTATTTGTGAATTGTTTTCAGAATCTGACTACTTCTCACCAGCTCCTCCACTAGCGCTTCAATTCTCCTCTTTCACTGAGCTATCTGCTCTGCCTGCTTCCACCTTTATACAAACAGTCTGTTGTCCACACAGAAGCCATCCTAAGTCAGAGCCCACCCCTTCTACGCCCAAGAACCTTCTATGACTCTCCAGCTCAGCACAGGAAAAGCCACATTCTCATCAAGTGTATCAGGCCCTTTCCTATGTCACCTTAACCACTCTCCTTTCACTTCCTCTCAGCATCACCAAACTGTCCACTGTTTCCCAAACACCTGCGACCACTGCAGGGCCTTTGTACTTGATGTTCTCTCTGCCTGAAAAGCTCTTCTGTCAGATGTCCACCCAGGTCATTCACTTCCTTCAGTCTCTGCTCAAATATCAGTTCATTCGAGAAGCACTACAATCCTTTTAAAAACGACAAACTGCAGTCAGTCTCAATCATCACCCAACATTGTACATAGTTATTTAATGTCTGCCTCCCCTGACCAATGTATACATTTCACAAAAGTGGAGACATTGCTGCTTTGTTCATCTTTATAATCCCAACCCACAGAATGGTGCTGGGTAAAAAGCACACAATAATGATTTAAGGAGTGATTTATTATTATCATCCCCATTTTACAGATAGGGAAACTGAGACAAAATTTAAGTTCAAATCTCAGCTCTGAAAAAGACACAAGTGGTCATTTTTGGAGCTGAGATGTGAACTTAAATTTTTCTATATCAAATTGTTCTCTCCAATTAATTATTCGTTCACATCTATACTTTCACTTAAAATTTGTTTTAATAAAACACATAGTTGTTTTCCACTCAGTTAAACATATGGGTCCACTGACTCACAGAGCAACTCTCAAAGTCACAACAGAGTGAAAAGTTGGTCCTGAAAAACAAACCTCTAAAGTGGTCACCATATACACATTCATCCTGGCATCATTTTTGTTTCTTGCAGTATAGTTCCAGTTTTTCTTCTCAGTTCCTAAAAAATATAAATCCCCTTCCAGGCCTTCATATAGTTACCCTCACATGTTATCTCTGGCAAAATGTATAAATAAATGTACACACACACACACACACACACACACACACACACACACACTATTTTTGTGTTTCCTAAACCAGGGGCGTGATGAGAGAGAAGGAAGGTTGACTTTGTAGCTTGCCCTTGGACTGACACCCAGGAGCAATCACATCTCTCTCCCCAGGCACTCGCACGCCTCCACTTTCCTCTTTCCTGTTGTCCTGGCAAATACTGTCAGATTTGGGCTGAGGATGAGTCAGGAGGAAGTGAGCTATGGGAGGGGTGTGAAGATCAAAAGGAAGGACAGAGAGAGGCACAGCTATGACACCAGCCTTCCTGGTACATGAGCTAGATAAAGGACCAAGTCAAATGCTCACTTCCAGCCTAGGCGAGAGGAGAGGGGTCTCTCTCAGGACGTTTGGACGCAAGGGAGAACACAAGGTCTGGTCACCACGCTTGAAGACATTTGAAAACAAGAGATCTATGTCTGTGATTCTCTCCCAGGACCAGGGTGAAGCCACAAAGGTCTTGGATGGAGCAGGACAGGACAGGTGTTGGCCAAGGAAGCCTAAGGCAGGGAGCCCGTCTTAATCCTGTTAAGAAGAGGATTCCCCCACCACTCCCCCACCCACACACATTGTAACCAAGGCCCAGGCACAAAAGAGGATCCCAGATTGTAACCAAGGCCCAGGCCTGGCACTTAGAGGGCTCAGCAGGACCAGATCTTAGAACAGGAGATAAGAAGGAGCCTGAAGGAGACGCTGCTGCCTCATTTGGGGTAGAAAACCACTAACATGGTTGAAAAAGACTCCTTTGCCCTGACCAAAATGTCTCTCCTTAAGAGATATTCCATGTTCCATGGCCCCTGAAATCCTCGTGGTGGGGGAACAATAGGTTGGCATGATGTCTTCTCTAGGCAAGGAAATCATCCATACGCTAACAGTACCTTAGCAGGGGTGGGGGATAAACAGTCATTCCCTCCGAATTATCTACTGAGCACACCAGGATGCTGGGACCATACAACACACCCAGAGCCCTAGCCCATGGCGAGGACTCATTCGCTCCATCATTATTGATTGAATGCCTGGAGGGATAGAGTAGGGGATGACGCTGGACCATGAGAAGGCCTTGAACGCCATGGAAGGGGGTTGGATTGAATCCTACAGGGCAGGCAAGGAGAGTGAGCCCCAGTTTGGAGCAGGAGCCTGACGTAGTGAGATGGGGGCAGTGGGTGGACTTCAGGCAAGGAGGCCAATCAGGAGACTGGTACAATAGCCCCTGCAACTCGCTGAGACCTTGATTAGGGCAGAGATGACAAAAATAATGAAAACCCTTTATCCACCTTAGCTGCATAGGGTAGCAACCTATGGTATTGGAATACAGAATGGGGAACTCAGATGGAGAGGAGTAAAAAAATAAGAGCAGGAATATGGGTACCCAGAAAAGTTCAGGGTGTGAGCCAAGGGAATAATAGTAAGGGAGGTTTTGATGAAAAGAACTTTGCCTCCCATCAGTAGGACTTAGCACTGGCTCTGCCCCAAGTCTGGGAAATGGAGGGGCCTGGGATGCGCCCTTCATACATCCTAGTGACGCTGCAGGCAGCTCGGGTCTCAGACATCAGCCGGGAAGCACTGATTCTCAGGGAGAGGCAGCAGGCCCTTCATTTCAACTAAATAAGAAATTTTCCACCTCTGTTATTTGCTCAGTTCTGCACTGAGGCTAGAGAGGACACAGGTAGCAGATGAGCAATGCTTAAGGGACCATTATTTTATTGGGAACATGCAGTGTATGCAAAAAGTAAATAGCAGATAAATGCCAGATTGGCAAGTCCAGGCAATAAACACCAGACAAGTCCGAGAGAGAGGGAGCCCACGGAGCTGTGACCGGGAAGGCTTTTCGAAGGAGGTCGGAACTTCCCCGGACCACACAGAAAATGTGGGAGTGAACAGGAACAGGGAGCGAAGTCACACGTGGTGGAGTTCTTTGAGAAGGTAAAAAAGGAGATATGAGGGAGAAACAACTATAATCTACTTAGACTTTCTAAACTCTGACAAAGTTCTCCAAGAAAGTCTCTTTTCAAGGATTGAGTCACCATGGGGTTAAAAAGGGAATATTGTCTCTTTTATCAAGATTAGCAAATGGCTTAGATACAGAAAACAAAAAGTACGAGCAAACTTTGGCTTCTCTAGAGGGTGCACTGTGAAAACTCCCTCCTCCAGAATCTATGCAATGCATGGATAAACAAAGTGTGATGTAGACAGACAGTGGAATGTTATTCAGCTTTAGAAACGAAGGAAATTCTGACACATGCTCTAATATGGATGAACCTTGAAGACATGATGCTGAGTGAAATAAAACCAGACACAAAAGGGCAGATATTGTATAATTCCATTTCTATGAGGTACCTAGAATAGTCACACAGAGAAAGAGAGTAGACTGGTGATTTCCAGGGACTAGGGTGCTAGGAAAACGGGGACTTAGTATTTAATGAGTATAGAGTTTCAGTTTGGGATGATGAAACAGTTCTGGAGATGGATGGCGGTGGCAGTTGCACAGCAACGTGAATGTATTTATGCCACTGAACTGTACACTTAAAAAATCATGAAGATGGTAAACTTTATGCTATGTGTATTTCACCACAATTAAAAAAGAAAGAGAACAATATATGTAGAACAATCCGGTTTATATATTAAAAAGTAAATATTTTTAAAAAGTTAATAAGCTGAATGTTATGCATACATCGCCACCACCATCACCACCACAATCAGAAAAGAATCTATGCCAAGACTGATCAGATCTGACATCTTTATAAATGTTCTGGAGGGAAAAGTCATGTGACAGACCTCCTGGTTGCAGATGACTAAATGTGTTCTTCTGGGTACAGCAGAAATAAATTGACAGGCTTGGACAGTAGGAGGCAGCAGAGCAGTGACCCTCAGTCCTGGATGGACAATAGTGTTGCCTGCCGGAGCTTTTACAGATATCTGTATCTGGACCCCAGCCCCCAGAGAGTCTCATTTAGCTGCCCTGGGGTGGAGCCTGGGGGATTGATGTTTTTCCAAAGTTCCCAGGTGATTCGCATGTATAGCCAGGGTTAACTGCATGGAGCATTAAGGCTGAAAATCTCAGCCTCCCTCGGCTTGAGCTAGGCTCTGCCACTTGCCAGCTGTGTGATGGTCAAGCTGTTTCTTAATATTCTTGTCTTCAAGATTGAGTAATAATAATCCCTACCTCAGAGGGTTTCGGAGAGGAATAAGAAAAATACTGCACAGTGAGCATAGCGCCTGGGGCTCACCTTATGCTAAAATGAATGTTAGTTATTTTTGTTATCAACTGATTCTGTATAAATTGGCAGAAAGGGGGCAGATGAATTTAACATGGCATGTGCAAATATGTTTAAAAATAAACAAATCTAAACTTTGTGACTAACATCTCTGTCAAAAGCCAGGAAAAGGCCCATGTCTTTGGAAGCATTTTCCCTTCCAGTTCATAAGTTTGAAGAACTGCTTTGCTCCAAGGCCAAGAAAACACACATCAGGCATCAGCCAGGGGTTGGGGGAGACTGAAAATAACTGAGCCCACGCCCTTGCATTTTTCTCTAAACACAATACATCCTCCTCCCCCCGTTGATTTGTGGTGAGTTCTAGTCACTGAAGGAATATTCTGACACTGGAGGAAGAATAAAGATAGAACAATTGAATGCTACTGAAGGAAGACAGGCCGTAAAGGCGGGAATTCTCCAGACTGAAAAAGGCGATGGTGCAAGTCAGTAAACTCATCAATAACCAGGAAAAGGTGAACAAGGACTTATTCAATCCAAACACTTGCTGGAGGGGAAGACGAGTGAGTGAGAAACAGAACACATGAAAGAAATGGGGAATAAATTCATGAAACACATTGCTCCACAATGTAGTACCTGACGGACATATAAATGAAGTCACAAGGGTCTGGGCAAATTACTGTCAGAGATATAAATGGATCTCCAGGGGCGCTGACATATGCCCAACTTGAAGGTCGCTATCAGGGAAAGCAGTGGCCATGTCCTTCCCAACAATGGGCTGGAGAGACTGTGGTCTGACCAGGGCGTGCATTCCAATTTTCTTAGTGTCCCCATGGAGGGATTTGGCAAAGGGTCAGGAATGAATATGACGTGCTATGTTCAGGGACAGTGAGAAAATGGGTTTGGCTGAAGTAAAGAGGCTGTGATGTGAAGCAAGGCGGGGTTTGTCTGTATATGAAGGACTGGGTTAGATTACCAAGAGTACCCAGAACTGGGGCTGAGGGACTGCAGTTTGTACAAACATCACAGAATGCTGTCGTTCTTCTCGCCCATTGCCTTCCTTTCAAGGACGAAAAACTCAAGCTCAAGGAGATAAGTTCACTTGTCCAGGTCCTATAACATGTTAATAGCAGAGCAGAGACGAGAATCCTGAGACTTTTCCACTACACTGCACGGTGGACTAAGTGTGGGCAGGACTTTGGAGAAAGACCGTTACTAAATCAGTAACCGTGAGCAAGTTTCTTAGCTCTTCTGAGCCTCTGTGAAATGACATAACCCTCCCCAGGCCACAGCAGCCTGGGGGTAAAGGAGAGACTTGGCAGAAGTCACAGAACTGTATTTCTCAGGCTCCACACCCATCACGACTGTGGGAATTGTAGCTTTTCCCTAATTTTTCCCAGTTAATCCTTGCAAGCCCCTCCATAGATCTCAGCCAAGTTCTGGGCCCAGTTCTATCAGCTTCCCTGGCTTTGTCCCTCCTCCTTGCTTTGGTTGTGGGGTAATGTCCCCAGCTTCTACTGACGCCCCCTTCAAGTGCTCTCCTGGTGTCCCACAATATCGCTGAGTCGCATCTTGATGTTGACGCAGGGGGCCTGGTCTCCCAGGGTGCAGAAACCACTGGCCTAGGGTTTCTCTCACTGTCCTTTTTTATTGTTTCTTGACAAAGGAACCAAAGCAACTTTCAGTATTTGTTTGTTGTGTTGTGCAACTGTCACGCCTTAGGACTGGGGTCTGGGCTACATGACAGTCAGAGTGGCATACACTTTGTTACACTCAGAATTCATTCTCCTCCAAAATGGGTTCATTGCCTTTGAATTTCTCACAATGGTCTCCCCAGTGCCCAGCACAATATTGGGTACATTGTAGGTGTTCAACAAATATTTGTTGAATGAATTAGTGGGCAAATGTCTCTCTTCCAGTGGATTCTCTCTTCAGACAAAGACAATTTTTTCCCCAGGAGGCTCAAACCAGAACCTTCATCCTTGCCGTCTCATCTTTCCTGCAGCTGCCAGATGGGCTTGTCTGAATATGGCGTACGCTCCGGCTAGGACCTGATAAATCTAGGGTGCGTGCAATGCGATAATATCGACAAACGTGTTCAGCATAGAGCCCGAGACATCATAGATAACTCAATACTGTAATTTCTTTTCTTTCTTTGGCCTATTAGGATCACTGACTCAGAAGGTGGGAAAACATCAAAGGCTTCACATGAAGAAATTGATTCAAAATGAAAGCAATTTGGCGTCAGGAAAATTATGGTGCATACACATCTGTCATAATGTGGGTAGTTCTACTCGTTGAACCTTAAAAGGGCTACAAGGATTTTATTTATTACAATCTTACGTTAGACCTCATCTATTTCCAAAGAGAATTGAAGGCAGGTAAAAAGGTTAGAACACAAACACTTGTGTGAAGAAAAGAAGGAAAAGAAAAATAAACGTATCAACGGGGGGTCAGGTTTATGTGATTCAAGAATTTAGAGAATGAAAAGTGAGGCTAGGAACAGAGTGGCAGGTCCCAGGTGCAGGGCCCGATGGCCCGGGAGGGCAGAGACGGTTGTCAGTGGAGGACCATGTTACAGGCCGTGTGTTTGGGATGGAAACCAAAGCGGTCCATCTGTGGGAGTTCCTGGGGCGGGGGAAGTATTTGGTGTTTCTTTGATCAATCTAAGAAGTACAAAGCTGGTTAAATGGCAACAAAAGAGATATACTAGTAGATTTTAACTCGGAAATGAAAAATAGTACTGTTCTGCAGGAGGCAATTTGTGCTGATATGACAGAATGATATTTAAGACGTTAATCACTGTGTTTTTTTCTTCTCCTCCTTTTCCTTTTCTCATCTCAGTTTGGCCTCAAGGCAAGGGAAGCCCCCTGGATTTTCTAGAACATCTAATTTCTATGAGTGGGGAAAGGGGGAGAGAGAGAGAGAGAGAGAGAGAGAGAGAGAGAGAGAGAGAGAGAGAGAGAGAATATAAATGAGCCCGCCAGAGCAAGCTGGAGCCTCAGAGGAGTGTCTCAGGACGAGGGACATTCTCCCGAAGGATGTGGTCTGGACCGCCTCCACAGTGAGTCTGATGGACATGTGACCACCACTCAGGGACCCCCCCCCCCCAGGACAGTGCAGTCTCCATTCAAAGGAGGACTAAACATTACTCCAGCCAAGGCCAACTATGAGGCCTGTGGAAACTGCAGGCAGACACCACCATCCACCTGTAACACTACTCGGGGAGAATTTGCAGAATACCACACCCAGGGGGAAAGGGAAAATCATCTTGAATTGACGAAATTTTACATAAAAAAAATGGTTCAGAAGTACGGAATTTTATTAAGTTGACGTGAAAGTGACTGGAATGCATTTCTTGCATCAAGCAGAAAAGGGGCTCAGGTTAGACATTAACTTGAGTTATAAGAAAATGAAGTTACATGTTTGCACACCATAGTCTGTGGATTTGAAATTTGTTCTGCTAGTCTATGTTTCAGTGTCCCTGTTGCCATAGTAACACCTCAATTAACCAGAGCTTTAAGCTTTAGGAATAGCCCCCAAATGGAGATGAAAGCTATTTCTAACGGCAAATAGTCCCTGGACATGGAGCAGCCATGAAAGCAGTAAAAGTAGAACAAGTCTGAAGAGCTCACGGGAGACAGATTGATGTGTATATGCCAGAAGCCATTAGATTCCCTTCTGTCTTCCACCACTTCTAGGTTGCGTGATTGTGGACAAGTCATGTAACCTCTCTGAGGCCGAGACCTGAGGTGGGAGAACTGTGAACATGCTTGGGAAACCATGATGAGCTGTACGTTGCAATGCCTAATTCCCCGATCCGCTGACTACTTCAGGTTACGCTGGGTTGTAGTTTTCTCTGAGCCCCTTATACCATGTTTGGATGTGCTAAATGTTCCTTAATGTGTGTTGGACTGAACTGAATAGGTTGACGACAGCTAGAAAGATCAAAATGCTCCCTGGGAAAATGAAGACTACCAGACGAGGAATACAGAGAGGAAGGAGATGAAACAGGGCAGGAAGAAGGGCAGAAGGAACAGAACAGGAAATGGTGGAAAAGTCAGGTAGGAGCATTCCAGAACCAGCCCCACTAACTGTGTGACGTTGGGCAACTTAATTCATCATCCTGGGCCTCATCTGCCAAATGGGAATAATAATAGTACCCACTTCATAGGATTCCTGTGAGGACTGAGTTAGCATAAGTAAAGTAACACAGTAAAAGCTCTGCATTCATTATTTCTATTACCCTGTTTCCCCGAAAATAAGACCCAGCCGGACAATCAGCTCTAATGTGTCTTTTGGAGCAAAAATTAATATAAGACCCTGTCTTACATAATATATATTATACTAAAGTAAGACCGGGTCTTGTATTAATTTTTGCTCCAAAAGACACATTAGAGTTGATTGTCCGGCTGGGTCTCATTTTCAGGAAAACAGGGTATTAGGCAATCCACAGGGCATATGAAATATAGGTACTCTCATTAATAATTAAAGAATGCAAATGAAAACAAAATACCATTGTCACCTGTTGGCAAAGATTGTTTTAAAAAATTATTTACAATTCTTGAAACTTTCACATTCTATAAAGATATAAATGAAATTGAGGAGATAGTGATTGAGGAGGAAAGGATTCTTTAAGAGGATTTCTTTTCTTTGCGAGAGGTGTGCTGAGAGTTGTATGTGCGCGCAGGCGTGCGCACACAGACACACACACACACACACACACACATCACGGGTGGGGTGCCAGTGCCTATCCCTCAACTCAAGCCTAGTGAAGGGGGATTCAACAGGACTGCCCAGGGTTGCTTGGGCTGAGAGCAAGAGTTGCCCTGAAAGAGACACAGCAGGGAAGTCTCAGAAAAATGCATGAAAGTGCCCAGAAGAGAAAGAGCCAGCTTTAAATATTTGCTGTGCTAAGAAGAGCACAAGGCCATTTTATGACAGTACCAGTTAAATGAAAATTTTCTTTTCCTCCATCCCACTCCTTCTTCCCCTGCTGTGACCACAGAGGGGTGAGAAGCAGCAGGTAGTAAGAAGAAGGAAAACTAGGCTGACCGGTCTCATTGCCAAAGGCAGACAGCTTGCCTGAAACTGATCCCAGTTGGGAAAAGGAGGGGAAAAGTTTTATCTTTGAATGAAGATTAAAGTGCTAATAGAATTAACCTTCTATTACTGAATTTAAGATTGTGTCTGCATCTTACAGGGATCATAGGCTGTCTGTTTCTTTTAAATTTAGAAGTGAGTCCAGTTTATACATTCAGGGATAGGAAATAGATTTCCTTTACTAAGCAGGCTTAAAGAGACATGGGAAGCCGAAACAAAGTTGTTTTATTATTTCTTCCTATGAGTCCTGTTTACTGATTGGGCTTTGTTTCAGGCAGTGCTCAGTTATTGCTGGGGTTGGTTGCATTCGCCTGCGAGCATCCAGCCCCTTCTGGTAGCAACACCCTGGTTTCCCTGTGGGGAATGACTGCCTCCCACCCACCATGCTGAAGTTTTGGTAGCACATTAATCCTGGCACCCACTCCCTCTGGCTAAGAAAAGCACATGTACCAAAGCTAAGCCAACTGGACTTTCTCTCTAGACTCTGGGACCGTGAGGGCAGGGCTGGCGTGCTGGAGTTAACACCCCAGCAACTGTGATTGGTTCTTCTAGCAGCTCTCTGGAACTTCCCTGGATTCTAGGCTTCCCATGGCCTTCAAATAAATTCCTTTTCCACATAAAACAGCCATTGCCAGTTTCTGCTGTTTGCAACGGGAAGATCCTAAGTGTCAAACTAGAGGGACACCATAGGTACCAGGACAGAGCTGGTGATGTGACAAGTGTCATCCTATCAGAGGAATGACAAAGTTCAGCTAATGAAAATGTCACAGAGCGCATCTCAGCTTTCGTGGAATATGGACAGTTATAAATTGTGGCAGGTAGATAGGTAATCAATTGCCAGGCACATAGGTAGATATGGGTACAATTTTTATTTGTTATATCACATAAGTCATCCTCTCTCTGGCCTGGTGCCAATTGAAATGGCAAATGGATCTGAACGAGCAAGTGTGGTTGATGGAGTCACGTCTTTTCTGAAGGCTGCCTTTCAACATGAGATGCAGAATTAGAAGATTATACCAAGTTAGTGAAAAGTAATCACTTTGTCGTAAAGCTGTAGACCAATTTTGTGGCTTTTTCAAGGAACTCTTTTCTGAATCCTGTCTCTCCTGAGCAGTTTTATAGTCTTTCTGAAACCTGTTTGGTGTTATGTGAGGCTTAATGAGCTCTATCCCAGTAGGTGAATCAAACGTCCTGGGGTTTAAGCAGAATGAAGTAGATTAAAATTAAGAAATGTGTGTTGAGCCCTGTAGCAGACATCGTTGATGGCCTGCCAAATGGCCAAAATGGCCATCTCCTCCACTACTTCTTTGCTAATGGGTTATGTGCCCTGTTCAGATATCAGGCAGTCGTATTTCAGGGATCGGTCACCCTAGCCCCATTCCAACAGACAGTCATTCAAAATAATTCTATTTGTTTTGCTAGTGATTGGCTTTGAAAAGGACTTGTAACTGAAGTCTGTCCAGTGGAACATTAGTGTCCATTAGTTGGGCAGGATGTTCCAAGAGAGGTTTCTTAGCCTTAAACAGACGCACAAGAAAGAGATGGTTCCTTTTCTGCCTCTGAATGGTGGTGTGTGAGGATGCAATGCCCGGAGACAGTACAGCTCTCTTGTGCTTATGGGAAAGCTAGCTAGTGGACTTGGGATGGCGAAAAGGAAAAATCGACAGAATTTGGATCCTTAATAACGTTAAGGCAATTAATCGACCAACCCTAATACTGCCTTACCTCTATCCTTCTTGTTATGTGAATTCATGGTAAACCCCTTTGTTGTTTCAGTGATTTTGAGTTGTTTTCTGTTATCTGAAAGCCTTTTCCTGTGGGGAGTCTGCAATGTCTTTTCATAATTTTACGAAATGAATTTTCAAATATATGGCATCATTTGCTTTCAGAAAAAGATATTTTTCCGAGCTGGTGCTAGCATCCTTTTGAACCTTATATAAAAGATTACTTGAGAACCACAGAACTCTCTAGGTAAGCAAAGCTATCCTATTACTAGATAATTATAAAATGTTCCCTGAGGTTATGGTCTGATAATGTTTTTACCAGCTTCCTGCCCTCCCCGGTCACCCTCCTCCTCCATGTTACATCTCTGATCTGACCTATGGACCAGGGGGACATTCTGAATATGAAGTATTATTACAAAACAAATGTCATGAGCAAGCTGCTCTATCATGTTGATACTATAGAGGATTTCTTCAACCTTAAGACAATATTAAAGCTACGGCTTTCATATTGCTTGGGCCTGAGAGTCTGTAAGAAGTCAAACATTAAAAAGAACTTGAGGAAATCATGACCAGTGGCATATTTGGAAAAAAGTGTCACCTGATGAGGAAGACGATGATAATATGAATGATGTTTTGAATAAATTGGTGTCAAAACACCTGTACAACTGCTTGATGATGGCAAAAGATAATTTTCCTTCACATGCAAACACAAACCTCCTACATGGGAAGGCACAGTGGGTCCCAGTCTAGTTTATGGAGGTAGAGACTGGGAAATAACTGATCCGGTTTCCATAGCAGCTGAAGGGTTAAAAGATATGGATGGCCACAGTGAAGCAGGAAAAGCTATTCTGGAGGACCCAGAAATCACGGGGTGGGGTGGGGTGGGGGGGGTGGAGGTTGGGAGGGGAAGGTAGCTCTGACCTTTGATTTGCTAATTAATTTTCAGTACGTTGGCCCCAAGAGCAGACAGGATACGACCTTCACCTAGCTTTAGGAGAGAGAAGCAGATACATAACCAAAAAGCAAGCTGACTTTGGGGCTTATCCAAGACAGCAATTTGCAGCGCGTTCCCTGGGGTCGGTGATGCCTCAGCCCTGTGGCCAGCCTGTCTGCCACAGTCAGTGCAATGCAAAGTGATGGCTGGGAAGCTGACCGGAGACTGCGTGGCTTGGAGGGACACCCCGGGCTTTGAGGCCACCTATCTCCTACCACTCCTGGCCTGTCTCCACTGAGCCCTAGTTGTGTGACCTTGGGCAAATTCCTTGTCCTTTGTCAATCTTAGTTTTCCCACTTGTAAAGCACAGATAACAGGACCACCTGCCTCAGAACATTATTTTAAAGATGAAAGGGGTTCATGTGAATGTCATGGATGCTTATTGTTTTGTGGATCCACATCCCTTTATCTGCGTATCCCCCTCACTCCACCTTCAAGGTTTCTGGGGTGGTCATCCTATTTGTACCATGACCTCTGTCCCTTGGCCACAGTTGATTGGTCAGAGACACAACACCAACCAAACTGGGCCAACTGGAGTCCTATCCAGGGAAGTTTAGGAACTGAAACAACTGAGAAAGAAGGACTAGTCTCCTACTGTAACTGAGGACAAACAAACTGGACATAAGAAGAGTGCCCTATCTGCAGAGCAGTGAGAAGGTCAGCGGTGAGAAAGAATAAGGAAAAGGAGGAGCCCAAACACCAGCAAGGAAGAGAGGAAGGAACTTTCCCTGGGTCGCCCCACCCCCAGGTCTCCAGCCTCATCCCCGTCAATTCCCAGTGCTTGGATTCCCTTAGGCATCCCATAAACCCCTCTGATGCATCTCCACGTTTGCCCAGCTTAGCAAGCATCCTTTTCTGAAATTAATGACCAACGGAGTCCTTCATAATGCAGCATCTTATCCAACAGAGGGTTCTCACGCAGTCATTCAACAAATATGTCTTAAGTGCCTGCTCTGTGCCAGGCGTGTCCTAGAGGCTGGGATATACAGTGCCCATCCTCATGGAATTTACATTCCCGTGGGGAGGGCAGGCATTTCACAGATAATCACGCTGATAAATACATGATGTAATTCTTGGTTCCTTTCCCTTGCGTTATTAGAAAAAGGCTAAATTATGTCCTATGTAGACACACTCTGGAAGACAGAGGGCATCTTAATGGAGTTAAAGGTCAAGTCCTGGCACTTCAACAGTTAAACTTTCGTCATGTGGAAAATGTAGGCATCCCAACAGTTTATTCCCTCCTGTCAGATGAGTGAGGCATAGCTGTGTATCCCTGGGCCTTACGTTTCCCATCATCACCTTTATTGCTCTCTTTAAATCCTGGGGTTTCAATTTCTCTTCCCATCAGAATGATTCCGCTCATAACAACCCCAGACCTTGCTCCCTGTTATTCTGTAGCCCCAGGCTGGTACATCTACATCATGTAAGAAAGCCATCTGTCCTGAGCGGAGGGCTGCACAGACTCCAAGGAGCTGTGTTGTCACTGATTTATGACTCCTGGTCCTCTGCCTGTTGAGAAAAATCACTTTATCAAGACGAGAAGTCAGTGGTGGGGGTGGAGCAGCGTTTCCTGTTTGGCTCCACACACGGCTGCATATTCCAGAGGCACTTATATTTACAAGTCATCAGGACTGCATGAGAGGGATGTGGGGAGAAATGGCCAAATATTGAACAGAGGTGTGTGATTTGCCTTACATTTATTCAGTTATGTTTTTCAGGATTTGAATGTGGGAGGAGATGGGGAGTGACTTTGATTATAGAAATAAGGAGCAGAGGCAACCTACCTGCGGTCGTTTCAGGGGAGATACTTAGCTGCCTCTTAGGAACTCATTCAATGAATCTGAATGCACTTGGGGTTCACTAGTTTCATCTTCTCATCACCAATATCACGGCTGTCACGTTTCAGAACTGGAAGGTTCTTGAGCATCCTCCTGGTGGAATCCATTGTTTCATAGATGAGGAAACTGAGGTTCAGAACGGAGGAATGATTTATTCGAGGTCATAGTGTAGAATTGGGGCAGGGGCTAAAAACCAGGTCTCCTGGCTTTGGATTCGTTATTATCAGGCCTTTTGTGCTGGATGAAGTGCTGGATGAAGCCTGAAGGGCTAAGTGTTGTCCAGTGGCCTCAGCATGGTATGTGGTCCCTAATATACGGTGCTCTCAGTCTGAGACAGACACGTAAAAAAAATACTCCATATAAGTAGTAATGTAATCATGTTATAAAACCCTGGGAAGTAGGAAAAAGAAAAAATTAGCCCTATCATCCAAATACAATCTCTGTTGGCATTTCGTTCTTTTCCTTTCTAATTTTTTGTGTTTCATTTAGTTTTCTCTGCATGCAGTTGTGACTGTAGTGTATTCGCACAATCTTGTATCCTGTGTTTTCATTTAGCTTTATGGCACAAGCATTTTCCATGTTATTGCTTTGTCTCTATAACTGTAATTTTAATGACTACTTAATTTTCTACTAAATAGATGTACCACAGTTTGCTTGCCCATTCCTGTATCGTTGGACATTTAGGTCTCTGAAGTTTTCCATTAATATAAATAATGCTGCAATGAACATCTCACACATATAGCTTTCCCCCCATATTTATGTAATTTCTCTAGGATAGCTTCCAACAGTGGAATAACTAAGCCAATGATTCTGAACAGTTTTATGGCTCTTGATACATATTGCCAGATTGCCTGCTAAAAGCTTCTTACCAATTTACATGAACAGTTTTGTATAAGAGTCCAAAAGGTGACCAAATGAGAAGTTAACAAGGAATTAAATAAGAACTGCTTCATGTATGCACCACGTATGCATGCTGGGTAAATGCATTCTGGATTGTATGTTCTCAGAGGGTGGACATCAGTAGAAGAAGAACGTAAAGGCACTTAGGCATTATTATCTCCAGAATTCTGGGCTATAGTTCTTGTGGCTGCACAACAGAATCACCTGAAATACTTGGCAAACTGCTGATGTCCTGGGCTGGTCCCCAGAGATTCTGGTTTAATTGGCCTGGGATGCGATCCAGCTCTGAGACTGTAGAAGTTCCCTGGGTGATTCTAATGGGCCAGCCAGCTACGCTGTATGAACCCAGAGGCAGGCGGGGAGGCTGAGGAGGTCAACAGGGGCAAAGACCGTGAGTGATGTTCCCAGACCTACTTCCTCCTCCGCTTCCTGTGCCCCAGGGAGCCCTCAACCCATGGGTGCCGATAAGTCTCCCGCTGCTCCTCCCATCCTGAGGCCGGATGTGCCTGTCTGCGTCCAGCTCCCACAAACCCTGACTTTGAAGACCCAGGGTTTCCTGTGAGGAGGAAATGCTGACAAGCACAGTGCCAGTAGAGTCTCCAAACTGACAGCCTGAGGTACCTTCAAATGTCCAAATTTGAGGGACATTCATAATATGTTCATAACGTGGAGTGTCATGCAGCCATTGAAGAGTTTGTGCTAAAATGAAAAGCTCTTCAAATACTGAATGAAAAAAGCCAGGTGCAGGAGAGATATACAGAATGTTCTGATTCGAAGGTAACAGAACCTGTTGCATCCATATTCACTTGCATAGGCATGAAAGGGTGTCTGAAGAGGTACATAAGGAATGAATAGAAGTGGTGGTCTTAGGAGGATGGGATTAGAGGCATAGGAGTGGGGGAATGAAGGGAAGTTGAACTGTCTACCTCAGGCCCTTCTCTTGTATTGTGCGTCTCAAGCGTGTATTACTTTTAATTTTACTTTGAAAGAATATTATAAGGTTATCTAATAGCAGAGATGCAGAGTAGAGAGACAATAGTAAGAATAATCTTCTACATTCCTCGTAGTACATCTGAATAGTTTCTAAAAGTGCTACCATTATTTCTTTTGAGATGAGTTGAGTCAGTATTTTTCCTGTTGTATAGACAAAGAAACTGAAGCTCAAAGAAGTAAAGAAATAGCAAGGGCTACAGGACCGGTGAGAAGTGGACTGGAGTCCAAGACTCTGACTTCCTGTCTCTGAACCCAGCATCCTTTTTACAATCCATCCGTCAGAAATAAACCCCGGAAGAGCAGCATTCTGATGTTCCAGAAAACACTGATGTCCATTTGCCGTGGGTTTCCCTGCCCCACCCCATACACATGGGAGCCCTGGAAGGGTGCTAGAGCACCTGGCTCCTTGAGGATAGAGCAGGCAAACAGCTAGGTAGCTCACCTTCCAGGAGGTCAATGGTAGAGATGAGGCCCAAGAGGAAAACAGGACAGTCCCCTGAACGTTCTATTGTTATGGCTCCTCTGCTTCCCAGGGTGTGGGTTGAACAGAGGAGAGAGGCAGTCGGAGGGTGAACCAGCTGCACGTGTGTATAGGGAGAGAAGGAAATACAATCATTGATAACTGAAAATGCAGCGTGCAGGATGAAGCTTACCAGAAGCACTTCAGGCAGCCCAGACCCATCATATCCTGGCAGCAAAGGGTTAACCACCAATCACCAGGCAGGAGATGTGGGGGGGGGGGAGAGAGATTCAAACTCCATCAGAGCCCCATAAAACACCACACCTGCAGAGAGAATCTTTTAAAGGTCATTTGTGTACCTAGCTTCCGCTGCACATTCTTCACCTCTCCTCACTAAATCTGGAGTGCTTGGGGGCTTGGGGAGAGACAGGACTTGCTTACCTCTGTGTCCTGTTCAGACCTTGCTGCTGGTGGCATAAAACTCCTCCATAAACCTATACCAAAGTAAATGAAGCAGGCACCATCAAAGATGGTGAAGGCCGATGTCTATTCCATTTCTCTAATTTATTTATAATTTTATACACTTTATAAATTACATATTATAGGATATAAATGTATAATAATATGCTATTGTATTGTATCAAGCTTATAAATGTCTATAAATTTTAATTAATTAATGTGTAAGTAATTTATTATTAAACTTGTGAAAAAGAAGCTCACCGTGACTGTCTCCATTGTACAGATGGAGACCCTGAGTCCTACAGAGGTCAGGGAACTTGCCTGAGGCCACAGCGACTGTAAGGGGACGCCAGGCCAAGCTGGTTGGGTGGACCCAGAGTCTGCTGGCTCTGCCACTGCCCCTACCGCTCTACAAAGACAGTGAGTTTGTAAGAGAGAAAGTGTTAAACCATATTGGTAAGCAGTAGGAGGTTTGCCACAGAAGGACGGACAGGATAGTTAGAGTGGTGCTTTCAGAGGTGGGTTTGATAGGGGAGAATTTGGGGTTATGTAAAGAATGAATCTGCGAGGTGTGTTCATCTGATGGAAAATCTACCAAGCCACACTTAGGATTTGTGCACTTTCTTGTATGTAGGTTATGCTTCAATAACAATTAAATTAAAACGAACGAGCTAGCAAGCAGTCCCTGGGGCTCCTGGGGCTCTCGTACATGCAAGGGTGACCGGTTAATTCTTTTCTTTCCCCATCGAGTGGGAGATGGCAGGTGTTGGCTCCCCTGAAATCTCTCCCTGCTCCACAGTCTCCTCCACTGCCACTCAGCTGTCATCCTCCAATAAAGACCCAAGCAGTTCCTCCTCTCCCTATACTTCCTCACTGGCTTCTTGTTACCTCCAGAATAAATTCCAGATTCCTGGGTAAAGCCGGCCACAGCCTCTGCATAACCAGCTTTCCCATTTAATCTTTCATAGACAAGGTGGCCTATGACCCTGGGTTCTACCATCTGCTGGCCGTGACCTTGTCAGGTCAATGAACATCATTTGTAAAACAGGAGCGATTCTGATATTCTGTGGCTGTGGTGAAGGTAGCAGAGATTATGCACGTGGGAGGCAGAAAAGAGCAGTGGGCACCCAGTTTGCCCTCAGTGAGTGCTTGCTGTCACTTCTCATTCTTCACTTGACTGCGCCGACACCATAGCTGATTTCCTCACCATTCTCTGACCCCTTCTTCCTCCCTCACCCCTACATCTTCTTTACTCATCCAAATTCTGTGTTCTCTCTAGGAGTAACTCAACTGTCACTCCTCCAGGGAGGCTCTTTCTGGCCCCTCTTCCCCTACTATAGAATTTTTCAGTCCTCTGTCACACTCTCCTACCTGTTTGTCTGCCTTTCCACAGGAGCGCCTATTCTGGGACACCTGCTCTGTTGTCCGTGCTTTCACAGGGACATTCTCCCCTGCTATAGTATAAAAATCTGCTGGCTCCTCTCCAGAACCTCCCGGTGAGTGACTGGCATTGTGCAGACTGGGGTGGACAATGCCTCAGATGTTTGTCCAGCAGGTGAGCCAAACATCCCAGCCCTTTCTCTGAGACATGCCCACTGTCTCCAGCAATTGTTTTATGCAGTGTGACTCCCTGACCCCACTGACCCCTCCAGCCACTGTTGATAGGACTCAGGACTCAGGATGAGTAATTGACCCAACGTGGGCTGATCAGAATATCTAGTCCTGGGAATTAGAGTGGGAGGAGACATTTGCTGTTGGTCTGGCTAGCATTGCCCCATCCACTCTGTTAGGGGTTGAATTGTGCCCCCACCCTCCAAAATAATGGGACCTTATTTGAAAATAGAGTCTGTCCAGGTGATCGAGTTAAGATAAGATCGTGAGGGTGGACCCTAATCCAATACAACTGGTATCTTTATAGAAAGAGGAAATCAAGACATGGGGTCAGACACGTACAGAAGAAAGATGATGTGAAAACACAGGAAGAATCTATGTCTACAAGCCAAGAAATAGGTAAGGTTACCAAAAGCTAGGAGGGAGGCCTGGAACAGATGCACTCTCATAGCCCTCACAAGGAACATCCTGCCCACATCTCGCCTTTAGACTTCTATAGTCCAGAACTGAGACAATGAATTTCTGTTCTAAGCCACCCAGTTGGTGGTACTTTGTTGCAGCAGCCCTAGGGAACTATACACGCTCCTTGTGGTGAACTCCTCCTCCCCTCTCAGGCAGGTGGTTCAAGAAGATTATACTCTTCTCTCTTTCCTTGTCATGGCTGCCGTCATCGTCATCATCATGATCGTCATCGCCAACACTTACAGAGCCTCACGCTGTGATAGGCACCATTCTAAGCACTCTAAATTTGATCTTAATCACAATCTGTGAGATGGGTCCTCTTGTCATCCCTATTGTACAGACAAGGCAGAGAAACTGAGGAAACTGAGGCACAGAATGTTTAAATGCCAAGTGTCACACAGCTAATAAGTAACAGAGCCAGGCTTTAAACCCAGGCAGTGTGACTCCAGCGTCTCTGTTCTATCCTCTACCTTTGTCTACTTCCCTCCTACCTAACCCAGGGATGGAGATACGCCCCAAGTTGGATCAATTAGAGGCCACTTGAAGGATTTTTCTTACATTGGAATTTGTGGAGTAGAGCTAATCTTCTCAGGAGGCAAGGTTTGTCAGGTGCCATCAGTGTCCTTTAACGTGTGGAAGGAGCAGGTCTACATTAAGGAAAGAATACTCACAGGCAGAGATGAGAAATGGAGAGATAAGTGACATCCAGTTCCTGTCACCTTCTGTCTAGGAGGCCTAGACCCATCCCTGCTCTTCCCAAAGCTTGTTTATCAGAGCCCATAAATTCTGCTTTTGTCCAGGCTACTTATGTTGGGTGTCCATCATTTGCAAGCAGAAGAGTCCTAAGTAGCACACCTGCAAATTGGAAACAGGGACTGAAAGCCTCCATTCCCACTGGGGAGTGGTCTCTTGAGTGGAGAGGATAAAAATAAACCTTGGCTCCTGTGAGGCAGCCATCTTCTACAAGGGGATGAGTACAGAGAGAGCTGGGATCTGCAGGGGAGATGGAGAATCAGATGTTGAGAAAGGCAGAGAGGGGACGGAGAGAGAACACCATGGAGTCCTGAGAGTTCTCCAGTTCTGAGGCTTGGCTGCCATCTTGCCCTTGGATTCTGTAGGATCCCCCTGTATCCGTGTAATCAACTCCCATTTTCAGTTTAAAGTGGCACATGTTGGTTTCAGTAGGTTGCATGCAAAGAATCATAAATAACACACACGCAGTAGGAACTCAATACTGTTGGATATAATTGAAGGTTTTTAAGCGAAGCGGTAAGTGGGATGGGGACTATTCCTTAGGAATATTGCCCTGGAGCCTGTATGTAGGAGAGATTAGTTGGGTGAGCACAGATGGGAAGCAAGTGTAATAATAAAGAGGTACCCGCAGAAGCCAGTATGAGAGGTGAACAGGGCCTGAATGACCAGAGAGAGACGTGGGGGTACCGAGGGAAAGGACTTGAGGGGGTGCAGCAACTGAAGAGATGTGGGGGTGAAGGAAAAGAGGCTGTCACAGAGCACTGGGCATTTCAGCCTGGTTTCCAGAAGGAAGGATGGTACCATTAGTAGAAGGAGGGAAAGCTGGAGAGAAGATGAACGGGCTCTCACACACTGATGTTAAGCCAGTGACAGAGCTAATTATAGTGACTGAACAGAAAAGAAGTGTGTCCTGGCTTTCAGGAGCGGAGTGGGCTTTAGACGCGGAGGCTGGGGAGTTACCCTCAGCCGAGAGCTGAAGCTGGCAGAGAAGCCAAAGCAGCTGAAAAAGAGAGCACACAGGAAGGAAAGGCAGGAAGCACCTTACTCAGGAAGTGAGGGAATGAAAAACAGAGAAAGAGCGGTCAGAGGTAGGGCAAAACAGCATGTGCAATGTTGAGGAAATCGAGGAAGGAGACAATTTCCCGAAGGGGATGGAGGTGACTGGTGTTCAAAACAGCAGACAGACCACAAGCAGGCCGTTCTCAGGGGCATGAGACAAGGCGATTTAACTCACTGAGGAAGAGATCATGGGAAACCCCCAAGGGAGCAGAGAGTGGATGATGAGGGTAGAAGGCAGATGGCAAGGCTTGGGGAGAGGTGGGCTGTAAGTAATTTAATGCTGCAGCAGTCTGCAGATGCTTTTGCCTTCTCAGGGAGTGGTGAGGATGATTTGACAACTAGGAAAATCTTTGGACAGCCTACTTGAGTGAGAAAGGGGAAGCCTTCAGGACATAACCTGGATGAGCTGGTAAGATCAAAAGAAACCTGAACTACTCTACCTGATAAAGGGGCTGGGGATGAGAGGTTGGGGCTGTGGATTGTGGGTAGAAAGAGATGTGAAGAAGAGGTACTAGCCGGGTGCTTAATTCCAAACAACATAAACTGATCCTGAGTAACTTAAGCAGAAAAAATATTTATTGGAAGGCTTTTTGGTGGCTCACAGAATCCAGAAGTGTATTAGCTATTTATGCTACGTAATAAATTATCCCAAAAGATAGAGGTTAAAAACGACATGTATTTATTATCTCAGAGTTTCTGTGGGTCAGGCATTTGGGAGCAGTTTAACTGGATGGATCTGGCTTGGGGTTTCTCATTGGGTTGTAGTCCAGAGGTCAGGTGGGGCTTCAGTCAGCTAAAGTTTGACTGGGGCTGGAGGTGCTGCTTCCAAGATAATTCACTCATTTGGATGTTGGCAGGAAACCCCGGAAGGAAGGATGGTACCATTAATAGAAGGAGGAGACGGTAGATATTGGAACTATTGGCTATTGGCAGAGGGCGTCAACCCCTCGCATACAGGTCTTTCAATAAGGCTGTGTGAGTGTCCTCATGACATGGTAGCTGGCCTCCCCCAGAGTGAGCGATCCAAGAGAAAGAGTCAGGAAGAAGCTGCAATACCTCTTATGACCTAGTCTTGCAAGTCACACATTGTCACTTCTTCCATATTCTATTCATAAGAAGCGAATCACTAAGTCTAGCCCATCCTTGGGGAGGGAGTTAAGTCCCAGCTCTTGAAGAAAGGAGTGTCAAAGAATTTGTGGACATCTTTTTAAATGAAAACGATCACAGGAAAGTTGGACAACTAGACTTGAAAAAGAGGCTGGAAGCTAGATATCCAGTACCTCTAAGCCAAGGTCACACCGAGGGACAGCAGGTTAGAAGTGGGCACTGTGGGCCCTGCTGCGCAGGCGTGGGTGCCCCTCTTGTACACATTCCCTGCTTTTTGTAGCACTTGCTCCAAACACAAAAATCACTGGCCTAAGTAGCTGGTTGGTTGAGTTGGATCATGGTACTATACCCTGCACAACATGGCGTCTGGGGCTTCAGTAATATGAAGCAGGATCTTGACTCCCACCAAGATCTACATAGTCGCAGACCCCCAAACACATATACCCCACAAGAGCAATGCCCATCACAGAAGGACTCCTGTCTGATTCTCCAATGGGTGTCTGATAATTCAATTCTGACACTGACTCTCAGAGGTAGGGTAGACCCCGTGGGTCATAAGACTGCCCCCACTTCAAATGCCAGCCACAAATGGAGTCCCCAGGAGTCCAGCCAACTATAAGTGTGAGGATTCCCACCATCCTCTGAAGTTCTGGTAATTCACTAGAAAGACTCGCAGAGCACAGGAAAACACATTACTCATGCTTATTGACTTATTAATAAAGGATACCACTCAGAAACAACTATATGGGCTCGGTGTCCGCAGCGAAGGCGTGCAGTGTCCATGCCCTCTCCAGGGGCACCACCTTCCCCGGACATCAATGTGTTCACCCACCCAGAGGCTCTCCTGATCCTTATTGTTCTCAATCTCCGGCTCCCTGTGCCTCCCTGCAAGTGGAGGGGGCTGTGAATTCCACCCTCTAATCAGGTATTTGGTCTTTCTGGTGACAAATCCCATCCAGAAGCTGTCTGGGGCCTCGCCCTGAGTCACTCATTAGAATAAACTCAAGTATAGTCAAAAGAGGCTCTTTATGAATAACAAAGGACACTTCTGTCGCCACTCAGGAAATTCCAAGTGTTTCAGGAGCTCTGGGCCTGGAACCATTGACGGAGACAAATATATTTTTATTGTATCACAGCTCCTGAGAACGGCGATACAGCAGCGTGGTGATGGGTCTGAGGAGAAACCACAGCCATTGGGGACAGAACACCACGGCTTGTAGTATTTATTCCATTTAGGAAACTCACCATTTGTGGTGCTGCCTGATTGTTGCATGATAACATAACTCTCCTTGGTAATCAGTAAACCCTTTAAGAAAACTCTGCTATGTCCTTGCGTTGTGCTTGTTTTGGAGAATGAAAGGAAAGAGGGCCTGCATCGTATTTGTGGCAACACAGGGTGCAGAGAAACCAAAGTGCTACTGAGATTCAAATGCTTCGGTGGAAACCAAATATTGGAGCTCTCACTCCTGAGACTTCCTGGAATCCCATCCCTGACTGTCCCTAAGACTCTCCAGAGATATTTGGTGAGGGAACATGTTGGGCTTCCCGTCATATGTGGGATGAGGTTTTGAGTCATTTAAATAGAACCAATAACAGAAGGACGATCCCACAAGGTAGAAGACATGAAGATATCCTGAATTTTGACACTTGGATTTAAATATAAACTTGAAGTCTTTACTACTGTGAATGTTATTGTTAAAGAAGAAAATGCTGTCATCTGAGATCAACCCTGGATTTGGTTTTAGCCAAAGAGTTTTTTTAATAAGCTAGAGTCTGGGGCCACATAGGTAAAGCCAGTTTGGAGAAATAAGTTCTGAGAGAAAAAGAGAAAGTGAAAAACACAGAGAGGTCAGGGCTGTAATTCTCTAGGAGATCCTCTGACCAAGACCAAGAAGTCAGAATGCATAGTTTTAGGGTGCTATGGTTTCACCCAGGGCCCAGGCTTCTAAAGAGGCCTAAAAGCCAGGAGTGCGTGGCTAGGATGGCTGGGTAGCGCGTGTGTGTGTGTGTGTGTGTGTGTGTGTGTGTGTGTGTGTGTGACGGGGGGGTGATTGCATGGGGAAAATGATTTGTTCTAACCGAAGGCTGAGGGGTTGGCTTGAGGGGCCACAGGTCTAAGCAGCTTGCTAGCTGGAGCCAGGATAGACAGGTGGAAAGGAGGGTGAAACAGACGGCAGAAGGACCAGTGCTGGAGGGCCAAGCAGAAAGTGCTGCACCAACTTGAAAACCAGGGTTTTTCCTGTAATGTCTTCTTTTTTTTTTTTTTTTTTTTTTTTTTTTTTAAGATTTTATTGGGGAAGGGGAACAGGACTTTATTGGGGAACAATGGTCAAATTGTTGTCCTTTCGATCTTAGTTGTGGAGGGTTCTGTTCAGCTTCAAGTTGTTGTTCTTTCAGTCTTAGTTGTGGAGGGCGCAGCTCAGCTCCAGGTCCATTCACTGTTGCTAGTTGCAGGGGGCACAGCCCACCATCCCTTGCGGAAGTCGAACCGGCAACCTTGTGGTTGAGAGGATGCACTCCAACCAACTGAGCCATCCGGGAGCTCAGCGGCAGCTCAGCTCAAGGTGCCGTGTTCAATTTTAGTTGCAGGGGGCGCTGCCCACCATCCCTTGCGGGACTCGAGGAATTGAACTGGCAACCTTGTGGTTGAGAGCCCACTGGCCCATGTGGGAATCGAACCGGCAGCCTTCGGAGCCAGGAGCACGGAGCTCCAACCGCCTGAGCCACCGGGCCGGCCCCTGTAATGTCTTCTTAATGAAATGTCAGAGGGAGGCCCTGCAAATAAGTTTATGATGACATTCAGCCAATGTTCAATAATGACTTACAAATTATTATTCAATAACCAGCCACGCTCTTTTCCAGGCCAGCCAGAGAAACAGGGACTGACAGAGACCCCCTGAAGCTGTCCCTTCTATACCCGTTTTTGGAAGGACATACTCTAACCTAGCTCTGTGAGGATTTGTTTTTGGTCTTACAATTACTTGATCAGCCTGTTCTACTGTTTATCCATCTTAATGTTGAGAAGGCTTCCTTTTCTGTGTTGTCAAAACCCCTTGCTCAAGTTCATTTCAAACATTTAATGTGCTCGTACTATGTGCTAGGCACTAGCCTGACCACAAGGGGATACAAAGATAAACAAGGTCAACCAGATGTGGTCTTCGTCCTCAAGAGTTCACATCTACTGTGTGCGGGTGTGGGGGCGGTGGGGGTGGTGTATGAGGGTTAGGGTGGTTGAGAAACTAGACGCTATAGAAAATTGTAATGTATTGTGAACAGGGCTATCAAAGAAGAGAAAAATATTCATCCAGTACAAATGCTAGCTGGATATTTTGCATGTACAAGTTCATTTAATCCTCATATAACCTTGTGAGGAAAGTATTATTATTCCCATTTTACAGAATGGGGATCTGAAGTCATGTGACTTCTCTAAGGTCACACAGCTAGTAAGTGACAGAGACAGGACTCAAACTCATGCCAGTCTAAGGTCATAGTTCATGTTCTTTCTTTTTGTGGTAAACTTATATAACAAAATTTACCATTTTAACCACCTTTTTTTAAACTGGAGAGTTTTGTTCTTTTGGTTTGTTTTGAAATTTTGACATTTCCCTTTTTATAATGTGAATTTTTTAAAAATTGTGGTAAAATAGACATAACCTAAAATTTGTCATCTTTACCATTTTAGATGTACATTCTGTAGTGTTAAGTACATTTACGTTATTGTACAACCAACCTCCAGAACTCTTTGAATCTTTTGAAACTGAAACTCTGTACCCATTAAATATCAGTTTCCCATTTCCCCCCTTCCCCCAACCCCTGCGACTACCATTCCATTTTTTGTCTCTTATGAATTTGACTATTCTAGGTACTTCGTGTAAGTGGACTCATACAGTATTTGTCTCTTTTGTGACTGGCTTATTTCACTTAGCATAATGTCCTCAAGATGCATCCATGTTACAGCATGTGATAGAATTCCCTTCTTTTTTAAGGTTGAATAATACTCCACTGTATGTATATACCACATTTTATTTATCCATTCCATTTTTTGGCTATTGTGTTACTATGAACATGACTGTACAAATATCTTTTTGAGACCCTATTTTCAATTCTTTTGGATATATACCCAGAGGTGAAATTGCTGGATCACATGGTAATTCTATTTTTAATTTTTTGAGGCACCACCATACGGTTTTACATAGCTGCTGCACCATTTTATGTTGCCACTAAGAGTGCCTAAGGGTTCGAATTTCTCCACATCCTCATCAACACCTGTTACTTTCTCTGTGTGTGTGTGTGTGTGTGTGTGTGTGTGTGTGTGTGTATTTAATAATAGTCATCCGAGTGGGTATGAAATGGCATCTCATTGTGATTCTGATTTGCATTTCCATAATGATTAGTGATATTGAGTATCTTTCCGTGTGCTCATTGGCCATTTTGTATATCTTTTTTGGACAAATTTCTGTTCAAGTTCTTTGGCCACTTTTAATCATTTTTCTTGTTGTTGTTGTTGTAGCTCTTGTTGTTATTGAGTCATAGCAGTTCTTTATATATTCTGGATATTTACCCCTGTCAAAGGAAAATTCTGAAAACTTTATTTGATATGAATATTTAACTGAGTGAGAAACAAGCTGTTCAAGAACAAGGAGAGTTCAAGTTGAAAGTGGTTAAAAACTTGCTTTCAGCAGTTACAGCTCAGTGTATTAAGTATGAATGAGGGAGTACCTTGTTTTCTATTGTGATTGATTAGTAGAAACTTACGTTCCTTTTCATTGCATAAGCTTGCCTGTGTAGCGCTGATTGGCTGGGAAGCTATAAGATTGCATTGACATAAAGAAAGCTGAAGTTTTGTTTAAGGTCGGAGTCAGCATTTTGGGAAAATCAGGACAATTTCAAGTTTTGCTCATGTGACTGTGAGTGTTGGATCTAGGGGTATATTTAAATTGTGGCCTTTGTTTTTTGTTTTTCTTTAGTGCCTCTGATCACATATATGATTCACAAATATATTCTCCCATTCTATGGATTGTTTGTTTCACTCTGTTAATTGTGTTCTTTGATGCATAGAAGTTTTTAATTTTGATGTAGTCCAATTCATCTATTTTTACTTTTGCTTCTTGTGCTTTTGGTTTCATATCTAAGAAATTATTGCCAAATCCAATGTCATGAAGCTTTCCCCGTGTTTTCTTCTAAGAGCTTTATGATTTTAGCTTTTACATTTTAAACTTTGATCCATTTTGAGTTAATTTTTGTGTGTTGTATAAGGTAAGGGTCCAACTTCATCCTTTTGCATTTGGATATCCAGTTTTTCCAACACCATTTGTTGAAAAGACTATCCTCCATTTTTAACTATTTTTACGTATACAGTTCAGTGGTATTAAGTACATTCACATTGTTGTGAATGGTTATCACTACTGTCATTCTCCAGAAAATTTTCATCATCCTACCAAAATTCTGTTCCCATTAAACAATAACTTCTCGTTCTCTTCTCCCCCAGTTCCTGGAAACCACTGTTCTACTTTCTGTGTCTATAAATTTGTCATATTCCATGCTCTTAAGAACCACACAGCACATGGGAAATTGTGGGAGCACAGAGAAGGTACACATAGGCCCAGACTGGTGGGGGTGTTGGTGGGAGAGTGATAAGCCTCAGGACAGGCTTTTGGAGGATGGTGTGGAAGCTGGGTAGGTATCAGCCAATCAAGGGGAGTGTGGGTGGAGTAGGTGGAGCCATAGGCCCGCAGACTTGGTGAGAGGATGCAGAGGCTTATGAGCAGCACACGTGTTTTGGGCACTAGTAGTCACCAGGCTGAGTCCCTGTTTGGTGGGACTAGCTGCTCACCCAGGCGTAGGGATCACGGAATGATTTTCCAGCTGTCTCTTTTTTGGAATTCACCCCTCCTTTCACTTTCCTTATTCAGAGCTGACTCTTCTTCCTTTCCATCTTATTCCTCCTCTTTTTTAAAAATTGTACACTTCTTATTGAAATATAACATATGCACAGCATAATCCATGAAGGTGTGTGATGAAATTTTCACAAAGTGAACACATCCAGGTATCCTGTACTCAAATGGAGTAACAGAACCCCAGCAACCCCAGAGACTCCCTCCAGTGACTACCCATAACCTTCCCTCAAGGTAACCACTACCCTGACTTCTAATAAAATGATCATCTTTGCCCTTTTTGCAACTTCGAATTGTACAGAATTTACTCCTTCATGTCTGGCTTCTTTGGCTCAACATTCCTCTTATTTTATTCTGGCCAATTCTCATCCATGTTTGAATGTCAGAAAATGGTCATTGTGTAGTCCTCATCTCAGCCGGGATGATGAAGAGGAACTGGCTACACAAATACGAGGTGGCGTCACAATTCACAATAAACCGCAGGACAATAAGTTTCACTAGCCTGGCCCATGGGACTGCTGCTGGCAAATGGATGGTTTCCACTGAGGGCTGTAATGGTGGAGGGACAGCACTTGCCCTATGCTTTTCCTCTAATATTTCAAGGAGAGTGACACTTAGAATTGTTAAACATTCCCAGGAGGGCCATCAATCTCATTTTAGCTACTTTAGATTGCAGAGTGAAATGGCTTGTTTTCTTGGCCATTTTTATTTTTCCCTCTCTGTCCCTTGCCCTCTGGTTCTCTGGCTCACAGACGCATGGCTTCCTTCCTTCCTTCCTCTCCCAGAGTCCTTCCCCTCATGGCTATTATATTTCTGCAGAGCTCAGCCCTTCTCCAGACCTAGAAGCTTTTAGCCAGTTGTGGACTGAGGAGATACAAGAGTTACAGTTTCTTTAAGATTAGCTGATTCATCCCACCCTTCATTTCTGGACTTTTAAAATATTGAAATATGATTTACATAATGTACAAATATTAGCATACAGCTCAAATAATTCAGCTAAGTTAATTTTTAAATATGTAGACTGTTATGTAACCATCATTTAATCAAGATAGAATATTTCTGTATTGAGCACCAGAAGGTTTGTTCATACTTTTTCCCCTGTTGATCTCTCCTCCTCCCCCCACCCCTGCCACCATAGTAACCCTTATTTTTCTTCTATCACCATATTGCCTGTTCTTGAACTTGAGATAAATGGAATAATACATATGTACTTTTTTGTGTGTTTGGCTGATTTGGCTCAACATCATGGTTTTGAGATTCATCTATGTTGTTGCGTGTATCTGTAGTTCTTTTCTGTAGAATATGTTATTTATTTATCTATTTTTCATTTCAAGGACATTTGGATTGTTTCCAGTTTTGACAACTGATTTAGTTTGTTAGGGCTGCCATAACAAAGTACCACAGATGGAGTGGTTTAAACAACAGAAATCGACTTTCTTCTGATTGTGGAAGCTAGAAGTTCAAGATCAAGGTATCAGCAGGGTTAATTTCTTCTGAGGACCTTTCTTCTTGGCTTGTAGATAACTGACTTCTCTCTGTATTCTCACATGGCCTTCCCTTTTGTGTGTGTCCTAATGTCCTCTTTTTAGAAGGACAGCAGTCATATTGGATCAGGGCTCATCCTGATTACTTCATTTAACCTTAATTACCTCTTTAAAGGCTTTATCTCTAAATACAGTCACATTCTGAGGTACTGGGGATTAAGATTTCAACATATGAACTTGGGGGTAGAGACACAATTCAGCCTACAACAGCTCCTTTGAATAAAGCTGCTATGAACATGTTTGTACATGTTTTGCACATGTACCATTGTTGTTTGAACCAATACACAGAGAGTACAGTTGCTCTTCCTCCTCACTGGCCACTTCATTTTGCAGATGAGAAACAGAGACCCAGAATGAGAAACAGAGAGGAGGTGAAAGGCCCACTTTCCATATGCAGAGCATGAGCTTGAGGTTGCAGAGCACAGCATACATTGGAAGCCCTGTCCCCAACCTGCTTCAGGAATTTCTGAAACTCCCCAACACATCACCTCATTCAATTTTTCAGTCGTTCATCAAAAAGAGACCTGAGAACCACCTAAGGCTCAGGTCCTGTGCTAGACTCTGAAGTTAGGTGGCAAATAAGAAAGCCACACAACTTAAATTCCAGTTGTAGCAACAGACAATGAACACACACAACTAAGTAATTAATTGTAGAATGTGATAAGTGCTAGGCAAGGAAAAAACAGAACTCAAACTAGAGAATAAAGGGTTTCGGGGTGGAGAAGGTAAAATTTTCTTTTCATGGGTTGCTCTGAAAGGTCTGTCTGAGGGGGGACATATAGGAGAGCCCTAAAGGATTAGGAGGTGCCAGTCAGACCTAGGGACAGGGAAAGTATTGACACAGAGAAAATAAGAATACTAGTGCTGAAGTGAGAGCAGCTCCAGGGGGTGAGGGGGCAGGAAATGATGGTCTGTGTGACTGGATCTGAGTGAACAAGGGCAGAGGAGAGACAGGAGATGAGATCTAGAGAGCCAGGCGCACACCGTGCAGGGCTCACAGGTCATGGGGAGGAGTATGGGTAGAGCGATGGGAAGCCATCGGAGGATTTCAGGGGAGTGACAACCAAGATCCAACTGACATTAACAAATGGATTGTAGGAGTTATGTGAAGGAAGAAGTAGGTAAACGCCTTAGATTTTACCCTTGCCTTGGGGAGACATATTAATGACTTAGATTCAGGAGGTGGCAGAAGAGACATGGTTTGGAGGTAGAACTGACAGGACATGGTAATGGGTTGGATGGGCCTGTTGAAAAGTGAGGTTGAGTCAAGCATGGCTTCTAGGTTTTGAGCTTTGAACCTCTGGAGGGTGAGGAAAGATGTGTCAGTTATAACCTACCAACCCCAGACTGTACACTTCCTTCTCCATCTGATTCCTATATATCTTGAGCCTCAGGATATAGTAGGTATTCAATAAACATTGTTGAATGAATAACTGATTGCATGCATGAATGTTTTAGCACATGGAATGGGTTCAATAAAGTTTTTTCTTTTAAAAATTTTTATTGAAATAAAATTCACACAAAATTAACCATTTTAAAATGTACAATTAGGTGGCATTTAGTACAGTCACAGTATTGTGCAACCATCACTTATGTCTAGTTCCAAACTATTTTCATTACCCCCACTTGTACCCACTGAGCAGTCACTCCCATTCCTTTTTCCCCCCAACCCCAGGCAACCACTAAGTTGCTTTTCATCCCTATGGATTTACCTATTTCTGGATATTTCACATAAATGTAATCATATAATGTGTTGTGTCTGCCTTCTTTCTTAGCATAATATTTTAATAGCATATTTTCAAGGCATCCTCATTGTAGCATGTATTAGTAGCTCATCCTTTTTTATGGATGAATTAATATTCTTTTTCATGGACATACCACATTTTGTTTATCCATTCATCCCTCAATGGACATGAGTTGTTTCTATCTCTTAGCTAGTGTGAACAATGCTGCTATGAATATTGGTATACAAGTATTTGTTTGAATACATGTTTTCAATTCTTTTGTGTATATGACCAGGAGTGGAATTGCTGGGTCATATGGTAATCTATATCTAACTTTTTGGGAAACTGCCAAACTGTCTTCCAACAGCTCAATAAAGTTTTTTTTTAATGAAAAAAGAAAAGGTAGGTGGGAGACTGGGAGGCAGGCATCAAGGCTTTTACAAATATCCTTCACAAGCAGCGCTGGACTCTGCCATTTGCAGGCTGTGTGATCTGGATCAAATTACCTAAGTTCCCTGGGCTGCCTCCTCATCCTCAAAGTGGGGAAAACAAAACTTACCTTTGTGAGCTGAATGAGATCTTGTTTCTAAAGCTCTAGGCACAGAGTAAGCCCCCCAAATTAATTTCAATTTCTTTCCCTTACTCCCCGTATTCCACTCATGCTCCCACGTGGCATTAGAGTCAAGTTCACACCTGCCGGTTCTCCAGCTCAGCCTTACCGCAAACTACAATTCCCAGGGAACACTTCTTTCTGGCCGCCTCTCTCCGCCTGGTGCGCATGCTTTGGCAGACGTGGCACCGGGAACTCAGAGGCGGGGAGCGGCTGGGAAGTGGCGGTGGCATTTGGACCCGGCGGAGCTGTGGGCGCGGGAGCCCGAGTGGAGAGCAGAGTCGGCTGTGGGCAGCGGCGGCGGGGATGGCGCGGGCCGGGCCAGCATGGCTGCTGCTGCTGGCCATCTGGGTGAGGCTGTGGTGCGGGGGTCTGTGCCCGGGCACGTGCGCCCCGGGTGCGGGTCCGTGCTCCCTGCTCCCGGCCCTTTTTGGACGTGCGGGAAGATGCCTCCGGCTACCAGGGTGGGGGCGTACGTGCCCGGCTGGCAGGGGCCCGGTGGTTGCAGTGGAGACAGCCCCTGTGCCCTCCCCGTGAAGCGCTCCGGGGCGCAGGGGCCATAGGTAGCCCCGGGCTCTGGGCGATTTCTGGCAGGGTGCTTGCGACGCGGACACAACTTTGCGGGGGCGCAAGTCATGGGGAGGCCATCGGCTTAGGGCGGGACACCCGCGGGTTGGGGGATGCGCCGCGCCCCAGACTGCGGGCCCTACACCTGTGTGAGTGCGCTGTGGGAGGGGGTGCTTTCCACCTGCACTGCCGGAAGCCTTGTCTTAGGGCCACCTCGTTTTTGGTTTCCACCCTGGGCTGCTAGGACACTGGCAGTCACCACCTGAGTCCCTGCCTGCAGGGACGGCAAGGCGGGCGGGTGGGGTCGTGGCGGAGGAGCTCTACTCCCACACCCTCCTGGGGCTGGCTCCAATCTCGGCCACTTTCTGACTTTGAGTTGCGGGTATCATTGACATGTATCTGACTTAGTCTCCTCATTCATGAAATGGGGACGGTAAAGATACCCCTCTCATAAGATTGTCTGGAGGGTCGGAGGAGGAAGCGCTGTAAACTGCAAAATCATACAAGAGTGGAGGAGGGGTGGGCCAGGGTGCTGGGAGTGGTGGGCTCTCCAAGAGGAGTTCGCTTGGTGTGTGTGTGTGTGTGTGTGTGTGTGTGTGTGTGTGTGTGTGTAAGGGGGTCGCTCCAGGGCATCCCTGGGAGAGGTTGGAATGGGTGTGTCCACAACACCCTCGCTGGGGGTGCAGGGGGGGCGTTGGCACTGGTGTTGCTGTGGGTGTGTGATGGGATAATGTGGCCTCCTTCCACATCTTTACCGTAACTTCTGGTCTCCCTTATTTTAGGACCGTCTTGGCTCCTATTACTCCTGAAGTTTCAGGGAACTTCCTGTTGCTGGCACCCTCTCCAACCCAGATTTTTCCGTTTTTCTTCTGGGTGTGGCAAGGATGCTGGGCAAACATGAGGAGCAAAGGTCCAGTGTGGGTCAAGTTGCTTTACTACTTCCATCTTCCAATACCCTACCCCCTTGGGGTCACCTGTGAGGAGTGGCCTCTATTTTCTGGTTATCTGGATAGGGGAAGCAAGCCCTCTGTCTCCCCAGATCTGACCATTCTCCTTCTGGGAGAGAACCAGGTTGGAGTGGGGCAGTGTAGCTTCACCAGAATCTTTTTGACGATCTGCTTACATTCTGTTCACTGGGGCCAGTTGGCCAGGCAGGACTGCAGGACTATGCAGAGAGGACCATCTCCAGCTTGATTTTTCTATCAAGTCTTTGCAATTGGGCTGTTTTAGGAGGCCCTGCTTTCCTCCTTTTTCCCCTTTCCCCTCCCTCCTGTGACAAAGAGCTGGGGAATCGGACTGGAAAAAAGTTTCCTTCAGCAAACATTTATCAACCACATCGTTGGTCACTGGGTTGAATTTTGGGTGGAGAGCAAAATACACATTGTCCCTACTCTCCTGAGTTGTCCTGGGTGGGGCAGGGGAATCAGTCCTGTGAGCAAATAAAGACAGAACAGCGAGTGCTAATACCTCAAGTGCTGGGAGGCTCCAGTGAAGGCCAGCCATACATTGATTCAGAGGGAAGATCGGCCATGGCTTTCCTTAGACGGTGGGTTGACAGTCTGGAGGGAGTGTGGGAATTAGCTCTTGAGACTGCCCGGTGCCCTCCACCGGGAGGTGTGGAAGAGCTGGTGGCTTTGTCGAGAGCACTAGAACCTGGGAGTCCTCAGCAAGGAATTGACATTTTCTCCTTTCCCCAAGCCCTTGGCTTAGCAGGTGTGAGGCCGAGGTACAGGGTCGGTGGTGAGTGGCTGGTGGACACCAGGGAGGCCTTCTGTAAGTCTAAACTCTGTCCATCTGATACAGGCTCCCAGGTCCTGGGAGTGAATTGAGTTGCTTTGTTCACTCAATGTTTACTGAGGGCTCATTGTGCTCAGGCCTTGACCGGAGGGACATAACGAAGTATAAATGGGTCTACGGAGATTTGTGGACAGGGATGTACACCCACCATGTTTTTTAATAGCAAAAATATGGAAATGGCTTAAGTGCTCAACAGCAGCGGCATGGTTAAATGACTTCTGGCCCTGTCCATAGCATGGAAAGTGATGTTTATAAAGAATGTTTATATTTACTAGAATGCTATGTTGGTTACCAAAATAGTTTGTGATACTCATGCAGAATATCTAAGGACATGGAAAAGTGCTCGGGTGTGATAGGGGAAGAGCAGGCTAAAGCCATATTTCAGGGTGGCTGAGGATTGCTAAGAAAGTGAGGAATCAGCAGTGCATCAAAATGTGAACAGGAATTCTTCTGGAAGGTGGAGCTGTGGATGACTTTTGCTTACTTCTTTGCTTAGGCTTTTCAGTTTTTTCCAAGTTTTCTCCATGAATATATATTCGTTTTTGATCAGGAAAGTTAATAAAGGAATCTTTTTAAGTAGGTTCCTTTGGGGGCTCTCAGCCTTAGGGAAGAATACTGGGGTGGAAAGAGTCACAGTCAGCACTTGGGACAAGTTGGTTCCAGGCCTTTCAGGCTGCCCTCGGGGCCTGCAGCTGGGGGTGACCTCCTGTCTTGTCCCCACCCCTGCGGCTGATGGCCCTTCCTGCTGTCTAGCTCAGCTGTCCCTTCAGCTAACCTTTCCCCAGGGCCATCCATGCTGATTGCCCACAGTCTCCATCCTGTCTTCAAACCTGGAGAGGACCTGTGTCTGCCCCGGCCCAACTGGGTCCAGTGTCGGGCCAAGGCCTGCGGTGGGGCTGTGACAATGTTTTCACGGGTCCACAGACAAACTGGAAAAATAACAGTGCTGAATTCTTTTTTCGTGACTCCAAACATTTTCAGTTTACAAACTTCGTTTTTCTGACGTGATGTTTCTATTTGCAGGGTGGTGGGGTGGTGGGGTGGTGGGGGTGGTTTTATAGTATCCTTTTGAAAAAAAGAAAGTGATGGTATATAGTGATGTTTTAAAAAATATTTTCTTGGTAAAATGTGTTTTTAAATATATAGAACATTACACATATTTAAACATATATTAAAATATATTTTAAAAAATATATTTAAAAAATATATCCGCCAATCTGTGTGATTCAAAAGTCTGAGAACTACTAATCTAACTCAGCTCTCTCGTTTTATAAAAAAAAAAGGGGGGGCATTGAGAGGAAAGGGACTCACTTGAAGCCACCCAGTTTGTAATTGCAGAGCTGGCAGTAGAGCCAGGCTCCTGAATTGTAAGTCAGGGTTCTTCCCACCCCATCTCTGCATTCCCCCCACCCCATCTCCTACCTGTTTCCCTCCTCCCAAAGCACCGCTAGGGTCTTTGCCCCAGTGGAGGCTTGAAGCTCAGAACCTGGTGGGATAGTGGGCGGGGGTGCAGGAAGCAAGAGATGTTTGCCGGTGTTCTCTCCTGCAGGGCTTTTAATGTATGCGTATTCAGGTTTTACACCATTATATAGGCTTTAATAGGCTTCTGTGGGCTGGCCTAGGGACCTAATTGCCATTTATAATGCTGTTTGGAACCTGGAGTGCACTTTTCCCACAGAAATAAACACATTACTGAGGAAGTTTTAAAACAGAACTGGCATATACTCGTAAGTTGGAGCGATGACTAAGTGCTGTATGAGGGGCAAGCTCTGAGTGCTGTGGATTCTGGCGAGGGCCGGGTTGTGGGACACCAGGTGAGCCGAGAAGGGCCCAAGGAGGCCAGGCTCTGGGCTCTGGCAGTGGGGATCCTCCCTGTCCTGTCTGTTTGTGTCCCCAGCACTTAGCCTAGGACTTGGCATGCCGTCATCCCCAGTCTGTCTGATTGAAGGAATTTGTGTTGCAGGCAGAGAAAGGAAGACTCCCAGAAATGTGGGCAATGAGAAGTGATGGGCCAGGCTGGCTGGAAGGAAGGATTTGAGTCTGGAAATGGGGGCATAAGACTGGAAAAGTGGATCGTAAAGAAGCTTAAATGCTTGGCAAAGCTTATGGGACTTGATTTTGTAGGTAATAGAAAGACATGATGAAAGCTGCCCTTTTATTATCAAGATCAGTCAGACCACACTGTGCGCGTAGGGTTTAGGTTGGAGTGGGAGAGACTGGATTAGTTTTCTCAGAACAACACTTTCGTCCTCTTCCTTTCCTCTCTGTTATCTACAAGATAAAGTCAAGTGTGATGCAGTGGGCAGAACACGGGCTTTTAGCCAGCTAGGCACTCAGGAGCTGTGTGACCCGGGGCCCCGCTTCAGTTTTCTTGTTTGTAAATGGTAATAATAATAACCATCTTGCAGGGTTGAAAGGACCACGAGTAATTCAGGAAGCACCCAGCACAGTGCTTGGCACATGGGAGTGCCCAGTAAGTGGGAGCCACAGCAGTCATCTCAAGTTGCTGAAAAAGAGGTGCTGGGAAGCCAGTTAGGAGGAGGCGGAGGCAGTGAATGGCCAGATGGGGGTGTGAATAGAGGCTGTGAGACATGGATTGGGGGGGGGGGGGCTGTGCTGCTGCGATTCTCCCCAGCACAGTTCTTTGAAGCTGGGCTCCAGCCTGGCTCCTTGCCTCCCCACCTCACTTTGCCCCTGTGCTACCTCTGGATGGGAGGGGGGGTGAATTGGGGCTAAGGATTTAAGTGCTGTTTTTCTTCCCTTTCTTCTGAAAGTGGATCCTCTCTTGAGAATGGCGATTCCAACCACACCGCCTCCCTGGAGGGTTCGCCCCAGCATTGTGGTTTTGTTTCTGTAGGGCTCTTGTGTCTGGCTTGGTCATTGTGGTAGGTTTTGGAGGTTGTCGAAGTGACAGTGGGCCAGCGAGTGATGCATCAGATGTAAGGAGAGCCTAAGTTCTCTTATATTACCCAGACTTTGATGGTTTATTTGCCCTTCCACCCCTCTCCCCTTCTTTTTTTCACACCTGGTCACCTGGCATCCTAGGTCCGAGTGGGAGAGAGGAGGAGCTCACCCGTTGCTGGGCTGTTCTGTTCCTCCAGCGTGGCCCATCACGCACCCGACTGGAGCCTGTGGCTGCCCATTAGATCTGTTGATGAGAATTATGACCCACCTGGTACATTTGTTGCAAAGTGTTTCCACATATTTCCCATCTGTGTAGTCGAGTCCCATGTTAACTGGGTGAGATAAGCTGATTAGGTGCTGTTCCCCCTAGAGAAGAATGGGTGGGTGGGCACAGCGGTAGGAGGATGTAGACCATTAGACAAGAGTGGGGGTGTGGCCTGGAAGGCAAGGGGATAGATAGATGGGTTGGGACACAGTAATAGTTCTTAGAGGCTCACCTGAATATTTAAGTGGCCAGGTTGGCAGGTACTATTTTCTGAAATAGTAACACCAGCCATTTTTATGGGGTGTCCACGAAACTTGCTGTTTAGCTCCCTGATGGTCTGAGTAGGGAAGCAGGGGCAGCCAGCTGGGAGTGCTCACTGTTCATCCTTCCCACCTTTCCTGTCACCCTGCCTGCCTAGCTCTCATGTGCTTTTCCCTCTGATAGCTCTACATCCAACAGGGTCTCTTCCCACAAACCAGTTTACGACCACTTCTAAATAATGAGCTTTGCAGTCATGCAGTAGGGGGTTAAACACTCAGTTGAAGTGTGGAGTTAGAATAGCCATTTTGCTTTTTATTCCCCAAGGTTAAAAATACTGAGCCCCCAGTTTGATGTGCTTTCTTTTCCCAGATGGCCTGATGGTGAGCCTGTACCTGGCTTCAGAGTTTCCAACTCATGACAGCTGGCTGGGGAAGGGGTGGAGAATCCATCCCCCCAAAGAATCCCACCATTCTTCCAACCCCTTGGCATGAGCAGATGTCTTTAATTCATGAGCAGATCCTTTAATCCTTGCCTTGGAAGGTATTAATGGAGATCCAGGTCGAGGGCCCTACTCTGGGGCTTAAACATAAAGGTGATTTAGTATCTGAGCCGAGACGTGGGATTGGCTGGAAAGCTCTGCTCTTGGGCCAAGTAGGGCAGGTTCCTGGGGAGCAAACAGGTTTGCTCTCACGAAGGGGTCTCACCTTGCTGGGTCCTGGGCTGAGTGTTGTACATGCCCCTTATTTCAAAGAAAATGGGCCACGATCTGCATGCTCCACGTGCCACAGATGTTCATTCATTTCACAGATCTTTCTTTTATTTTTTAAAACATTTCTTAAGAGTCTTTTATAAGCCAGACATACCACGCTCTAAGGCACGGGGGTCATAGTCATAAATAAGATGGACACCATCCCTTCCTCCCATTACCTAGTGGGACAGCTGCTAATTTATTATTTAATTTAGGTAGAAAGTGCTAGAAGGAAGATGTATAAGGTGATAAGAGAGTGTGTAACAGTGGTTCCTAACTTAGTGCCTGGAGTCAGGAAAGGCTTCTCTGGGGACTTATGGATAATGCTTTTAAATGTATAAAACACTGCATAGGATTACAAAGGAAACCAGTGATACTGAGATACAGTTACCAAAATATAACAAATATGTGATAGAATAATATTTACATTTTAATGAATGTATCATATAAGAAGATCAAGTGGCAGGTTTGCTAATTTCTGTCATTTTAAGTAGTGATTAGCATAAACACTTTCAAGATTTCCGCACCCATTGCAGTATGATGAGAAAAGGTGATTTCTATTAGTGGCACAGTCACAGACACTGCCCGTGTTACTGGAATTTGTTACCTATATTCATAACACAGGGAAGGCTACATTTCAGTTAGAGGTTCATGAAAATAAAGGTGTGATGTTTCCCCATCCAACTTCATAGACCCCAGGGTAAAGAAAAATTATTCAAAAGTTTGGAAGTAAAAGATGATTTAGTGACTTTTTAATGTCATACTAGGGCATTGTCTGAGCTGCCCACCTAAGGGCCATCTGGTGCTCTGGGGAATGTAACTTTGCTTATTATTCTTTAGGACTCATTCTCTGTCAAGTTAGATTAGAGGCAAATCATTTGTTTGGTAGAGAAGAGAGAGTGGAAGGTGATTGCCCTGCAGGACGTTAACCACTTTGATATCTAATTTAGCAATCTTTTATCAGGATTCTTTTTTGTTTTTCCATCAACCACATGCATATTACTTTCTTATACCTTCTTTTTTAAAAATATCTTTTTTTAACCTTTTTTTTTAATGTCCTCTTTGGACATAACTTTGTCATTTTAGTGGGTCCCTTATTAATGAGTTCTGCATCACTTTGAAATATGCTCAGTACCTATTTGTATGAGTGTTAGGTTTTTAACATTTGAGAATTATACTTGCCCCTGGCTTGAGAACTGCTGAGTGAGCAGGCACTCAGAAGGGAGGTCTGAGCTGGTGATGTTAATTTAGGGGTGCTGCCTAGGAGGTGGGTGAGACCCCCGGGGGGAGAGTGGAGAGTGGGAAGAGAAGGTGGATTGAGTGACCCCCGAGGAACTTCAACATTTAAAGGATGAGAAGAGGAGGGTTTACAAAGAAGACGACAGGAAGGGTGGCTGGAGAGGTAAAAGGGGGTGTAAGAGTGTTCGCCAGGGTTCAAGAGGTTGAGCAAAACGAGAACTGGAGGTGCCCGTAGGGTTATTTATGTGGAGGTCATTGTTGAACCCCCACCAACGGTCCTTTTGGTGGTTGGGGAGCAGATCTGAGAGGGCTCAGGAATGGATAGGAGAGAAGGGGAGAGATGGAAAATTCTGGCAGTGACATGCTGTCCGGAGAGGTTTTTAAAAGACGGGCCAGTGGCAGAGGTTTTCCAGTTTGGCTATAGAAGCAAAAGGGAGAGGGTATGTATAAAAATGGATTTTCTTCAAGGATAAGGCCCAGGGATCTGTATGTCTGAACACCTGTACTTCAAGCTGTTGTGCAACTACAAACCAGACAAATTTACAAGTTAACATTAATTTTATGAGGTCGATAGTGTTTGGGCAGCTAAGGTTGCTGCTCTCCACTAAGTGGTGTGGCACCAGTTCTGCGCACGTCGTCAGCCACATACACGAGTGACACTGTGCAGCATCACTTGGCTGAGCATGTGCGTTTTTGCTTTTCTCTGAAGGCACGTGGGGAATTGCGGGCATGCAGGCAGCAGAGGAGAGATGGATCAGGTTGTCACTGCAGCTCTTTGCAGTTGGTCACGTTCAGTAGCCAGATTGGAAGGGAAAGCGGACTTGCTGGCCTCTCGGTCTCGTTCTGGGTGCAGCTGTGTGGAGTGGGAAGGATTCCCATGGACATCAGTGGGGAGAATTCACATTGATGGGCAAAGAGAAGAGCATCAGGTCTGGTCTTGAGTCCCGGTGCTGCCATTTTTAGGCTTCACCCAGGGCGCGTCCCTGAATGCCCCTGAGCCTCAGTGTTCACATCTCTAAAGTGGGGATAGTACCACCTCCCACACGGATTGTTTGTAGTAGTTTTTCCAGCATTTTTACTGTAATGCCTACAAGAACAATTATACATTTTACATAATAACCAAGTACAGATATACATAAATACAACAGATATGTTTCACTGAATACTTAGTTTTGCTACTTGTGGTACATACACACTGGTTTTCTATGTAATGTCATTTAAAAAAATGCCACTGAATTGATTTTTGTGACTCGGCTCTTGGGATGAGGCCTGAAGGGTGGAAAACACTGAGTCTCTCAACTTTAGAGGATTGAATGAGATACTGTGTGAAAGCACGGATGTATGCATGGGTCATGAGCACCCGAGTTGTTATTTTCTTATAAATGATCGGAGCTTGGAGGCACAGTTGGATTTCCGGCTTGGGAATTCACCTGCTCTTCCTGCCTCCCTGCCGCCCAATCCCCGGTTCCCTCTACCAGCTCTTTTTCGTTAGCTCTTGTCATGTGTACACAGGTTGGCAGGGACCCAAAGCCCTCTTGGCTCTCAAAGAGGTTTTTCAAAACATTAAAAACTTGAGAGACTTAAGTCCTGGCTAAATGCACTGCAGTTGCAATTTCAGGATAAGAAAACCAGTTTTTATAAGCTCTCCGTTCAGTTGTCCTGCCCCTGGATTGTCCCTTGTTGACAGCCACATTTGTGCTGTGGGGAATATAAGGGGCAAGAACGGTATTGTGGAGAAGCCACGTACAAAGTGAGCTTTTTAAAGAAAGCAAAATACAAGAAAGGCAGCTGGCTTTGTATTTACAGGAGCAAGCAGCAAGGTGTGCGTGGCGCCAGGAATCTGTCGTCTTTGCTGGAGTCTGTCAGACTTGGGTCTGAGTCACAGCTCTCTTACCTACTTACTGTGTGATGTTGAGCAGGTGTCTTAACTCCTCTTAGTCTCAGTTTTGTTATCTATCAAATGGGTATAATAAAGGAACGATTTTGTTCACTTGCCAAAATAATTAAATTAGATAATCATTTGAACTGCTTCGCTGGCTCTTGGTCACACAGTAAGCATAAGCACTCTGTACTTTGAGCTGTTGTGACGATCACAGGCTAATCCCTACGCCCTGGAATTTAGAAGTAAAGAATCTGCTCTTGGGTTCTATTCCCTTGCCAAGTTCTTTCCCATTTCTCTCTTATTCTTCATAAGCACATTTAGCTCTCTCAGCTGCAGCTGGGGGCCCCACATCCCAGGGCCATGCCAGGCCCCGCTTCTCTGTCGCTCTCTGTCTCTCTGTCTCTCTGTCTCTCTTTCACACACACACACACACACACACTTGCCATTCAGGGACTCATGGTGCTTGTTTTTGTTTGGAAAACTGCTGGGTAGACTTATGAACATTGGCGAGTATTGGTTGTGAAATCTCGGTGTTTAGCCGTGGTGGTTGGTGACAGGTGCTTAAAATTTGCCCTTTGAAGGGGCATAAATTACCCGTATTTTAAAATTAATGTTCTTTTATGTATCTCTCTCTCATCAAGGCTATTCTAGGCACATGTTGCATGAAAAAGACTTTGCAGATTCCATGTAATAGTTCTTATAAAAAACCGCATAATGTCAGGTGAGCAGAGAGGCAGACAGTCAGCTGGAGGTGAGAAGGGCAGATCAGCACACCTCTTAAGAAAGTGCCAGTGAATGCTTGCTGGATGGTGGAGGTTTCCCAGAAAGCCTGTGGCAGGCAGTATTTGGTTGTGTTCTCGGTGTCTCTGTTGGCGTGGGGGCGGGGAGGGTCTTCTTTTTAGGTAAATTTTTTTTCTAACTTATTTTGAAATAATTTTGGACTTATAGAAGCATTACAAGAAGAATACAAAGGATTCCCACCTGCCCTTTACCCAAATTCCACAAATATTAACATTTTATCATATTTGTTTTTATCATACTCTCCCTCTACATATATAAAGTTTACACACATGATGCTCCTTTGCTCCCTAAAAATACTTCAGTATTTCTTAAAAGGCAAGGATATTCTCTTACATAACCATAGTACGTACAGTGATCAAAATCTGGAATGTAGCATTTGGCTCAGGACCCAGTCTAGAAACACAGGTTGAATTTAATTGTCTTAACTCTTTAGTCTCCTTCAATGTGGAGCAGTTTTTCAGTTTTTGTCTTTTGGACTGACACTTTTGAAGACTGTCCCTTAGTTTGGTTTTCGGTGATGTTTCTGTTCAGTGCATTCTGTCAGGTGGCATCTGATTGGATTTGCCCCATTACTAGGGATGTTAACGTTAATCCCTTAGTCAAGGGGGTTTCTGCCAGGTTTTTCCACCATACAGTTATATTTTCTTGTGGGGAGATACTTTGAGGCTGTTACGTATTTCCATGATGGTGGCCAATTGGTGGTAGTTTTTAAAATATTAAATATTAAAATATTAAAATATGTAAATTAATATTAAAATGTCTAGTATAGTGAGTTAGAAAAATAGACATAGGGGAAGAATAAAATCTCTCAAAGGACAAAGCTTCACTTCGATGCGTTTTTTTCTTTCAGTCTTTTTCTGAGCATAATTTTGCATATCGTCATCGTACCATGTATATTTTGAATTCTGTGTTTTAAGACTTAACGTTAAAACAGTATTTCTTTCATTGCACAATCTTTGAGAACATCATTTAAATGGCGGTATTATTCTGTCGAGTGGCTTACTCTAAGTAGCCATTCCCCCACTGTTGAATATTTAGGTTGCTTACAACTCTTGACCCCTATGAGTAGGACCATGTGAGTCACGTCTGTGTCAGAACCTCTGCTAATTTCCTCAGGACAGATTCCCCAAAGCGGAATTACCGAGTCAAGGAGCATAAATACTTTTAAGATACTTGCTAAATTGTGCCAAATGACTTTCCAAACGAATTGTACTAGTTTAGGCTTTTCCCAGCACTGTATGGCAGACGGTGGAGCCCATATTTTAAGAGATTCACTAAGGGTGTTTCTCAACTTTTTTTTTTTTTTTTTAAACTGTGACCCACCAGTCAAGATTTGTGTTGAGATCAATTTCCTGCATTTTGAATAATAAAAGCATAGGTGTTTATTTTCCAAAGTAAATTATAGTTTAATGCAGAACATTAACTGCTCTTTGCAAGCCTGACTCGCTGCTCCCAGCATTGGGGAAGCTCCGAGAATCATGAGCAGGGCTGTGTCGAGCTCTGATCATTCAGGACGGTGAGGGAGTTGAGGGTCCATCTGAGGAATTGGGGTATTTCTTCTATAGACTCCTAAGAGGGAATGTGTTTGCCATCTTCAGACTATGATAGGCTGACAGAATGGCCTGGGAGCGGGAAGGCTTTGAACTTTCTAATGACTAGAGCTATCCAAGATGAAATGGTAGGGACTTCCATGGATTAACATATTTGGTCCCCACAGCCTTCTGGCCCCGCTAGGTTGAGCAGGCTTAGGCAATTTTGAGTCCTCAGCTCTGGGGGACTACCTGGAGGCCGGAGATGTCATGTGAGGACTGTTGCGAGGAGTCCTGTCCTGGGGATCCCACGAGCCCACCTCAAGCCTGTGCACTCCAAGGGATGTCCGGCCTTTCATTCTCCTGCAGTGGTCCCCTTCCGAGTAAGAGCTGAGGCTGTAAGGAAACTGCAGCGTGACTAGCTAATCTTCCTTTCATTTAGGGGTAGCTGTCATCAGGTGACCAAGATACCTGATAAGAACAGGCACAGTGGCACGTGGGTAAATACCGTAGTAGGAACCTAGTAAATCAAACCCTTGATAGTCTCTCTGCCTCCTTTCTTATGACAATTTATCTGAAGTATGATGCATGGTTTGATGCCTCAGACATTTAGACATATCCCAACCGAAGCAGATGTTAATATTTCTTTCTAGTAAAGCTTTTGTTCCAGTAGGTACTCAAGTTCTATTTGTATGTGTGCCAGAAACCCCAGAATGACAATGCCTTTAAAAGATTGTTTATTTCCCTCATGTAGAAGCCTGGAAAGGGGTATTTCAGGGCCATTATATCACTCTATGGTGTCAGGGACCCAGGTACTCTCTTGTTACTCTACATCTTTAGCAATTCCTTTCTCCTCATTATCTCAAGGTGGCTGCTTGAGTTCCAGTCGTCTTATCCAAATTCCAGCTGGCAAGGAGGAGGAGGGAACTAAGACTCTTACCAGGTGTCTCTTAGGGACAGTTCCTAAAAGTTAACACACAACGCTTTTGCTTACATTCCAGGGGCTGGAATTTTGTCACATAGCCACACTTGCTGCAAAGGAGACTGAGAGGTGTGGCTTTTAATATGGGAGGGGTTCCCGTACTCAGAGAAACTCAGTGGTTTCTCCATAAGGTGTAATTACCTCACTGTCCTTCTCTAGTAGTGGTCATGAGAGTAGATTTGCCAAATGTCACAATTGTAAAGGACGTTAGAAACCACGCCGAGCACCTTCATTTACAGAGGAAGAAACTAAGACTTAGAGAAGGAGCGAGGACTTGTCTAAGGTCACACAGCCAGTAAACATCAAAACCTGCACAAAACTTGGATTTCTTGGCTCTTTCCACCAAATCTCCAGCTCTAAATTCTCGGCCAAAGAACTCAAATTCTTTGACCTTACGTTCAGGTCATCTGTTTTTAACATTTTTCCTGGATCCCTTTACCACCAGCTTCTTAAGAGTCTAGGCTTTTAGATCCTGACATTTCAAAACTATTTTGAGCAAAATGTGGGTTATACACCAAATTAAGCTAGTTTCTTCACAGCTCCCAACATAAGAAGGGTATCTTTTTTCAGTTGACAGAGCAAAAAGGTCAAGTCCCACCTCCACCCTTTTTCCTAAATGTTAAACTTCTGTCCTCCAGTCTTCCTCCTGTAGCAAGCTGCTTTAACGTAATTGAGTACCTCTGGCTTCACCATCTGCATCGAATAGTGAGTCTGAAAGGACAGCCTCCCTGGCTGTAGAGAACTTGAGGATGCTGGCATCGCCCCCAGAGATCTGGGGCCTTTTAAAGCTGAGGGTGTCATGTGACAAGGACTGTTCTCCCTATTACTTTCCAGAATTGTACGACTCTTTATCTCTTTAGCCCGGTGGTGGTCGTGGGTGAGCTTAAGTGAAGAGAGAGGAGCTTGTGTGTGTTGTGTGTTAGAGCAAGAGGGAGATGGAAAGGGGCATAGACTCCTGTACACAGCCTAACGGCAACTCGGGGCTAATTGCCCCAGGACCCTTAGAACCAGGGCAGACCACGGGTGCTCTGGGTTTGCAGGAAGCAGAGGGTTAGTGGAAATCCCTGCTGAGACCCTCCTTGCCATGGGATTCTGGAAGATGATGGCTTTTCCTGGCTGCTTTGATGGGTCCTACCTGGGCAGGAGGTGCTCCTTTTTTGGCTTGGGTTGCCTCAAGTTCAGGGAGCTTGTGGGATTGAGAGAAGCAGACCACCACCTCTGGCCAGCAGCTGGGAGACCCAAGCTCTAGTCCTAGCTCTGCTGCTTACCTACTGTGTGACCTTGATAAGTAATTGAGCCCCTCTGAGCCTCAGTTTCCTCCCCTGTACCCATTCATCAGGGGCAAATGGGCACAAAACCTGGATGGAGCGCTCCATGTGTGCCGTAGCCTCTTGTCTGGGTCGCTGTGCAGATGGGTGATTATTCCAGGTTTTATGATGCTGAACGTGTGGACGTGCACACTTCTTCCTGCCTGGATGTGTGTGCTGTTTTGCCTGATTGCAAGCTGGGCCCTGGGGAGGAAGAGGTGGTTCCCATTTTACTGTTGTCCTTGCTCTGTGATTTGTCTCACTAATGGTACTACTAAAGCTAATTACGATTATTACGTGCTTCTGCATGCCAAGCATTATGTTAGGTTCTCTGTGTACTTTTCCCCCCTCGTTTAATCCTCAACCAACCCTGCCAGGCAGGTGTCAGCATTGTCCTCTCCACGTCACAGGTGCGGAAATGATGCTCTGAGATCATTGTGCGCTTCATGATGGCGCCTGGGTTTGACCCTGGGTTTCTGACTCCAGAAGCAGTGCCCTTTCCATGACGTCTGAGGGGCGGGAAAACCACAAAGGGAGCAAACGAGCGTGGGCTGCCAGGCCGGAGGGTGGTTTGTCTGGCAGGCCCTGATATGGGCAGCCGCCTGTTAGGAGAACACTGCAAGGAGTCCGGAAAATGAAGTGGGAACCCAGTTTCCTGCCCCCCATTGCCTCCCGCTGTGGTGGAGTGGAGGTGAGGTTCTGTGCCAGGGACCCTGGGTGCTGCTGGGCTCTGAGGAGTGGGGAGAGGCTTGGGCATGGAAGGGGCTGCTCTGATGGAGGGGTCTGGGGTTCTGAGTGGGGCACAGCACTGTGACAGCGGTTGGGAGCTAAGGGACTGGCACTCTGATGGCAGTGGCACTGCTCTCTGATGCAAGTGGGACCTGGCTTTGGGGTCCTGTGTTCCCCAGTAGCAGAAAAAGGGAGGCCATCCTTCCCAGCGGAGTTCTGCCCTGCACTGGTGGAGTAGTTTATGGGTCTCAGCCTAGCCCATGGGGGCGGCTCATCCTTGATGCAAATCCTGTTAAAGCTGCGGGATGTTGAGCAGAAAGAAAGCAATTATCGGAGCCCGTCAGAAGGAGTTCGCATGGTGAACAGAGCGGATTTTTCCCTCTCCTCTACGGCCAAAGAGAATGACTTAGACTGTAAAGAGCCTGCCAAGCCCAGAAGCACTTCCTTGGCTGGCTCCAAAGGCTTCTGAAGCACCTCTCAGCACTGCCCGGTGTCCCCTGAGGCCGTGACAAAGCAGAGGGTTTGTGCATCATTAACGTTGTTATTGTTGCGGTAGTTATTGTCAAGGTTTGTGGTTCGTGACTTAAGAAATCTGCAGGGAGGCGCTCAGTGCCATCCAAAGCTCACTGGAGCCGCATCTGAAGGAAAGGAAGGAGCCCACACACGGGAAAGGTTACAATAGACTGAAGTGGAGGAGAAAGGAGAATGTTAAGTGGCTGGGAGAGCGTCCCCTTAGGCTTAGGGGAGGGAGGGAATGGCCTCCCTCCTGGCTGTCCCTGCGGTTGCCTGCTAAGGTGAGGGTCTGTGAGAGGCCAGACATGGGCTTTTCATCCTCCCCACTCAGAGATGCTAAGCCTCACATCTTAGCTCTTTGCACCCCAACTCCCTGGGTCCTCCCAGATCCGGCTATCATGACGGTTTTCCTCTCTCACTCCCAAATCTCCAAAGCCTGCCTTTCCTGTGCCCACAGACGTGTGCCATGGAGACAGCCCATCTTTCTCCTGACCCTACTGGGCCACCTGTGCTCCTTCTGTGGCCACCCCAGCTCCTGCGCAGCTGTGCTTTCTCTTCTCAGCACTCTGGCTTCTAAGCCTCCCATGCTGCTAAGATCTTGTGTCCAGTGGACTTGGCCATGGTCTTTGCCTATAGATCAGTCACCTACTTTGTTGTGTGTCTCCTCCGTGGTCTGTGTTGATGCAACACTTCCTAGCCTCTCCTTCCCGACGTTCCTTCTGTCCGTCTTCCTCCCCTCACTGAAGTGTTCCCTCCCTCTGCTTCTCCTTCTGAACCTCGACCCCAGAGACCTCGTTGGCTTTGAGGTTTCCTCCTCCTCTCAAGCCTGGAGGATGCCTGTACTGGGGTGTCTTGTCCACAGGTCCACGCCTGAACATAAGACTAAGGTCTCTGCTGATGCTGCTTTTCAGGTCTTCCATTTGGGGCTATTGTTCCTCACTCCTAGCCCAGAATCCTTGGGGTCATTTTAACTTCTTCTCTCTTCCTGCCTTATATGTGAATAGTCATTGGGTTTTGTTGTTTCTCCCTGAGGCTCTCGGATTGACCCATTTCTTCCCACTTGGACAGTCACCCAGCTCGTCCCTCCACCTCTAGCTTCCTGTTGGCTGCCCCGGCTGAGGTCATGGCCAAATGAATTTCTTGAGCCAGGCTTAGAAGACCCCCAGCCTGACCTCACCTCTCCTACTATGCTCCAGCCCAGACCCTCTCTGACTGCGCTGGGGTCTGTCTGCTGTCACTGGTCCCTTCCAGGTCTCCTGAGAGCTGCCGCAGACTCACTGTGTAACGAGTTCTTAGTGGGTGATCTCTGCAAAGGTCAGGAGTGTGGTAACTTGTGTGCTTTGTCATGTTTATCTGCTGGACAAACATTTTCCTGAAGGCTTTCAAGGGGCCAGACACTGTTCTGGGCCCTGTCCTCCGAGCTCCTAGCCTAGGGGTAGGGTAAGGAGCGGGGAGGAGGCAGGCCCTCCATAAATACCCAGCCGCAGGCATTGCCCATGTGTAAGCCCCAGTGTCAGGCTGGTGATGGTATTCAAGCAGAGTCAGCTTGCCCGGTGTATCTCTGGTGGAGCTTAAGTTCTCTGTTGTGTGAGGGTAGACACTGGGTCCGAGGCTTTGGTGGCTGACTAGAACATGGATTGTGTACTCTGAGGGTTGCCGTTGGCTAGATGGCCTGAGGAATGCACTGGGTTTTATAGGAAGGAAGCTGTGCGTGTGCCGTGGGACTCAGCTCTTGTAGTTTCTGCTGTAGACACGGTGCTCTCTGTGGCCCAGGTGTGTGCCAGCATGCTGCCGGGGCAGGTGGGCACTGGGCTCGCCCTCCCTCCCTTCCCCTTTCCTTCTCCCCAGTTCCAGAAGTGTGGGTGCCTGCCAGTCTCAGGCGCGGGGCAGAGTCCCCAGGTACTGGGCGAGGGCAGTTGTTTTCTTGACTGCAGATTACCTGAGGAGTAAAAACAGAACAGAGTCCACGTGTTTTTCCCACAGATTCTTTTCTTGTTTTTCCTTTAATTATGTGCATTGAGCTATGGACTTTTTAGTCTGAAGTCGATCAGCTCTCTGGGAGCGGTAAATAACATGTAATAATAAAGCAAAATTAACATTTTCGTGAGTTCTCAAGGTGGGCTGCATAAAGGCCGTGGTCTTTAGTAGGCATCGTACACAGCTCTGGCAGGGCAAAGTGAGGGAGAAGTAATTCCTTAACTCCTCCTCCTGGACGGATTTACCCTGGGGAGAAGGAATCTTGAAATCTAATGGCCGATTATATTTAGAAACACTAGAATATGGCCGCATTTCTGTCTTCTACTCTGCTGAGATGGAAATTTGTATTATATATTATGGTAATGATACTATTGGAGTGCTTTATGATTCATAAAGCATGTTCGATAAGTTATCCCATTTCATCCTCACAGCAGTCCCACGAGGGAGGTATTATTATCTCCATGTCAGATGCGAGGCATTAAGCTTCTAGGAGGTTGAGTGATGTTGCTTGGGCTTCTCCGCTACCAAGTGGTAGAGCTCAGGCTCAACTTCAGACTTGTGGCTGCAAAGAGGCAGTGGCCTGAGAGGGCCTGGGGTCAAATAGGGACTGGGCTTCAGGTCCTGGCTCTTTCTTATTAGCTGTGGGACTTTGGCCAGATTATTTAACTGATCAATATGATCAAGCATATTAGATAATCTACAGTTGTCTGTTTTTATTGACCACATTCTCCCATAAGCCTCTGTCCTTGCTCCATTCTGTGCTGGCTGCTCTGTCGGCTGTGGAACAGTTGTCCTGGGCTTCTCATCACCGTCAACGTGGTAATTCTCCTTGCCTCTCCTCCGTTGGAGCCTTTGTTTCTTAGGTTCTATGTCTTTCTTATTTTTTTATTTATTCTTGTTTTGGTAGAGCATGAGTTCCAGTAGCTTCCTATTGTGTTTCCCCGAAAATAAGTCCTAGCCGGACAATCAGCTCTAATGCGTCTTTTGGAGCAAAAATTAATATGAGACCCAGTATTATATTATATCATATCATATCATATCATATCATATCATATCATATCATATCATACCCGGTTTTATGTTAGGTTACATAAGACCCGGTCTTATAGTAAAATAAGATGGGGTCTTATATTAACTTTTGCTCCAAAAGACGCATTAGAGCTGATTGTCCAGCTAGGTCTTATTTTTGGGGAAACAAGGTAGAAAGGGTGCATTGGTGGTAAATTTTTCACATGTGAGATCTTAAGTCTGAGTAAATCTGTACTCACAATTACCAGGTAGTCTGGCTGGTTATAGAAGCCCAGCTGGAAATCACATTGCTTGAGAAGGCAGTGCTTCACTGTCTTCTGGAGTGCCAATGAGCAGTCTGCCCGTTCTGACTCTTGATCTTTCATAGTGTTTTTCTTTTTCTTTGAAACTCAAATCTCCTCTTTGTCAGCAGTGTTCTGAAAGTTTTCAAGATGTACTCTGGTGAGAGTCTTTTTTTATTCTTGATGCCGGGCCCTCTCAACTGGAAGCTCACATCCTTCAATTCTGGGGTGTTTTCTTCAATTATTTCTTTGATAATTCTTTTCCTCTGTTTTCTTCTTTTTCTGTAGTTCCTTTAATTGGCTCTTGCATTTAATGGATCCGTCTTATTTTTCTTATCCTTTAGTTCGTTTTTTGTTTCTTGATCTTTTTGTTTTATTTTCTAGGAGGTTTCTTTTTCCCAATTCTACTTTCAATTCTATTGACATTTTTTATTTCTGTGAGTTTTTCTTTCCAAGAGTTTTTCCTGATTCTCTTTGACCATTCCTTTCTCATAACACTCAATTACTGTTTGATGGATGTACTGTTATTTCTCTGAGAATAATAATAGTTTCGTTGTTTTCTTCTGTTCTTTTTCTTTTCTTTTCAATCTAAGTTTCATCTTTCCCCTGGTTTGTTTTCATCTCTGTCATTTGCTTTAAGGGCTTTCCTCAGGTATCTGATGAACCTTGGCTTTGTCTGTATTAAAGAGCAAGGCATTAGCTCTGTAGGTTGGAGACCCAGTGTAGGAAGGGGTGGAGGGCCCTTGTTTACTTAGAGGGCCTCACAATGGGTATTTGAGTGGGAACGCTACTGTTTCATTGGAGGATCTCCAAGTCACTGTTTTTAGGTTGTTTTTCTGTGCTTCTCAGTTTCTCCAGAGAAAAATTGTCTAATCTCCTGCCTGCGGGAATAAGATGAGCCGCATTCTGAAAAAGGGATGCTGGGGGATGGGCCAGCTCAAGGTTCAGTTTGTAGATGTTCCTTGAATCCCCTGTTTTTTCTCAGGGTCTGACTTCCACCATCTTTGCCTTGTGTCTCCCAGCAGAGCTTTCCTTAGTCAGTTTCTCCACATAGTAACCCCGTGTTTTCTGCCAGCGAGGCAAGGGACTGTTGGCCAGCTGTGTGGGCTGGGTGTGGGGACTTGCTGTGTGACTGCTCCTTATTCAGACTTTACACACACACACACACACACACACACACACACACACGCGCGCGTGCGCGCCCTGCTTTTAGCCAACCCCTCACTGTGCCCACAGAGGTGCCTAGTACCTCTACGTGCAAGGTTTTCAGGGTTCTTGGGGACAGCTGGCTCATTTCTTGTTGGCTGGTCTCCTGAGATCATTGGCTGAGTGCGGAAAGCAGAAGACCCCTCACCCATCCATTCCCATCCTAAACATCAGAGGTGATCATACTTCTCTGTGGGTTGTGTGCTTTGGTGCTCCTAGGTGGGAGGGAGTTTTCACATTGCTTTGGTGTGTGGCATTTGGGGTGCAGTGCAGAGATATCTCGATTGAGTGGGTGGCAAGTGCTTCTATACAGCCCTATAAAGTGCACGAAGCAGAGGGTGACGTGGACACTGGGAGAGGGCTGGGAAGTGTCTTGGGGGGGTGTCTTGGGGTTGGTGACTTGGAGAGGGAATGAAGTGAAAAGGCAGTTACAGTTTTGTGAGAAGGGTACCCTTATCCCGCTGAATGGAGTACATGTGCTCTATGCAGCATGTCCGTGGGCCCCCGTTCTTCCTCGGGCCTGGCCGGGAGTGGGGGCTCAGGCTCACTGCCCGTGGCTCCTTGTCTTCCAGGTGGGCCTGCCGGCGTGGCTGTGCTCCACAAAGGTCTCCTCACTCATCGAGAGGATCTCTGATCCCAAGGACTTGAAAAAACTTCTCAGGACCCGGAATAATGTACTGGTGCTTTACTCCAAATCTGGTGAGTGCCCCGTCTGGCCCTGGGGTCATCCATTGGGGATGGGATGGGACAAGAAGGGAAGCAGAGGTGGGAGGCAGAGGCCTTAGGACCAGGAACCACTCAGAGAGGGTTTGAGGGACACCAGGTTTGTCAGCTTTCCTCAGAAGACAGGGGCAAAGGCACGGAGGGGTGGGAATGCTGCGCTTTTGGATCCCTGAGAGTTCATAGCAGTTCCCTTTTACAAGTATTTCTTAGGAAAAGCCCTTTGGAGTCCCGCAGTCACTCAGGAGGCAGATGGTGTATGTTTGAAGGAGGATAGAGGACAGTGGACCCCAGGAATGGATGTTCCTGGACAGGCACAGGCCAGCCCTACCAGAGCTTACATCACCAGAGCTGTTGATTAACAGCCTGGGCCGGCCTGTCGCCAGCTAACTTGGTCCCAGGCTTGGGGGCATGTCCCCAGGCTGGCAGCTCTGACCCTGCCTGGCCCCCATCTGTTCTGCCCTGGGATTGGAACACGAGACTGAGTTTGCAGTGGCTCTAAGCTCAGGACAGGGCAGCTTTAGTGGGGGTGAGAGCAGCAGCTTGCCTCTTCTGACCTTGGGACTGGGGAGGGCATGGTGGACGGAGAGAGGTTTGCTCGGCTCTTGGCTGCAGCTTTGAACATCTGACTGTCGATGTTTTTCCAGCAGAGTTAAATGTTTTCGCCGTTCCCAAGGATGCCAAGTTCTCTCTGCCCGGAGAATCAACAGCCAGTGGCTGGGCCAGTTCCGGGCACAGCTCTCCTTGCAGCTCATGCTTGACATTCATTGGCACTTGGGGCTGATGGATGTTTTGGACGTGTGTCCCTCCTGAAGCCTGCCTCCTCTAAGCACCCTGGCACTTACAGCTTTTCCCTTTCTGAGGACCTGGCAGATGCTTCCTCAGGTTGTTGGGAGTCCAGCATGTGACTAGCATTTCTCTGCTGTCAAGAATAGGGGGAAACTGAGGCAAGGGAGAAGCAGAGCTGCTGCTGAGGCCTGGGGTGTAGGGCCCCGAATAAGCAGGACTCACCCCTTGAGGACTCGCTGGCGGTTGTCAGCAAGGAGCACATTTGGTTCCTTCGCTGGGTAGTTCCTGTCATCTTGCAAGGACTCTGCAGCACACTCTCATTTGCTCCTTTGCCATGAGGGAGGCAGTGCAGGTTGTCAGATAACATCCAGGTTACAAGTGAGGAAACTGAAGCTGAGAGAGAACAGCTGGCTTGTCTGAGGTCTACCAGCTAGTAGATAATAGAGCTGGTGCCCTGTACCACCTCTGCCTCGTTCTTCTGCTGGAGGGTAGGAAGAAATGTATTAATTCTGCACTGACGGAGGCCTCTGTGACCAGGGAATGATTATGGCAAGTTAGAAAACGGGAAGGTGAGGTCTCTTAGTAGAGGCTTGTGGGGCACGAGGCAGGGCGGGGAGTGTCTTGCTTTCTCTGAAGCCCTCATTTGAGTACTCTCTCAGTCGTTGGCAGTGGAGCTCCCATGCTTCCCGCTTACCAGCTCCTCCCTGCTTTGGTGGGTGGCAACGGGTGATTCTTTTACCTTCCTGCCTCAAGACTTGTGACCATCAGTAGGCTTTCGGAGCAGTGCAATACCCAGGTTTTCTCCCTTCCCATCTTTCCAAGCAGTGCCTCTCTGTCTGCTGCTGAAAGGCAGGGGTAAGGAAGGCTGCTTCATGTTGCTCTTCTTTAGTTTCCCTGCCCCGCCTTCCAGAGCCCATCTGCGTGGTGGAGCCATGGCCTTTCCCACCTCCTCTGGGCCCTCCTCCTGTTGCCCTGGTGGGTTGGGGGGGTTCCTGGCATGGTTCTAGAATGATGCTTTTTGTTCACTTCCATGAAAGGCGCAGCACGCTTTGTATTCACAAACAGCTACCATTATCCACACTAGAAAAGGAGATCTGTGGAAGCAAATAATTCAGACATCATTTCTGTTTGGCTTTGGAATGTATCATATGGTCTTGGGCGGGGGAAGGCAGCAGACTGATGGGCCTTTCAAATGAGCTCATAGGTATGTTAGGGGAAGGTGACACACTGACCACAGCCACGCTGCAGGGGCCCTTGGAGGTTGGCAGGATTGAAATCCTGGCCACAGAGCTTCCATATTGAAGAACCTCTCCTCCTACAGTAGTTTCCAGGTGCTTTCGCCAGACACCTGGACCAACTGAAAACTCTTCCTTTCTTGTGTTCACTCCTTTCTGCCCCAAGGCATAGCCCGCGGTCCTGAAGCTGACCCCCGAGGTACTGCCAGGGCTGGCTCTTCCGCTGTCGTTTCTAGGGAAGTGGGCTGTGAAACGTGTATTGGGCACACTTGGTATTGGTCCACTGGAGACTGGTGTCACACGCCAGCTACATTTCATCCCCAGGTGTCCTGATCCTCTACATGAGTGTGACACACAAGTGAGGGAAGGGTCTGGTCCCTGCCCTCATCAGCTCCCAGGTTGGGCGCTGGGACACAAGTATGGAACTGGCAAACTCGTTCCCTACTTTAGTTATGGAATTGTATATTTGGTTACAGAATTTTTAGAATTCGTCCCAGAAAGGTAATGAGTCTGAGACTGTACTGGCAGTTGACTGTTTGGCTCAGAGATTCTTGGAAGAGGGGGGCGTGACGTGTGGCTTGCAGGACCGGTGAGGTGGGGGTTCTGTGTCTGTGAGGAAGGGCCCGGCAGCATGGCCGGAGCAGGGGTTTCTGAGAAGAGCCAGGCTGTGCTCACAGAACTGTTGAGCACAGGGACAGTGTTTTAACTGGTGCTCAGGACCTCACCCCCTCGGGGACTGGTCTCCTCCTTCCTTCCTTGCCCCTGAGGGAAGACGGCAGGGGTGACCCTGGTGCACTTGGGCACAAATGTTTAATTGTTAATTTTTTATTTTTTACAGAGGCTGCAGCTGAAAGTCATCTCAGGTTATTGTCCACTGTGGCCCAGGCAGTGAAAGGACAAGGCACCATTTGCTGGGTAGATTGTGGGTATGTCCTGGGGACATGGAGCATGTGGCTGGAGGGCAGGGCACTTGGGAGCTTTGGCGAGTGGGGTAGGGAACTGTCCCTGATTAACACTCTGGGAGACAGGAGGTGGTAGAGAGATGCTGCAGGAAGCCCTCTGTAGCAGTCCTGCAGGGTCACCCGTGGACGAGAGACGGGCAGGTTCCGGCTCTCCCTTCTGTCCTTCCCAGCCCCGCCCTCTGCCTCCCTTCTTCCGTGGTGCTTTTACTTCTTACTGTGTCATGTGCCACTTGATTTTGTCCTCCCGGTTGGTAGCACCGGGGGCCTCGTTTTATAGAGCGGGCCTTGATGGCTACAGAGGTAAGGTTGTTTTCAGGGTCACCTGGTGGGCTTGCTTGTGGGGGGGGGTTCTGCAGCAGGAACCTGGGCTTTCCGCCCAGCCCAGGCCTGTAACAGAGGTCTCCACTGCCTGCAGCCCAAAGGGGTGCAATCAGCTGGCCGATCCGACTGTGGCCTTGGCCTCGGAGGTGGCTCCGTTAGAAATGTCAGTCCTGGGCAGGTGGCTTAGTCTTTCTAGCTCTCTCCTCTGACCTGTGCCCCCCCCAAAAAAAATAACCTGTCCTGATGTCAGTGCCCTGAGCTCCTTTTCCTCCTTTCTGATTTCCCTCCTCCTCGACCTTCCTCCTCCAAGAGGCTTTCCTTCAGTGTGAAGGTGGCAGAATCCAGTGCTGGCTCATAGGAGGGAGTCCCAGGAAGTTGGGCTGCTGCTTACTGCGGGGCCGGGCCTCTTGGTGGGGTTCCTCAGGTTCTTTTGAGTTGGGGAGTTGGAGTCCAGAGTGCACCCAGCCGCCTTTCCTTTCAATCGTTAGGAATAATTTCCATGTCTCTATGTTCAGTGCTTTGCTGCGGGGACACACATGGACACACAGGCACACACACACACACGGACACACACACACATACACACAAACACAGATGCACACACAGACACACAGGCGCACACACACGGACACACACATACACACACATGGACATACACGGACACACACACAGAAACACACGGAAAGACACACACGGACACACACACAGACACATACACACACATACACACATGGACAGACACAGACACACATGGACACACAGACAGACACACACAGACACACACATACACACACAGACACACACATATGGACACACACACAGACACACACACACACACACAGACACACACATGGACACACACACAGACACACACACAGACACACACATGGACACACACACAGACACACACACGGACACACACATGGACACATACATACACACAGAGACACACACACATGGACACACACACATGGATACACAGGCACACACACGGACACGTGGACACACACAGGCACACACACGGACACACACACATGGACACACACATACACAGACGGACACACACGTAGACACACACAGGCACACACACACACACCCTTTTCCTATCTTGAGCTCTCAGTTTGGCTCAGACTGGCACAAACAGAAAAGACACACGGATAGTGAATGAACACAAGAGAAAAGGTAGCTAAGAGCAGGTTTGTCCTTTGTGCATTTACTGAACACCAGCTGTATGTAAGGCACTTGCTGTTCTTGACGGATCTCAGCATTTACTTATTCTTTTGACTGAGGACAGGAAATGTCTCTAGAACCACTGTGCCTGGCTACTTCTTACCTGGACTTAGGGTTTATCAGGAGCCTGGGTTTGGGAAGAGGAGGGGAAAGGAGAATTGCACTCAAGAGTATTGCAGTCTGGTTTGTATGGGGAAGAGGTGGGGCTCTGCTGGGAAAAGAGGCAGTTCTTTTCCTGGATGGCCCATCAAGGTCTTTTCAACCTTGAATAGCTGACATTGCGAGTCACCAGCCCTGCCACTACCCTGTGGATTAAGTGAGCTTTTATGGGCTCCACTCCAAGGCAACCTTCTTCCTCTACAATCTGCGTTCCGCTGTTTTGCAAATGAACTTGATGGCCTCAAGCTCCTCCTGCCCGTTGCGATTGGAGAGAGAATTGAAGGAGATTCATATTTTGACAAAGCACTGAATGAGTCCAGGGGCAGGGGTAGCCAAGCAGCCTTTACTGGACGGGCTTGTGTGTATGTGTCTGTGTGCGTGTGCATGCGTGTGAGCTCACACCTGCAGCTTTGTGTAAACACCACCATAATGGAAGAGACTGATCTCTAGACAGGTGGTGAGGTGATAGCCATTGGTTAATTCTAGTTTAGAGTTGGCCTGGAAGAGTTCTTATCTTCCAGTTATGTCTCTGTGTCCCATATTTCGCCAGGAGTATGCTGTGTGACTGGCAGAGCGACAGAGCCTATCAGGGGACAGGGTGCTTTGGACTCTCCAGAGCTGACGACGATGCCAGTTCTGCCCAGCCGATGGAGCCCTGTCGCAGGGAGTTCTTGTGAGGCTTATAGGTGGCAGAAGTGGGCAGGAGAGCTTTGATGTAGTCACCCCATCCACCTGGGTCCACTCAGCAAACATTCCTGAGCACTCACTGTGCGCTGTGAGGTACACACGTGGGTGACGGTGTCCTCAGTGTGCCGGGAGGAGGCAGACACCTAACCAGGTGACCACAATCCAGGTGCAAAGTGCTGTAAATGGAGGCTGTAGGTACAGAGGGGGAGTCACTTAATTCTGCCTTGAAAGGGTGAGAAAACTTCAGAGAGGAGGTAGAGTTCAAGTTGGGGGCGAAGACCTCAGAGTACCAGGCCTTTCCATTGCCCTGGCTTTTGTGCAGGCTGCTCCCGTGGTGTGGGCCCTGAGCACCGCCTGGGGTCGTCTGGCTGGTGGATGTGAAAGCCGCAGTCCCGCTCTGCTCCCCGGACAGGCAGGACTAAATGGGACTGGGGTTCCATGTGAGCGACAGGCTAAGAAGATGAGAAATCAGGACGCGCTGGAGACATGATGTCTGGAGTCAGTAAAAGTGCCAATGGGAGAAGTAATCTGGTGGCTCTTGTGCTGAAATGAAAATCAAGGGGTACCTGAGAGCTTAAAAGGTAACCTAAAGACAAAAAGCTAGATTGTTCCGCTTAGTTGCCACTCAATTTATCCCTCCAGGAGGAAGTATAAACTGAAATGTTAATTAGCTTTTAAAATAGTTTAGATAAGTAGGTGGATTGAGGCGCTCTAATGGATTATGTTGGAAACAGGAATATCTGGGTCCAAGTTTGAAATCAGAGGCAAGGTGTGGCTAAATGTTCCCAGAACAGCCCCAGGGACAGAACTGGGGGCTCTCGTCCCCACAGGCTGGACTGGGTGGCTGTCCACCGTCACACAAGGAGAGCCCCAAGGGCGTGAGCTCCTAGACTTCTGAATGTGCCCCGTGAGTCATTAGGGGCCCCCACCTCCTTAACTCCGGGGCTCCGTGATGACAGCTCTCGCTGTTCTAAATGCATTCAGCCTGTGTTTATGAGTCTGAATGAGCTGTTCTGGGGATGGGCAGAGGCAGCCTCAGGACCGCTTTCTGCTGCTGCCTGCAGTGGAGTGAGTCAGTGGAACAGAGCCAACATCTGCTCACATTTTATCGTGGCTGCCGCTAAATAGCCGGTGGGCAGCCAGAGCGCGCCTCCCCTCCCACGGGCCCTGCTGAGCTTCCCCAGCTCTTGGCCTTTCCAGCTTTGCTTCCTGCCCTGCCAGCAAAGGGTCAGAGGCTGGAAAGCAGGTGCCACGGCTTGGGGTGGGATGACAGGAAGGTCAGGGGTGAACAGACCACTCTGCTTTTCCCCCTTAAACGGCAGGTGAAGGGAAGGGGGGGGGCATCTCAGGGCGAGAGAAGGCTGCTTTGGTGCGAGGCGTTTTGGATGTGTAATGGCAGAGGCCTGGGTCGGAGGGTCAGCTTTGTTATGTACGAGCCCGATGACCTCGATAGGATGGTTATCTTGAGTCTGTTTCCCCACCTGTACATGGGACACTAATACATATTCTGCCGTCTTCCCAGCTGTGTGTTGAGGATCAGGTCAACAAAAGTTCTTTTTAGAATAGAATTTAAATGTGAGAGCCCATGCTGCTATGGTTATTTTCCATCTGGGCAAGATTGTTCAGGGCATTCCAAGAAGCTGGGGGAGCTAGAAATGGTGCGTTTGTTCTTTCCAGGATATAGACAGCTTTTTCTTGGGTGAGGATCCCTTGATTGTTGTGAGGATGCCCCTTAAGAAAGTTCTGGGCGGGAGAGTCCGCCTCAGCTCATGGGTGATTTGCTCTAACCCTGCAGAAGTACAGGGTGCTGTGGATTTTGTAGTACTGCAGGCCAGGCCACTTGGCTTTGAGGCCAGGATCTGATGGTAAATAGCTGTGTGACCTTTGGCAAGTTGCTGCCCCTCTCTGGGCTTCTGTTTAATGTTGTGTGAAACCTGGATTTGGATGTTCCAGGTTGCTCTCATCCGAAATAGCTTGGTTCAGAAAATCCCAGAAGCTGCAAGACTTGGTGTGTGCGTGTAAATATGTGGTGGGAGGGGTCTGTCTTCCTGTCTTTTGGGGGCCTTTCTGTCTTTGTGTCTCTCTCTGTTCTGGGTATCTGCTTCTTATATCTTTCTCCTCTTTCCCTGTGAATGTCCCTCCTCTCTCCCCCTTTGTTTTCTCCCTACGAGTTTTCTGTTGCCTCTTCACTTCTCTGGGCCCTGCTGCCCCATTCTTTTGGTCTTTTTCTTCCTCTCTTTTCTGTGTGGATTTTTCTTTTCCTCTTCTTCTCACATTTCTGGCTGTTTGCTCCCAATCCCTGCATGCGTGCTTGTAGGCACACATAACCCCTCCATGTTGATCTTCCCCCAGACCTCAGGAACTTGTCACTGTGGGATTCAGTGGGGTGTCTGGCTTCTGTCCAGGGATTTGTCAGCTCTCCCTTCCCTTCACTCCACCTCCTGGCTCCGACCACAGAAGCCACGCTCGGGTTGGCTGCTGGTCGTTGTCTGGCTGTTAAGTGGGTTGTGTATGAGGGAGTTGGTATTCCCCTCGTGCCCTGCAGCCTGGCATCAGGACTTGGCCTTGGCGTGGAGTGCTGCTGTCTGGGCAGCTGAGCTGGAGCCAGCAGGTGGGAGCTGTGCCGCGTATGCTAATTCCTGGGGCTGACGCTGCCCTTATCTGTGCGCACTGCTTGCTTTTCCTGGGGGATTAGGGTCATTTCTAACCACATTTTCCTTCTTCCCCGTTCTCTTCCTCCCATCTGCTTTATTTTCCCGGAGCAGTGCTTCCTCTTCAGATCCAAGATTTGTGGCCTGCCAGCGTAGACATAACATATTTTGCAGTCTTATGTTTTCTTCTAAAGAATATTTGAATGTAGCATTTGCTCCTTTATACGTAAGCATGTTTAGCATTACTTACCATGGAATCCAAGAGACTCCCAGAAGAAGTGCTCTGTTGATGTGTGTCTTCAGATACCTCCCAGCACGTTGCCGTGCACTCATTGGGGTGACGTGTCCCCCACTGGGGAGCAGAGCCTTAGAATTGCGGGGCTACGGAGGTGGATGGAGGAGGAGAAGGCACGCTCCTCTCTCTCTGTTCCCATCACTGTTATTAACTGTGCTGCATAATTCATATTTAATATGTGCCTTCTTAAGGGTGGGTACCAAGGAGAATAGCGAGGCCTGGGGGGATCCGTGCTGTATCCAGCAAGTCCCTTCATCACAGAATGCTACCTGACCACCGAGGTCTGTCCAACCTTAAGGGCCAGCTATTCCAGGACTGCTCTCTGTCTCCTGCCTGTGTCCTCCAGCTGTATTCGTTCATGTTGTCCTTGGTACTTGGCACTTAGCAGTCACTCTGACAGTATTTCTTGCTCACTTGCTCCTGGTGGTCTCCCATTTTCAAGTCTCTGAGGTAAGTCCACTTCCTACTTTTCCTCAGGGGTCACAGATCCATCTGCTCAGAATCCCGGCATGTCAGACCTGGCAGATGGGAGAAAGAGATCTAGCCCTTCTGTGATGGGGAAATGGAACTCAGGAAGGCTCGTGAGGCAAGGGCACACAGTGGCCAAGACAGGCTGGGGGCCTTGCCTCCGCTTCTTAGTGTAGTCTGCTTTCTCCTGGCTGCAGGAGGCTGCCTGTGCTCTGTGGGGACATAAGGAGGCCGAGTGGCTGACTGAGGATCTAGTCTGGGGGCTAGGAGAGAGAGGACGGAGGTTCGGGTCTTTTTGGGTCTTGGGGCCTTCTGCTGTATACTCTCAGCCCTCTCGATCTCCTTCCCACCCCCAGTTTGTCCCTTTTCTCTGGACTCCCTATCTTAAAATGCCCTCACAACCTTCGGTCCTGGTGTCTGGCTCCTGGTTTATCTGTCAGGATATAGACAGCCTGCTTTGGTGCTTTAGCAATACTTGACCCTGTAGAGGAATTGAAAGCTCCGTTCGGCTCACGTGGACAACTCCTGCATTTTGCAGCTCAGGAAACCAAGGGCCTCGCCAGAGGTCACAGGCTAGCTAATGGCAAAGCCAAATCTAGAAGCCATCAGTCACTGTAGCTGGCAGTGGCGTCTTCCTCCAGGGAAGGTTTGGTACTTAGGCTGCGACTTCCTGTGCCTCCAGCACCCTGTTTCTTCTCTTTCTTCCTGCTTCCCCCCCTGCTTTCATCCCTGGGTCTGACTCCCACAAGTGGGAGTTGCTAGTATCCCGAATGATTGTTACTGCACGTGATCTCGTAAACACAGCGCAGTGCACCTGCAGTAGCCACTCCGCACTGCAGCCAGCCACCGCACAACAAATGAAAATGAAAGCACCTACGTGCGTGTGTCTGTCTGGGCCCAGGCTGGGAAGGGAAGTGTGTACAGGCCTCTGTAATCTTTTTCTCCACGTGCTCTGTAGAGGAGAGCCAAAGGAGGTGGGATGGGATCGGATGTAGCAGGTCATGGGTGAGTAAACAGACAGAGGGAGGCAGGACTCCAGCATCCCCAGCAGCTAGAGTGGCAGGTGAGGCCTTTTGCATGATGAGTCCACTCCGTGATCCATGGATGGTTTTCTCCCTCCCTTTCCATTCCAGCAAACATCTCCTTTCGCTGCTCACTGCCTGTGTCCCCCTTCCCACCAAGAGCCTCAGTCACTGGCTAGGGAAGGGAAGGAGAGAAGGTGGTAGCCAGTAGATCAATTAATTGTGCTTAATCTCTCAACCCAGATCCTTTTAAGTTCCCGAACTGGGTAATTTCTCTCTCCTTCTTGAACTCTTATGACTTTTATTGTTTGTACTGCACAATTAGTGCAGAAACACACACACACCCTGAGAGACAGACTCATAGGAGGGAGGGGAGCTGATCTCAGAGAGTACTGTCAGGAAGTGTCACCTGGCGGTTTCCTGGAGCTCAGCAGACAGGGCCCAGAAAGCCAGAAGTGCAGAGCCTCCTCCCAACTGACAAGACAGCATCAGTCGTTCCCTCATTTCTTCAGGTGATTTACAGAGTGCCTGCTGCGTGCCAGCTGCGTTGTAACCCTGAAGACACAGCTATGAAGGAAACAAAGCCCTTGCCTTCATGGAGCAAACATTTCTGATGGAGGTGACAGTCAGGGGACACGGTCAGATATGGAGATGTGCTGTGGAGAGAGACCGCAGGGAAGGGAGTGCTGGAGGTGGGAGGCAGAGGCGCTCAGAGGGGACAGGAAGCCATCTGTCCACTGACCCCTTCTGAGAGCGTGTGCATTCCTATTCGTGTGTGTGTGTGCGTGTGTGTGTGTGTGTGTGTGTGTGTGTTTGGAGAGGAGACAATCCTATATAACATAAGGAGGGAAGACGGTTGCACGGAGTCTGCAGCAAGGAATCCTGTGGCAGAGGCAGCTGCGATTGGCTTAGCTGGAGTCGGGGCCAGAGATGTAGGTGGGAGAACTGCTGTGTCCTCCCAGCTCCACTCAGCCAGGGTGGGTGGTTTGGAGCGTTGCTCCGAAGCCTGGTCTGGGCTCACAGGGCGCCTAAGGCTGCAGTGAGACTTTTGCGGAGAGTGGGTTCTGGCAGAGCAGGCGGGGTTGGGATCAGGATGAGTCTGAGCCCTCTCACTCCTCTCTGCTTTGGGAAAGTCACAGGAAGAGGCCACTCGCCAGGCTTGATGGAAGAGAGAGCCAGTGTGGGGTGGCACTTCTCCCTCCAGTGGCTGCCTTGCAGAGCTGAGCGGCCAGCACAGGTGCCTCAGCGTGAGTGGGCCCTTCAGGCACCCCTGCTGGGTGTCAGGGAGGCGCTAAGGGGGGCCATGGTGACTGGGTTCCTGCCCCCGGCACTGTTTGCTGTTGCAGTTGGGTGGATGGTAGGTGGTCACAGCAACGAGTGCGGTAGAACAAAGCTGGACAAGAAAAGTGCCAAGTGAACAGTTGTAAACATCCTGAGTTGAGCCCTCTCTTCTGGGGAATTAACTCAGGCAGGGAAAGGGCACCTCAGACGCAGTTGTTCCCAAACAAACCCGCTGCCTATCTACGTGGCTTCACCACAGGCCAAGCGGGATGGGGCAGACGCAACCTGTAATAGACGTTGTTGGTGGAGGCGCGTACGGCATCTCCACAGGGAGGGCTTTAGGGTAAGAGTTTCCAGCGAGGATGCAGTGGGCTGCCCTTATAGGGGCCTTCTGCTGTATCCTCTCGGCCCTCTGGATCTCCTTCCCACCCCCAGCTTATCCCTTCTCTCTGGACTCCCTACCTTAAAATGCCCTCACCACCATGGGGGAGCAACCATTGCAGTGTCATTGGTCTTCCCTTTCTGAATTCATCACGCATTTCTTGAGGCCCCACTGTGCCAGGCCTGAGGCTGGCAGCTGAGTGGCCACAGTGATGGCTACCACAGGGAGCACTAAATAGGGAGGGAAAGCCCCTGGCCTGGGGGGAGGTGGGGCTTGGGGGCGGCCCTGACAGTGCCTGGCACTCCCCCCTCTGACCCACACACACCCCTCTTGGAAGCCATGCTTCTTGAATTGCAAATTGTGAATTTACACTTAAAATGAGGTCCCACAGTTTTGCTTGTGCACTGATGAGCGTTGCTTTTAGAATTGAGCTGAATGGTTTAATTAGTCCATCTGTTCTGGGGTTGGTGCACAGCTGTGTGAAGCTGACGGCTGTGGAAGGTGGTGAGGTCTGTACACAGGTGGGACATGAAGGCACTTCCCTGAGGTGGCTGTCATACCTGCCGAATGAAGTTTCTCCTGCAGTGTAGGCAGCAGAGAGCAGCTGGGGTGCGGGGTGGGGGGGCAATATATCCTCACTGAGTCTACTCAGATCTGGGGAGTGGGCCCTGAAGCAAAGAGCAAGGCCCTACGTGGCTGGGGTGGCTGGCTGGCTGCCTTTGGCTGGCAGTTGGGCACACTTGGCTGAGTGAGGTTTTGGGGAGTCTCTGAGATCAGGTAAGGTTTCTGAGGGGGCTGGCGTAGGGCCCAGGGGAAGCCAAACCTTGAGATTGGCCAGTGCAGGATGTTGGCATGTGTCAGAATCACCTGGAAGTTTCCTTAAAACACAGTTGCTCAAGTATCCACAGAGTTTTGATTCAATGGGTCTGAGGTGGGGCTGAGAGTTTACTTTTCTGACAGGTTCCTGGCGCTGCTGATATTGCTGGTCCAGGGGCCGTATGTTGAGATCCACTGGTCTAATAGGAGGGAAAGCAGGATTAGATGCGATCATGCATGAGCACTTTGTAAACAGTGAATGGCACCCGACAAACTTTTTTATTAGAATTGCAGACGCTAGCCGTTCCCTGAAGCTTATCCTTTCTCCTTTTGGATTTTGTCGGTACCTGGTCAGCTCTCACAACTCTTTCCACATTGTAGAACATTTTCCTCTGATGTTGGTCCGATGGTATATAGCAGGTGGCATATGGCACACATCAGAACCTGAAAAACCAAAGCTTCTTAGGCCCCAGGCAGAGATTCTGAAGTAATGATCTGGGGAGGGCCAAGGAATCTGTATTTTATAAACTTTCCCATGTGATTCTCATGAGCAGCCAGGAATGGGAACCACTGGTCTCTACTGAGTTTGTTGTTTTTCCTAGAATGGGCGACCCACCCTCTAAGCTTCTGGAGCACTTGCTTTGTCCAGACCGCTCTGTGTTGCCCCTGACGTGTAGTGATACAGCCTCCCCATCTGCTTGCCCTGTCTTGCTTGATCCTCCCATATCCTATTGGTTACTCTCCTTCCAGTTCTCTGAGGACCCATCCACAGTGAGGTCCTCACTTGCTGTTGAGATTCCAAGTTACCTGGCTTATTCTCAGTCTGTCAGCAGATTTTATGCTGCCAACTCCTTTGTGAGGACTCAGGTAACAAATGGTCGCCGACATTTGTGTCTTTCAGTGATGCAGAGAGTAGAAAATTGTGCAAGAAGATGAAAGTTGACCTGAGCCCAAAGGACAAAAAGGTCGAATTATTCCATTACCAGTAAGTACACGTGGTCATTTTCAATTTCCAAGTAAGTGCTGAAAGCTTTCATTGGTATTCTCAGTGAACAGCGATTTTTAGTTAAATCAATTTCAGAATGATTTTTTCCCCCTGTGTTTACAATTATTCCTTTTAAAAAAAAAAATCTTGAAATGTGTTTAATAGCTGAATCTTATTAAGATGCTGCAGGAAACCAAAGGTATGTATCTTCACAACCATTCCTAAAGTTAACACCTTTTTCTCCTCATTTGACAGGGATGGTGCATTTCATACTGAATATAACCGAGCTGTGACATTTAAGGTAAATTTACCTCCCTCATTCTCAGCAGAGCTGGAGTCTGAATGGATGCCAAAAGTCTGGCAGCTTCTCTCTGAGAGAAGGAAGGGCAGAGAGCACAAATAGCTCTTCCGAATGACCTGAGGGATTCTTATCTCCAGAGCATATGTCAGCAGAATATCAGGAAAAGTTTGTAACAGTTAACACAGCGGACGGCCAGCCTTGTTAGTGTGTGACTCTATCAGCAGCCGTCCAGGGAGGCATGTGACGTCACGCCTCTCCCCTCCAAAGGCCTAGGCCTGGGGCTCCCTCTGCTGTGGCTTCAAGCCCTCCTCGTCTTTGCAGCAGTGCCTACAAGTGGCTGCCCTAGGCGGGAAGGGGCTTCTGTGCCCAGGCTAGCACAGCACGCGGACACAGGCAGGTTGGCACCCGTGGCTGATGCAGCTTGTTCCAAATGAGATGCCGATGTCACCGAGACATTCCCTCCTATAAAGCCAATTTAGAGATCTATGGAAAAGCATCGGTGGACATGTGAATAAGTATGGAGATCCTGTGACCTGTCAGTGCTGTCCTGCTATCACAGCCCCACCCTGAGCCCTTCTCCTGCCCCTGGATTCTGCTCCGTCACCATACACATCCCCTTCCTGAAACCAGCCCTCTTTTGCTTCTGGTCCAGGCAGGATTCCCTTGCCCTGGTTGGGGCCACGTATTTCTTTTGTTTCCTACATCTGCTGGGCTCACTCTGATTTTCCTGCTTCTCAGACTACACCCTGTGCTTCTTTCTCTCTTTCTCTCTCCATCTGTATCTCCTTCCATTCCTTCCTGTCTGTCCATCTGTCTGTGCAGGTGTCAGTGCCCCTCTCGCTTGCCGCCCCCCCCACAACCCCCGCCCCCCCAACCTCCCTGGTCATCTCGTGTTTATCCACTAATGTGCTCTTTCTTCAGTTGCTGCATCTTTTACCTGATACAGACTCAGCCTGGTCACTAATCATCGTAACACCCACTTAGACACTTAGAGAAAATTCTGTCTAGAGTTTTCTTAACCCCTCTTATTCTGTGTGAAGACCTCAAATGAAGTCCTTGGAGAGAGCATGTGCTCCCCAGGAATGAGAGTCAGCTGGGTGGGGTGGGGTGGGGTGGGGTGGGGTGGGGTGGGGTGGGGGAGGTGCCTGTGCAGTGATGGAAGGAGGAAGCGGGGGCCTTTGATTTTGTTTTTGGAGGTTGTTTTCAATGTGTGTGTAGCTGGCCCTGCGAGGAGTCTGTCCTAGAATGGTGGCGCCGGGGACAGCAGCTGCTCAGAACTGTAGTATCAGGAAAGGCACGAGGGGGCCTGGTGGCCTGCGCTTGCCTGGGCGGGGGAGGCCGAGTCCTGGCCGGTGTCCACCTCCTTGCAAAGATGAGGTGCGTGGGATCTCATCCTTCTGTGACTTTCGTGTCAATAAGCTAGAGAGGTGGACTGAGCATTGTAGAGGGTCAGAGTCTATTTCGGAGAGAGGGTATATCGTTGTCCCAGGGTCTCCAAAGCCCACAGGGCCATCAGGGACTGGGGTAGAGTCCCTGCAGTTCTCCAGGACGGGGGGATTGGCAGTGCGTCCTCATGACTGCCTGACAGCTTCTGCTTTTCGGCAGGAGTAGCCGAGACGAAGGCCCTCCTTGGTCATCGATTAGTTTTCCTTTCAGCATTTCTCCTGGGCATCTTATCTCCAGAGAGATGGAGGACACCCAGGCAGAGGGAGCACACAGTCTCAGGATCGTGCTCTGGCTGTTGCTGCTGTCATCCTGTACCATTCAGCAGGGTCCTGCTCACAGGGGCTATGCCGTGGCCCCTAAAGAGGCCCGAAGGCCAGAAAAGTGAGGGTAAAGAGTAGGAAACTCAGGAGGGAACTCCTGTTTAAGCAGCCCTCTGCTTGTCAGCAGTCTGTCCAGCCAAATCCTTACTGTTTAAGTGATGAGGACCAGAGGTGCCCAGAAGCCAAAATGCAGCTGGCCCTCCGATGCCCTTCTCCAACGCCCTGTAGCTGTGAGTGTGGTTTCCCAGCCATGAAGTCATCCTAAAGAGCAAGGGACGGGGATCTGGGCCATATTTCTGGGATTCAGAGCTCCCAGAACAGGACAGCTGAGTGTGGGGTCCCAAGTGCTGCTCCCTGCAGACGTTTCCACCCAAGATCTTGTCAGTGAGACCAACTTGGAGAGAACCTATGAATGGGATTATTCAACGTCAATTAAAGAATATCTGAAAATCAGAAGAGTGCTAGTATGAACGTTTCAATTGTTACATGAAAAGAGGCGATTTCTTTCCATTTCCATCCCAAAGTGACTGAAAGGAAAGGGAATGTCTAGTCTGTCGTGGACCAGAGAAGTATGGCAGGTGGGGAGGGGAGGGGAGGGAGGGGAGGGGAGGGGAGGGGGGGGAGGGGAGGGGAGGGGAGGGGAGGGGAGGGGAGGGGAGGGGAGGGAGGGGAGGGGAGGGGAGTGATATGCCCCCTGTTCCCCACCCCGTGTGTGTCTTGCTCAAAGGGAGCAGTGACTTGGGTCAGTTGTCCACGTGACAATGGCCAATTAAACCCTGTACTCTGAAGGTCTTTGTCGGATTTTCGTCCTGGACCTTCTGGACCGTTAGAAGCAGGGCGGTGGGAGAGTCGTCTTCAAGACAAACAGGCGTCCCCAGAGATGCGCCCCCTGCCCTGGCGCTTCCCAGCCTGAGCCCCACAGGGGGATCAGGATTTAACACATTCCCAAACCAGTTTAGATCACGAAATTTCAAGTGGGTTACAAGTAGGCGTGATTACCTGCTTATGTGGTTGACAGTTTTAGTGGCTGCATGAATGTGAAAATGTCTCCTTTGGACACAACTGGAGGCCTTTATTCAAATTGTTCAGAAAGGCTTCCTGGAGGAGATGAGATTTAGTAGAATCATGATTATGTCTCTGGTTCGAATAAGCCAATTAATTGTCTCAAATTGCCTCTTTTCTGGTCCTTGGAGAAGCATAGGTATGGATCAGCTGACCAGTAAGGTGTCATGTGGCTGAAAAATCCTGGTGGGGGTGGTGAGAGTACATTTTTCGGGCCCTTAGCAGTGATGACGTGGGTGATGGAATGGTACACCCCTAAGCGTTTGCCCGTATGCCGCATGCAGTCAGTCCCATTCCAGGCAGGAGAACGGCAGGTTCCCGATTCCCCTACCTCCCTCTTCCTGGCTAAAATGAGTTTTCCCTCTCTCTTCTTTTCCTCAGTCCATACTGGCCTTTCTGAAGGATCCCAAAGGGCCCCCACTGTGGGAGGAAGATCCTGGAGCCAAAGATGTTGTCCACATTGACAGTGAAAAGGTAATTAATCCTCATCAATGCTGATGGACACTGGGAGCTTCCCCTGAGCCGGGTTCTCCTGAGGAGAGACGGCCAAGGAGCCGAGAGATGGGAGTGGCCCCGACCACCTGTGCCAGGGCCCTCGTATCTGATCCTTCCCAGCTCCATGCCGGAACCAACAGCTCACCGGCTGGCTGCCTGAGAGCGTTCTCCATTCTTCACCACCTTATTTAATGTATTTTAATGTGTGTAGGGTTTCCTTAAAGGAATATCAATTTAAATGTCCTCTCCTTATTACATAAACTGGTTGTTGCTAGGATTGGCTGTGTGGTTTTTTGCCTTTCTTTTTTTTTTTAGAGTAATCTGAGAGGTTTGAGTTGGATTTCCAGAGACTTGGGTCAAGTCTCTACAGTTCTGAGTATTGTGTGATTTTGAACAAATTATTTGCCCTCTTAAGCTTCAGTTTTTGGATTTGGCCAGGATGAGGGGGCTGGGGGGCAGTGGAAGGGTGGTTCAGATTATCGTCTCTATGCGACCCTGACCCTCCTTTGGAAGCCTGCCCACCTCACCTGAATGCATCTTCATCCGGGTGTACTTGTGTTTGCACCATGCAAATGTGTGTGCTTTATCTGTTTGGCTCTGCCTTCACAATGGAATGGGCAGGAACTTCTTTGTTACATTTCAAATGGTCTGTGAGGCCAGCAGTGCTTTTTTGTAGATGGAGGGAGAATGTTCTTATCTTGATAACATAAAATGTACCTTTTATCTTCCTCTGCCTCCCCTCTCCTTTCATTGAAAATTATTGACTCTTAATGCTTGTTACCCCAAAAGAAAATGGTGCCACTTATACTTTCTGGAGGAGGGGTCACGTGTGATCATTGTGAGCTAGTCAAGTGGGTCTGGGGTGACTGGAATGAAGGGGCTGGGCATCAACGTGTCTCTGGGATAGAGAGTGCCCGTGTCATCAGCTGGAAGATAAAGCCTTTTTAAAAAGTATGTTGGGGGCCAGTGTCAGGAGGTGGTGGCACCTGCGCCTATAGCGGTGCAAAAAGAGCCTAAATAGATGGTTGCTCCTGTGTAGATTTTGTGATTATGTGTGTTTTTAGCCTCTCTGGACATCGATAGCCTGCCACCTCCCTCAGCCAAGATGCCCATGCCCTCAAACTTTAAGATCGCTCGTCTGTGACTAGAAATATTAAGCAGAAATACTTTTTCACACCTGTAGGCAATCCTCTTGTTATACTTTCTGCTATTTTCTCTCATGTATAAGTGTAGGTACAGTTAGCTGCTTTTCCACTAATAGAATCCCCACATAAAATAACTAAAAGTTCTAAAATGCAATTCATGTTTGTAAGTGTAGAATTCCACCCCTATTGAAAATGACTAATTATCTTTGAATGTAATGTAATATTTGTTACTACTCAGGGTATGAAACCAAATTGCAACAATTGCTACAGTCTCAGAAAAGCTTTTTCTTCTCAGATCTTTTACCAGGTTTTTATCTCCAGGGATTCCAGAAAGATCATTTCCAAAGTGTTTGCATCCTCCACCCCTAGTCAGGGTCAAAGATTGTGGTTACTAATTCTGTCTCAAAATGAATGCCTTATCCCTCTAGTTATGTAAATAAGAGTAAACATTTTCAGAATTTATTATAAAATGTTTTCAATTCCCACAAAATACGTGTAATCTTTATCTAGCTGGAAAATTATAAGTAATACATAGTCATCGTTGAAAATTTAGAAAATATAGCTTATGCATAAAAGAAACAAAAAATCAACCCATTCCTTCCCATTGAGAGATACCCACTGCTGGTATTTTCTGTAGCCTTTCAGGCTTTCAACATAATGCGTACATAAATATTAACGAAACTGTCATTACATGCTATATGCTGTTTTGTAACTTGCTTTTCCCCCCCGCTTAATGTAACATGCACATCTTATTGTGACATTAAATATTCCTCTTCATCGTTTTTAATGATGCAGTGGTATTCCATTGTGCGGGATGTACCATCATCTATTTACCTAATGTCTTGTTGCTGCCAGAAAGCTGCATTTTGAAATTTCCTCTTATTTTCCTTATTACTCAGAAGAGAAAAACATCTAATTTTCTTTTATGGAAACTGGTTAGAGGAGCTCATTTTAATCAAAACATGCTCTGTTGTGGTGCTTCTCCGCAGTCCGTGATGGATTTCCATTTTCCTTAACATCCTTGACTCTCCCTGGAAAAAAAGGGGTCCAGTTCTGCTTGACACTGAAGTGTCTCCATTAGCACTGTTGTGACCTTTGCCTTTTTACATTTATTGCATTTATTTAGCCAATAATTACAGATTGCCTAATAATGTGCCAGGCACTGCTCTAAGGGTTTTACACATACAAATGATCAGTTTAGCTTGTAACCTCCTGGGGGTGGAGGGCATGCCTCGTATCCTATGTGCCTGTATACTGTGGGCTTCCAGGGACATAGATGGTGGCGGAGGGTCCTGGGGCGGGGGGAAAGAGATGAACAGGCAGGGGTTAACCCTGTGTTCCTGTGACGAGCAGATCCCCATCTGGCCAAGGTGGGCCTACCTGAAAACAACCACCCACCACAATACAACCGCTCCGCAGACCTCACAAAGAGGGGCGGCCTGGTTGACAACCTCTTGGGACACAGAAAGCTCTTTGCAGACTTATAATTGTTCAGGTGGAGCCGAAAGCCCACCACAGGGCCTTGGAAATTCCCCAGGGGGCCTCCGTTTTCCCATCTGTAATACGCAAGGGTGGTCTAGAATAGATCTTCTCTGGGCTTCTTTCAGCTCCTGACATGCCATGACTCTGTGCTGTGTCTCCCAATCTCCAAGTCAGACAGTGGGATTTTTGAAGTGCTCAATCCGCTCCTCGCACCACTGTGGGTTCCTAGGGAGGTGGCCCCTCTGTCACTGTGTTGTATGTGACCTGTGGTGTTTTCTGTTTGTGCCTCAGGACTTCAGACGGCTCCTGAAGAAGGAAGACAAGCCACTCCTGATGATGTTTTATGCCCCCTGTGAGTGACATTTTTCCTTCGGGCCAGACATAGTTCAGACTCTTGGCCGGGCAGCCGGGGGTTGTGGGGTGGGGAGACTGGGAACGAGCCCCAGGTCTCTCGCGTAGGACTCTGAATCTTGTCGCTCACCCATTTCACCACCTGTGCCTCTTTCCCTTCATCTTGGCTTTTCATCTGGCTATTCCCCCTCCTGCTTCAACATCAGTGTTTCTCAGTAGAATCAGCATTCCTCTGCCCTCTCTGCCCCGAGGTCCGCCCAGCAACAACATGGTCTCCTCTCAGGTAGCTCTGCTTTCCTCTGCCCCTGTGCCTCCTGGGTGCCTGAAGCCCCTTTCCTGCCATCTGTGTGGCTTGGGCTCGGTGCGCTGTCCAGGGTGCTGCTCACCATCCAGAGCCTGGCCGGCCTCTGGGGCAGCTGCTCCTCCAGCTCTGGCTCCTGCACGCCACTGCTGGCGCCACCTGAGGGGGTGGCGGGATCAGGACTAGGGAGAAAGAGTCCCGGTACTTGGGTCCAGTCTCTGTATGAAGCGGGAGGCCATGGGAATAGCAAAGGATCACTGGGTTCTAATTCCAGGTGTGCCACCACCAGCAAGCGGGGTGAACTTGGATAAGTCTTCACCTCTCTGCACCTCCATTTCCATTTGTGTAAGAGAAGGGGTTGGATCAGAGCAGGGGCCTTCAAACCTTTTTATTGCATTCACAGGATTAAAAATTTTACATTGCCACCCAGTGCAATGTAAATTATATATATGTAATTATATATAAATAAGCTGAAACAAACGTTTCACAAAACCATACGTACTTTTACTGCTTACTATCCACTGTACCACATGTAGTGCACACTGATATTGTCTTTTCTGTTCTGTTTTATTTAAAAGATGTCATTGGTTTTTCCTACTACTTCATAACCCTCTAATAAAGGGTCAGCAAACTATGGCCCATGGGTTGGCTGCCTTTTCTTATAAATTAATTTTTGTTGGAACACAGCCACATCCATTCATTTACACATTGTGTGTGGCTGCTTTCAAGCTCCGACAGCAGAGCTGAGGAGTTGACAATGTGTCCTGCAAAGCCTCAGATATTCCATGTGGACCACCCCTGTGATCTAATGGGTCCCAACCCACAGATTGAAAAGCCCTGGATTAGAGCCTCTGCAAGGCCCTTAGAGCTGTGGTTCTGTGAAGTACATAGTCCCTAAAAGATTGGAAAGAGGGGGTTGTGTGTGGTGGGGGGTGGGTGTGCCCATGTGTGTCCATAGCTCAGATGGGGCTCAGGCTGTGGTACTGGGGTTTTGTTTACTCTTGAAAGCCCACCTCCAGTCCCCCTTCCTGAGAAGTTCTGTGAGCAAAGACCCCTCCCATCCCCATCCTGGTGGCCATGCCTTCCCTGTTGGATGCCCTTCTGTGGGGTTCTGCCTGACTTGGACCTGTGGCTTGTTTACCATGAAAACAGCCTCTCCCAGCCCATGTTGCTCGCTGGCTGAGCCCAACCTGACCTCCCCCCAGACAACTCTCTGGCCCCAGGGGTTTGCCTGCCTATGGACAGAGGCCCTGGCGTCCCCCTTCCTGTGAGATCTGGCTCTACACTTTAACCCTGGGTCATTTTCTCTATTAATGTTCACTGGTTGGTTTCACCCCTTTTTTTTTTTTTTTTAAATTTATTTTTTTAATTAGTTTCAGGTGCACAAGACAAAGCAAAACTTAGACGTTTATCATTTATATCCCTCACACTGTGGGTTTCACCCCTTTTTGTTACTCCTTGGAGGGACCTTACTAACTGCCTGACCACGAATGCTTCATGAATTGTCTGCCTACACAGGATGAGGATGGGTCTCCTTTGGTTTATCTCAGAACCCTTCAGGACTCAACACGTCGGTTAAATGAGACTAAAACAATGTACGGTGGTATACAGTACGTGGCATAAGCATGCAGGTTTCAGTATAATGACACTAGTTATATGGAAACAGTGCTTCAGTGGCAGTTTGCAGCTGAGTGTGGTCATGGCCCCCACCCACTCCCACTCCCCAGGCTGTCTGGCGGTGCCCATCCTACTCATCTCAGTCGGGGGCAGAGATGTAAGGGTGGTGATTATCTTTACATAACAGAAAGCTGGGTAGGAAAAGTTAGATTTCTTGTAGGTGGCCCAGGGCAATTAGTAGTCCGGGAGGCAGGGAGAAAACTCAGAGCTGTGAAGTTCAAACTCGTAGTGGACGGGTCAGATTGGATGGCCTCCTGGGTCCCCAGGTAACCCCAGGATTCTTTTGTTGTTTTTAATGAAACAAAGTTGGGTTTTTATTACAGTCATCCACTCAAGCCTTCATGGCCTTATAATTCAACTTATTCCTGGAACACACAGTAATTCCCAAACTGGGAAGTTTTCTAGGGCTCTGATCCTTTGATAATGTTGGGGGTGAAGGAACCCAAAAGCAGTGGGAGCCTTCAGTTGTGACAAGGAATCTGGGTCCCCAGGACCTACTATTTATTCAGTAAATGTTTGTTGACTGAATTAATGAGAAAATAATAGGCTGATTGCTCTAACCTTGGGGTTTGAGAGGGATAATTAGTCTTATCGTTTCCCCTGCCTCCCAGGTGAATCAGTTGAAAGATAAACTGAGATAGGAATCTCAGTACCAGCTGTATTGTTGGTAAAGTTCAACTGGAAACTGGTTTGGCCGGTAGTTTCCTGTTACTCTTCTATCACCTGCCCCCGCAATACCTTCTTTCCCCAGTACAGCTGGCCTCCACCCGTGGAGATAGCTGGCTGACGCACTACTTGTTTGGAGGGCGTGGGGGATACTGTTGCTGCAGGCTACAGACAGAGCTGGAAGAGAGAGGCCACACATGTAGGAACAGATAATAAATTAAGCTCCTGACTGATGACTGTGGTCCAGTGGGTTTCAGACTCCCCCATCGCGTCAAGTCACTAAGTTAAGAGTGAGTGAAGGGCTGCAAGTGTGCCCCTAATTTTCCCTCCTGGGGAGTGGAGTGACATCCTCTCTTCCCTATGGAAGTGTTTCCCCCAGGGGGCCGGGAGGCAAACCCTCAGGCCTGTGTAGACTGAGCCTCCCCTGCTGGATGCCTGGCTCTACCCGCCCTCCCAGGTGTTGGCTCTGTCCCTCAGCCTATAGGGCAGGTGCTGGCTTCACTCCACAGGTGGGGAAGCTGAGGCTCAGACCTCTTCCATCAGTAGCCCAGGGTCACGCAGGCAGCGCGTGGTCAAGGGAAGATGCTGACCTGGGGCTCCTTCTCCCCAGAGCAAGCTCCTCCCTCTGCCACGCAGCCTCCTGTTGTCCGTCCCTCCTGCTGGCATCCACCTGGGAGAGCACAGGTGTCCAGTGGAGGTGGCATTATCGTCCCTGTTTCCATTCTCCCTTCTGAATCCTCACAGTAGGAACAAAGTCCCTGGACAAGTGTCAGATTCCTTTCTTCATGACTCTTGTGGGGACCCTGTGTGGTGGCAGTTACTAGGGAGAAGCGCTTCTTGTCTTCTGAGGGCAGATACCATGGGGGCGCGTTGCGAGCAGACCTCACAGCTGTGCCTGCTCTCCTGAGTCTCTCTGAGGCTCAGCCTGAACGAATGGCAGGAACTGAAGCCCAGGCATAATATGCTGGTGTGTGTGTGTGTGTCCATCTGTCTGCTAGGCACGACTACCAGGGAGGGGGCCGTGGGCATTTTGAGAGCTTCATGTCAAAATATCCCGCATCGCATCTTGTCCAGTAGGTTTGGTGCTGGGAGGTTCAGGTGGTCCCGGGGGAGTCTGACCTGCTCACAGCTCGCCAGTGTCTAAATCTGGCCCAATGGGTACGAGCACCTCTTTGATCTGTGTTACTCTGCCCACTGTCTGCCAAAGCATTAGCTAAACATGGATTAGAGCTTCTCAGCCTGCCTCTGCGTGGCCCTGTCCCCACTGTGCCGTGCTGAGATGACAGCCAGCCTGACGGGGGGTTCCAGGCAGCTTTGGTGTCCACAGCCTTCAGCTGCATCTCAAAGCCTGTTTTGCAGCAGAGTGGCTGTCAGAAAGAGGAACAGCCTGGCATGTCAGAATTCCTTGCATCCGAGGAAACTGGTGCTGTGTCCTTCAGGATCTAGGCTGATAGGTGGCCTGCTCTGGTTGAAGGAAAGCAATGGGTTTAAATTAAGGTCACTGATGTAGTAGTAGGTGTTTGAGGCCTGGCTGTCTTGGCCCTGAGTCTTGCAAGCCGTGGGGAGGCCTCACCACCCCAGGAGAGGAGTGTGAGCAATGGACCCCAGAACCCCAGAGAGGGTGGAGCCAAAGACATCACAGAATCCTCCGACGTCAGAATTGTCTAATCTGACCCCCATCAGACTGCTACTTGCCAGGAGCAGTAGCCCAGAGAGAGGAGGTGACCTGTCCACGGCCGTCCAGCCAGCAGGGGGAGGAGGAGCACTCCCGTGTTCTGATCCTGGCCTGCCACTCTTCCCATGGGGCTGGAGCCACCTCCAGTCGTTGTGTAATTCTCCTTGTTAATGAAGGAAAAGAGTCCCCAGTCAGTGTAGTTGTGGTTGCACATGTTTCTTCCTAATGGCATCTGATTCAGGTTCATTTGCAGCCCCTGGCTGGGCTGTGCAGGGAGGCTTTTAGCTGTGCAGAAAGGGGGTATTCTCCTGGCACCTCTTCTGGCGCCTTTCATTCCTGTGGAACTCATTGTCAGCTCAGAATTACTCAGTGCTTTGCCCTTCTCCAGCTGTGTCACATGTGCTCAGTTGGTCCCAGGTTTATTAAGTGACTCCTGGGCCATGTCCTGTTTCATGCCATTGAGACGGTAAGGTCTTTGGGGCCCAGGGACTCTGCCTCCAGTTCCTTACGTGTTCCTGGAGTCTGGTTCCATTCTGCGCGCCTGGAAGCTGGGTAAATGTTTGTTGGTCGAGGTCGGCCCGAGGGGAGGGAGGGCAGAGCACAGGGCCCAGCACCCCCTGTAACCGAGTTTGGTTTTTTTCCTGCCTGTGACTAGGGTGCAGCATGTGCAAGAGGATAATGCCACATTTCCAGAAGGCTGCGAGCCAGCTTCGAGGCCACTTTGTAAGTGAGACACCATGGGCCGGGCAGGGCTGGCTGCTTCCTGACTTCTCCCTCTCCCTCCCTGGGGAGATGGTGGGGGTGAGGGGAGGGCAGGTTTTGAAATCATGAGGAGGACTTACCCTCCTGCAGACTCCACTGACCCGGGCATGGGCTTCAGAGACCTGTCCTCAGGGAATGTTGAGAACTCTGTAGAGTTGCTGGGACCCGGAGAGTTTGGCGCCTGTCATAGGACAGTGATGAAATAGCCAGGAAAACAGCAAGAAGTACATGGGGTGTTGCTGGGAGGCCAGCCGCCCAGGGACAGACCATCAGGAGTCCAGAATTACTGGGGCAGGGCTCCAAAGTGGGCCCAGGCTCCCAATGCCAGGAAAGGGGCACGGTGACACCAGTGGTGGCCCAAAGCACAGCAGGTTCATGAGGCAGTCTCCTGCCTGGGCCTGACAGGGTTCCTTGGTTCTTGTGGGAGCCCTGAGCGTGCCTTCAGTGTCTGAAGGGGAGTGTGCAGGGGGTGCGGGGGGAGAGCAGACAGGAGATAAGGTTGTCTCGGGGGTGCCCACCTTTAGGGGACATGAGAGGGAAGAGGAGCCTACAGAGCAGTAGGGGCAACAGGATGGTCAGCGAGGGAGGTGGGGAGGCCGGGCCGTCAGACCTCACGCAGGGCTGAGGATCAGTCACTGATGGTCCACGTCACCTCTGTGTCTCCCCTACCCTGCCGGGTGTGTCTCTTCTGTGCCGTAAGTCTGTCCATTTTTGTACTTAACCCTGAGCCACAGAGGTTTGGGGTTTTTTTGTTTAGTTGTTTTTGGGTTTTTTTGGTGGCAACAGAAAAAGAACTGCTAGCTCCTCTGGGAAAATCCATACACCTTTCATGAAAGGTCATCCAGAGCAGCCATCTCAGTAGGGCCAGCCAAAGGCCCATTAAGGGAGTTCTGAGTCTTAAAACTGCCTCATAATCTTTGTGGATCCAATGAAGTTGGTAATTTGTTCAAAGTCCATTTAAAAAGGTTCCGTGGCAG